>NC_132928.1:64207795-64508888 GCF_047675955.1 Chlorocebus sabaeus
CTCCCTATATCTCCGGTGGTTTTGCTTTACGTTTGCCCTCCTGGAGCTGGATGATAAAGAGCTGGTCTGTCAACATTGACACAAGGATTGCTCTGGGTCTCGATGTATTCAATCAGTAATTTCACTCACAGTTTCTTTTGTCAGTGCTTTGAGACTCGTGGCCAAAATGCACTGTGGACACTCAAAGGCTCTCCTGTATTACAGAGATTTACTTCTAATTAGGAGAGTAGCAAGTTGAGAACTGAGCTCCTCATCAGCCTAGCACTGCTCTTGGGCTGGTAGAAGGAGGCTTTGACCAGAGCCCTGAGTTCAGCTGCTCACAACTTGAATGTTCAGCCCTAGATGGGTGTTAGTCTTATGCTGACTAGTCTGTGCTCCTCACCTTCTGCAGGTGGTCTGTCTGAGAAAGCAGGTGCTGCTAAGTAATCATCTCACTTATTCAACGTCCATTCCACAGTGTGCCATGCAGGAGTCTTATTTTCACCTTTCTCATGGACTGCTATCTGTATTAGGCTATTAGTACAGCTACATATAGAGTAGGAAGTGATGTGGGTTAATTTTGCTATATCTTTAGAAATGAGATGATAGGTTAACTACAAGCATTTAGTAGACGCTTAACATCCAGTCAAACTTTTGTCTGTTCAGTAAATGTTTTTGTGCTGTAGTTGGGCCTATGGGAGGAACCAAAAGAAACAAGTCAAGGTCTTTGCCTTTGGTATTTTACAATCTAGTACAGGAGAAAAAGCACAGATGTGAAAGTATTAACAGTGAAATCAAAACACACAAAAGTGATGGGGTATAAATTAAACACACAAGGACTTATCATGAAGGAGCAAATAAGTCCTAAAATGGGATGAAAAGTAGATCAAGGGAGGGGAAGGTTTTCTAGAGTAGGAAAATTTGGATTCAGATATTTAAAAAGGCAGTTTGCAGTGATCAGTATTTACCATGTGTGCTGCTCGAAGGTGACTTTACGTCTAGCTATACATTTTATATTGTTACGGTAGTGTTCTTATTTTTAACATGTATAGAAAAATTATAACATGAAACCAATAATGTCATGGCAGTGGTATAAAGTTTCTATTTTAAAATGAATCTGTTTAAGTAAAATCAGTGAGTTGATTACAAATGTTAAGTTATAATTTTATGGTGGTGAGACTTGGCATACACCGCTTTTGTGATATGAAAATTCCTGAAGCTTGGGAAAGAGTGGCATAGATTATATTATGACCTTACATAGATTTGGTGCTTTATAATTCATGAAGCATTTCCATATATTTTGTATGGTTAACTGACCTATGTAGTGGGCTGGGCAGATAATATTACTCTGGAGCAAAGCAACATTTTGATACATATATTTGTTAATTGAATTTTGACTACTCATTTTACATGTAAAGAAACGAGGCCTGGAGAAGTTGAGTTACTCAAGGTAAGACAGTAAGTAGTGATCTGGAATTACATTCTGGCCCTTTTGATTCTGAGATTTTTTCCATGGTAGGGAAGTAAGGGAGGTGTTCCAGGTGAAGAGAATAACATTTGAGGAAATAGAGTTTGGAATCAGCAAATTGTGTTCTGATCTAAGGGGCACAGCATTGGTGTACTGAATTAGGACATGATTAAAAATGAATGGAAAAGTTAGAAAAGACAAGGATAGGAATAATTGAAGAAGTGTTTTCAAAATCTAGGTGTTAAGGAACCATGGTGGGTTATTTTTTTCTGTTTGTTGAGATAAAAGTCACATAACATAAAATTCACCATTTTAGCCACTGTAAAGAGTATAATTCAGTGGCTTTTAGTACATTCACAATTTTGTACAACCATCACCACTATCTAATTCCAGAATATTCCTATCATCCCTGAAAGAAACTCTGTGCCCATTAAGCAGACAGACCCTTTTCTTCCTTTACCTCAGCCCCTACTTGGTTTTCTATCTTTATAAATTTGCCTATTCTGGATATTTCATATAAAATAAATCATACAATATGTGGCCTTTTATGTCCGGCTTCTCTCACTTAGCATAAGCTTTCTGAGGTTCATCCATGCTGGAGCATGTATCAGTACTACGTTACTTTTTATGGATAAGTAATATTCCACTGTATAAATACACCACATTTTGTATATCATTCATTTGGTAGAAATTTGGATTGTTTCCGCCTTTTGACTGTTATGAATCAACGCTGCTATGAACATTTTGTACAAGCTTTGTTTGAACACCTATTTTCAGTTCTCTTGGGCCCGTGTGTAGGTGTGGAATTGCTTGGTCACATGGCAATTCTATGTTTAACTTTTTGAGGAACTGTCAAACTGTTTTCCACAGCAGCTGTACCATTTTTCTTCCCACCAGCAATATATGAAGGTTCCAATTTCTCCGTATCCTCGCCAACACTCATTATTTTTCATTTTTGTATTATGGCCATCCTAGTAGGTATAAATGGTATCTCATTCTGGTTTTGATTTGCATTTCCCTAAAGACTAATGATGTTGAGCATCTTTTCATACGTTTATTAGCCATTTGTATGCTATTTTTGGAAAAGTGTCTATTCAAGTCCTTTGCCCATTTTAAAGTTGTGTTTGTCTTTTTGTTGTTGAATTATTTAGCACTCTTTATATATTCTGGATATCAGACTCTTATATCTGATTTGCAAATATTTTCTCCCATTTGGCGGGTTGCACTCTTTATATATCCTAGATACTAGACCTTTATATGTTATATGATTTGCAAATATTTTCTTCTATTCTGTGGGTTGTCTTTTCATTTTCTTGATTGTGTCTTTTGATGCACAAAAGTTTTCAATTTTGGTAAAGTCAAATGATTTATTTTTTCTTTTGTTGATTGTGCTTTTGTTGTTATATCCAAGAAGCTATTGCCGAGTCATAAAAATTTATCCCTATATTTTTTGGTAAGGGTTTTATAGTTTTTGTCCTTACAATTAGGTCTTTAGTTCATTTTGTGTTGATGTTTTATATGGTGTGAGGTAAGGCATGGTGGGTTCTTGACCATAGAAATTATTTGGTGGAAGTATTAGGAAGATTATTCTAGCAGTTATGTTTAGAGTGAAACAGAAAAACTGGGAGAAAAACAAGAAAGCTATTGCAGAGGGGAGAGGAATCAAAACATATATATTTTTTTTAGTAGTAGTTTTATTGAGATATAATTGACATGCCATAAAATTCACTCTTTTGAAGTGAATTGTACAACTCAGTGGTTTTTTAGTATGTTCACGGAGTTGTGCAATTATCACCCCTATTTTCACTATCATTTTAAAGCATTGTCATCACCCTCCAAAGAAACTCTGTATTCATTACCAGTAACTACCTATCCATAACTCCTTAGCTCTTGGCAACCATTAGTCTACTTTCTGTTTCTGTGGATTTGCCTATTGTGGACATTTCACATAAATGAAATCATACAGCATGGGGTCTTTTGTATTTGACTTCTTTTACTTAGCATAATGTTTTTAGGGTTCATCCATGTGTAGCATGTATCAGTACTGCATTCGTTTTAATGGATAAGTAATATTTGATTGTATGGATGTACCACATTTTATTTATCATTCTGCTGTTGATAGATACTTGGGTTGTTTTAACTTTTTTTGGCTACTATGAGTAATGCTACTATAAACATTTATGTAGAAGTTTTAGTATGGACATAATGTTTAGCTTTTGTGTAATACTACATAGCATTTTGTCATTGTTTTCTACCTTTATCTTTTCTTACAATGTATCTGACTTATCCCGTGGAATTACTATTGAGGCAGCTAAAATTACTGGTTTCCCTTTTAGATGGATGGCCTTATCTCTAGGCAATACTCCTAGCATCCCAGACAAGCTGGGTTACTTGTGATGACAATCCTATTTAGAAAGATATGCGATGAGCAAGACCAGGCAAATATTAATATTTCACAGGGTACACATTTGATCTTAGGGATGCCTCTGGAGTTTCTGCTGAATGTATGAATGTCTCTTTTAGGTTTGAGATGACTCTGTGGAGCCCCCTACTAGAGTACTGGTGCTCTGCCCTTGAGAAGACCCTTATGACCAGTGACCAAAGCTTAATGCACACACAGTCTCTTCTTTTCTCTCATTCTTCCTTCTGCCTTGCAGAATATCCTTCAAGACTCCCATCCTGACTCTTAATTTTTAGGGGAAAAACACATTTCAGTCTCTACATTTAATTTGTGCTTAGTGTCTTAGCTAACAATCACATTGGGGTGGGCTCAAGACCTCAGCAAACCAAATACATTGACTTCTTTGTGGCACGCTCTCTACGGTGTGGGTGTTAGCCATCCTCACTGTATTTAGCACTTCTTAAGTTGAATAGTCCAGGTTATGAGATAGTTATCAGTAGTACTGCCTTTTAACTTAATGTCAGCAGGTAGAAAACCAAAGGACAAAGGACATGAACAGATCTTATCAAAAGATCTCAACTCTCTATTCCAGTTTTCTTAAGTATTTGTAAAGAAGTTTCCAGCGTTTATAAAAGAAGCATTTTTACTTCTGTACTAGGGAGAAAACAAATGTTCCATACTACCCTATAAATAAAAAAAATCTAGGTGGAGGTAGAGGTTGTACTATCTCAGTGGTTGTTACGCAGAACTATAACCCCGAAAAAGCGGGTGGCCCATGTTGTTGAGAGTTACCATGTTGTAATGGTCAGAGACACTGAATTGCAAGGTAAGTAAATGCTTAGTAGAGAACATTTGGAAAATATTAAAAATATAAAGAAATGAAAATAATCTATGATCCCGCTATTTACAGATTACTTTCTTAGTATTTTGGTGTATTTCTTTCTAGTATTTTCCCCTCCCCCACTATTTATGTGTGTTTTTGTGTGTCTGCCAGTCTGTCTGCCTTTTGCCTATTCACATGATATGTACAGTCTTATAACCATCTATTTTCATTTAACATTATATTGTTAATGTTTTCCCATGTCATTAGTCTTTGAGAGTATGGTTTTAATGTTATGAAACTCAAGTCATAGAATTATTTGTTCTATTTATGATGTTACTAACACTTAGATGGCCTTCCTGATAATATGTATTTTATTATATCTTGGATTATTTTCTTAGATTACTGGAGGGAGGATTATAGCAGAAAGCATATTTTAAAGGTTTGATTTCTCTATTTTAAATTTTGTTTGTTACTAGCAACATAGAAATGTTTTTAGTTTTTATATACTGTCTTGTGTCTCTATACTTTACTAATCTATTGTAAGCCTTTCCTTTATTCTCTTGGTTTTATTCATTTGCAAATCATAACTATTTTATCTTTTTCTTTCCAACAGTTGTATCTCTACGTGTTTATCTGTTTTTTAAGACAGAACTTCTTAAGTATTTAAATAGTGGAGGTAATATGGAGCATTCTTGTCTCTCTCCTGGATTTAAAGGAAAATGAATGTCTTTCAACTGATTAAAGTATAATGTTGGCTGTATGTTTAAGATTGCCATTCTTTATCATGTTAAGGAATGTCTAGTTCCTACTAAGAAGTTGATGTGTGTGTGTGTGTGTATGAGAGAGAGAGAGAGAGAGAAAGAGAGAGAGAGAGAGAAGAGATCTCAGCTGAAATACTTTCAGCTTCAGATAACAGAAAACATAATTAACCCAGGCTTAACCAGGAGGGAAGTTTGTTTCTTCCATGTTACAAGACATCTGAGGATAGGCAGTACAGAGATGGCATGGTGGCTCATCGATGCCATCGGCAATCCAGGCCCTTTCTATTTTTTTTCCTTTCCATCTCTTTAGCGCATAGGTCTTTATTCTCAGGGCTACAGGAAGACTATACAGCTGCAGTTTTGTAATCACATTCCGGGCAAGAAGAGTGTAGGGCCAAAGGTGAAGGGTAAAAGGCCAAAGAATCACACTAGCTGGGTCTTGTCTCCTTTAAAAAGCTGTCTTGGAAGCCACCCAGAGGCTTTCACTTACATCTCATTGAGTCAAATGGGCAGCTCTTAACAGTAAAATTGTCTGGGAGGAGGGGCCTGAGGATGTGAGCTGAGTTAACGAATCCACAGCATCTACCACAGCTTACAAGCAAATGGCTTGGAGTCCTCAGAGAAAAAAAAAAAAATTATATAATGCCTTAACAAATTCTCTGAACCTGAAGCCAGCAGATTTTGTTTGAATTCTGACTTCTCTTTTGACCCTCTGCCAGCATGCACAAGTCACCTTTCCGTCCTTTGGCTGATATCTGTCTCAGCTACCTGGGAGCATGCTTGTGGAGTGCAGATAAAGTCAAATCCTGGAAGGACTCTGATTTTCATTTCTTTTTTGCATTAGGATAATTTGTTTTTGGTTAATTAGTAAACTGCTCTTTCCTCATGATTTTTATGGTGTTATTATTAAATTACTTTTGCCTGAATAGAACTGTAAGGTAAACAGGATACCAAAAAAGGTAACATGGACAGCTGTCAGCAACAGGAATTATTTCTTTATAAAAGGGGAAAAGAAAGTGCTAAGAGAAAAAGTCAGAAAGTTGCCCCAGCCTCTCTCCAACCAGGGGCAGAAGGAAGACAGAACGTGTAGCGAAGTGATTCAGTGCTTTTCCTCAGTCAGCTTTGCTTTCCTTCCCTGCCTTGGGGCATGAGAAGTGCCGTGCTCTGAAGTTTTGTTTAGAAAAGCACCCTGAATCATGTTGCTTTTGTGGCAACTATTAATTGCTTCCTGAATTTATACAGCATAAATAAAATAGGTTGCCAGGGAATGAATTACACAGTGGATAAATGGTGGGTCATTAATGTAGCGTTGACCCTGAACCCAGAGGATGACGTGAGATCCGCGAGAGCTCTCAAGAAATTTACCAGAACCCATTTCAACTGGAGGTGATGTGTTTTAAATCCCCCTGTAATGCAATGAGGGGAATCAAATTAGATAATAGTTTGCAGAAATCATCTGGGCCTGGAGCCCCACTCAGAAGGATTTTGTCCTCTTTTATTATCAGGCTTCACATTTAGGGGCTGGACCCGTGTCCCAGTGGTTCCCAGAATGGCTTTATTTTTTCCCCTTGTGGTGAGAGCCCAGGCTGACACATCTGAAATGCTTGGTGTGCATGCATGCTCTGTGCCTCTACTTTTTAATACTGTAGTTATTTTGTATTAATATGTACATTTCAATTTCGCCTTATTCTGAAGTCCAAGATCCTAACTAATACAAAGAGAAGGGTAAATCCAGAATGCAATTTATTCATCCTGCTGCCTCCTTTATAACTTTCCCTGTAAAAATATTCAGGTGTTTCCCATGTACCCCGTAGTTGGAATTGTTGGAGCATGTGTATTAATTGTATCTATGGATAGTTGCATTTCTATGGGATTAAAAATAAATTAGACTTGGAACTATTGGGGTTTCACCTCTCTACTCTCCTTGTTCTGAGTGGGTTCCACAAATTCAGAGCACCCCTCAGATAAGCAGAGTAATGAACATGGGCTGAGGGCTCACTGTGTATGATGCACATGCTGGATATTGTGGTGATGATGGAGGGGGTTCAGAAACATATGAAGGAGAGTTCACTTTCTTCTCAAGCCATTTACAAGTATCAATTCCGTAAATAATCCTATCAGGCTATTTTTTTTTTGGAGTGTTTTCTTTTTCCTTCTAGGTTTTCTAAACTCATTCTCATTGAACCGGATCCTGATCAGAAATGTACGTGTCTCAAAAAGAAGGGAAGCCTCCATCCTGTTTAGGGAGGCAGCTTTGCCCGGGTCCGAGTGCCCTGTGGGATCCAGGTCGGGGGGTGTTGCCGCAACAGGGCTGCTGGGTTTCTCTCCAACTCCTCCTCATTTGCCATTTTTCTCTTGTGCTGTAAAAGTACAAGTACATCTGCCTCCATGGCCAGCCTCCTGTGTGTAATTCAGATGCCCCTGGGAAACCGCCTGCATGTGGATGAAAATGAGGGCATGTTAACCTTAAAGATTTCTCCTCTGGCTCCAGCCACCTCCCCCACCAAGTACTTGTGTGTGTGTCTCTACCAGCCTGGAAGCCCCAGTTTTTCCTGCCCAACGCCTCCCTGCGGTATTCTCTGCCTGTGAAGCAGCTTGAGGGAGTCATAGGCCCTACTGCCAAGGGTGCCCACCATGAAGTTGCTAGTGTAGGGACCAAGAGGCAGGTGGTATCAGTGCCCCCAGGACCTCCAGCCCTCAAAGTGACCATGGTACTGATTCCATAGGCAGCTGGGCGTTATGCTGTATCTGTGGGCCTTGAAGCAGCAACGCTGTGCTCCCAGGCCTCTCCACTTTGCCCTCCCCATCTCCCCGTGGTAAGGTCTCAGCATGTGCTCATGGGGCTGGGAAGGGGACAGATGCTGCCCAGTGTCCACCTGTCTCTCCTTCATGCCTGTGTGCACTCTGTCTCATGCAACGTACACATGCAAACGCTGCACATACACAAGACAGAATGTCACCAAGGCAGCTACCCAACCAAGAAAGAAAAACCTTCCTCCTTCTGTCAGAAAATAAAATGTCCCCTGCACACCATGTCCCATGGACATACTGTGGGTGAGGGGTTGTCTATGCACCCATCGCCTGACCTTGACTCTGGCACTCTGTTATGAGAGATGTCCAGTAGGTCCTTACTTGACCAGTGCACATCTACCTCCCATGACAGGATCTGAAATACTACCAGAGAGAAGAAGCCCTTTGGGTGTTTAAGATTTCCAATTTTCAGAACCCCTAATTTAAAATCAATACTGCTGAGAGAGGTGCTCCTTGAATGTTTTTGCAGGCAGCACCCTTATGAGGATCGACTCTTAGCTGCTGAAGTCAAGGTTCTAGGAGAGAGGCAGAGTATTTGGTGCATCACGTGTGTCAGGAGTGGATGGGACTCTCTGAAACCACATGGTGCCTCCTTGATGGTTTTGAGGTTTTTCCTGGGGGTAGAGGGTGCCAGATCTCAAGGCTGTCAGACACAGTGTGGGATTGTGGAACGCTGTGTTGTACTTCAGCCTAACAAGGAGTCAGGGTGACAAGGATTTAGTTTTATAGTGTTGGATTAAGGACCAAATACAAGATGACTTGGATAATTTCCACTTTGCTGGCTCCTTAGCTACAAGTAATTTATTCTAACCTTCTTCTATAATGCCAATTACAGCTGTTAGCACATACTTCAAAGCCAGTATTCAAAGTACAAAGCTATAGTTAAGATTTCTGAAGTTCCTCTGCTGATGTCCTGGGCCTGGGGGGCTTTAAACCAAGGTTGGAATGGGTAGAGATGAAAGGAAGTAGGGCTTTTCCTGAATATTCTTTGGTTAGTGTGAATGTTGGGAGAGAGGAGTTTAGGAAGGTGGCTGGAATCAACCCAAAGGAGGGAGTGGCCAGAGGGGAGTTGTAGATATGGATTGTGGGGACATCCCCTTCATAAACATAAAAGTTGTGATTTACTAGAAAGACTTTCACTAAACAGGGAGGGGTAGAGAACAGAATGAAAGGGAAAGATGAAGATAGAGAACAGCCCTAATGAGAGAATTAATTGATAAGACGTGCCTTGCTGAACATGTCAAGAGAGACAAACAGTGCAACTCCAGACTGTCCTGTCTTGTGTAGGTATCGGATCAGTAACCTAACCTAGGGGCTGGGAAGCAGGAGAAGGAACTAGGTCACCAGTCCAGCAGGAGCCTCTGGGGTGTTGGTGTTCAGGGCTTCTGCCTGGGATGAAGTGGGGCTGCCTGTGATTGCTGTGCTCCAACTGATGCCAAGTGGAATCCATCCACCACTATAGTTAGGCCCTCATTACTCAGATAATTCTAACAATTATTGGGTGCTTAGTATGAGTAAAGACAACATGCTGGCTACTGTAGAAAACAGAAACTGCCAGTTTTGCTTAAAGGGAGAAGATGCTGTACCCTAGAAATCTTGTGGGTGTGGAGACCATGAACATCTGTGTTCTCTCTTGGTTCAAGCCCTGAGAGACTAAAAAAAGAGAAAAGAGATGGGATCTACAGAATGAGAGTTAATTAAAAAAAAAAAAAGATATTGGAAGAAATTACAGTTTTGAAAAGGTAGAGAAAAAACTAGAAGAAACAAAATGAAGAAAGAAAAAGCTAAGACCTAAAGAAGGAAAAAGGTCAATAAGATGGGGGACCAACTAGAAAGGGGACTGATCTCACATTAGAGCTACTGCACCCTGTTTCCTGTCAGATCTTAAAGGCAGAAAAGGGTGACTTGCAAAAATGCTACTGACCTGGGGGCACCCTGCACTTAAGATGCAAATGTAAAAGCGAAGTTGCTTGAGTCCTTTTTGAAGCATCTGGGATGCTGCATTCATAGAGGTTGGTTCCAGGAGGATAGTGGGATGTTCTTAGGCCCCTTTGCCGTGCTCTCTGCTTTGTTCTGGAGCTCAGATGTTGCACTTGTGGTAACTGTCCTCAGGCTACTCCCCTCCCCCCACCCCCACCTGCTGCCACCCTCAGGCATGTTCCATACAAATGACTGAGACAGCAGTTATTTCTCAAGGAGGTGTGAGCTTGTGGAGATATTTGCTTAGGGAGTTGGCTTGGTTGCCTCTCTCTGTTTGTTGTTAACACTCCTTTCCATTGCTGTGGGGTGAGGGCTGCCCCTGCCATCTCTAGCATAACCACTCAGTGCCTTCATTACCTTAGCTACCTAGCTCAGCCATGATTTCTGAAAGCAGTTTGGGAAATGTCAGCCAAGGGGTTCCTCCTGCAATGCTGTTTTTGTTGTTGTTGTTGTTATCTGCAGGGATAAGTGAGAAAATGTTGAGATTTTCTGAAGAGGGCTTTTCCAGTTTTCTTAAAAATACCTTAGCTTTCATGTATACTCCTATGAGACTGGCTTGCATGCCTGCCTCAGTGAACTCATCTGTCCTCTGGCTTCTCTTGGTTTGACCAGCAAGAGGCCCTGGCAGAAGAGCTGAAGGCAGAAGGGAAATGAGCTGGGAATTTATTCCCCCAGCTTGTTCATGGGTTCTGGTAACTGCTCCCTTCAGGCCTAGGGCTGGCAATAGCTCCCTGAAGTTTCCAGCCTGGGATTCCATACCATTTTTTGTTGCTTTCCTTAAGCCCTGCCCACACCTTTAAAAAACTCTTCTCTATTACCCAACCCTGACCCCAATAACAACAACAACAACAACAAAAAAAAAAAAAAAAAAAAAAGAAGAAGAAGGTATGTGTGACTACATATGAAGAAGTTGGTTGATCATTTTAAAGAATGGTTCATGACATAAGGCAGATTTTGCCTTGTTCTAAATGAAATAACAGAATGCTTCTTCTAAATGAAATATCAGGTAAGGAGTGGAGGAGATGGGTGTCTAGGGTTTAGGATATGTGTTTCTATGATATGGATCAGATCAGCTAGGCCGTTAAGCTGGGATGAAGGGCAGCTCTTGGTTTAATCATCTGCTGTTCCCTCTTGAAATTATTTATACTTTTATATGTAATTCTTAATTTTTCAACATGGAACCCTGCATTTTCACTTCGACACTGGGTCCCATAAATTATGCTGATCCTGCTGGGATGAACTTACCTGTGGACTCTAGATTGTTTCTGATTGGCATAAGTTGAGCATGACTAACCCTCAGTCAATGATGAGGATATAAGGCCATTAGACAAGAATGCCACTTCTTCAGAGGACTTTTTTTTCCCTCTGATATTCAGTCTCTTTGTGTGAGCTAGAGAGGTATAATTGAAAAGGATAATTCCTTTATATTTGGTTCCGTTCCATTTTCTTCCATCGAAGTCCAAATATAAATCCCTATCATTCATTGGCACATAACAAACCAAGCCAAAAGTTAGCAACTGGAAATAACAACCACCATTTACTTTGCTAATTAATCTGCAGTAGGGTAGGGCTCAGCAAGGATGGTTTGTTGCTGTTTGGTACGGTGTCTGCTGTGGGTGGACCAGCTGGGGATGGAAGATCTGTTTCCAGGATGGCTCACACATGTGGCCGTTAAGTTGGTCCTGGCTCTTGCCTGGGAGCTTGGCTGGGGATGTTGGCTTGGGGATCTTATTTCCTTTCCATTTGAGCCTCTACATAGAGTTGCCTGGGCTTCCTTACAGCATAGTGGCTGGATTCCAAGTATGAATGATCCGAGAGACAGGAAGTGGAACTTACCAGTATTTTAAAACCTGGGCTGGGAAACTGGCACGGTGTGACTTCCACTGTCATACAGCCCATCTAGACTCATGGTGGGTGAAATGGTCCCAGTTCTTGGTGGGAAGAGAGTCAAATAATTTATAAATAGATGTCTTTAATTTGGATAAGCATACTTGTTTTATGTATGAAAAAAACTAAAAGTAGCAGCACAATGAAATTTTCTCAGAGCAACAGCAAATAGGGCCAGAGCTGGACTTAGAGCTCATAAGCTCCTGATTTCCCAGCTGTACTGTGCCTATCATACCATACCGCTCTTTTGCTAATCTAATATACAGCAATAACTCTTCCTTGTCCTCATGGCCCTGGTTTTCAACCTCAAAACCCATTAGAATAATAATAAGGGAGAAATTCCAGTACTTTTTTAGAACTGCTAAAATAGAGTCCAGGCATTTGAAAACAAAGGAAAACATCCAAACCATTAAAATAAGAAGCAATTATCATTTGTCAGAGTTGAATAAAGAAAATGAGGATATAACAGTACATGGTTGCCTCTTGCTCCTCTAGAGGCAGAGTGGGTAGCTCAGGACCATCTGCTAGAATGGCCAGGGTGGCACAAGGAGTTCTGTTTTGGGTCATTGCAAAGCTGCAAGTTAAGACTGAAGGCTTTTGAGGAGCTCTCAGCCATCATGAAGGGCACATCACACACCAGTGCCCTCTGAAATGCTCTGAGGGAATTGGGCCTTATAGTAAAAATTGGCCCCATCGTCCCTCAAAGATCTTGAATGCCTTTGTGCAGGGGAAGCCTGAAGAGCTTGCTTTTCCAGGAGCCTCTGGGGCAAGCAAACCCAGGCCTTTGTCTCTCAAAGCTGGGTCTACAGTTTAGAGCTTGCCCAACTCAGGGTGGCATCCCTTAACCTTTGATGACAATTCTGGGAAAGAGGCTGTTGGTCTTCAAAGTTTGGAGTGTGTGGCCCTTGGTGTGGTATGCCTATCTTCAGGCATGTCCATGCAGTAGCTTCAGGGGCATGAGGGTGTTAAGAGCCAGCCAGTGGGCTGGGCCTCCACAGTTGACAGCCTGCGGTTCTGAGGGGTTATCTGCTCCTGTTGTGTTATCCCTTCAGTGGAGATAGAATGGGCTTGGGAACTTCTGATGATTTCAGAATCCAGTTGAGAGGAGGCTTCTTGTCACACAAACCCACATGAAGCTGGGAATGTGGTCCGAGGATGACTGGGCCTGAGATTCTTTTTATAGATGGGAGATCATTTTTCATATAATTAGGAACTTCCAATAAAGTATTTATCACTTCAACCCTTTGGGCCCATCATTTTGAAAATCTCTGATGAATACTGCAGTTTATTCTGACCACTCCAATTCCAGTCAGGCATTTCTAGGGAAGAGCAAGGGGCCCTGGCAGAAGAAAAAATGTAAATCCTGTTGATTGAAATACTTAGTTCTTGGGATTCCATTACATCTGTGGATGAGATTCCAGATAAGTCTTAAACTTCTTGAATGCTAGAACTAAAAGAAGTGAGAAAGTCAAAATAGAAATAGACTCTTAGATTTAGGGGACATTATGGGAAATATTGTCATAATGGTAACTTTTGTATATAAAGTTCTTTCATTGTCCTGTGGATGATCACATGTATCCAAGATTTTTAGGGGAATCATAATCAAATACAATATACTTTCTCAAATCTTTGTCCGCATCGCATTCCTTCTGTGTTGCAAATGCCTGAGCAATGCAAATAAAAGCAGAGTTGAGCTCTCCTCACTTGTGGTTCGACATTTCAGTGGTAATTACTTTCCAGCAGCCCTCAGTACCCACACCTCAAATAAACTAGGATCATTCACTAACATGAAGCAATGCCCAAAATACAGGAGTGTGGAGAAGGAAATGGGGAGAATAACAGTGCCTGGGCAACATCTGCATCTCCACCCCACTGGATGCATGAGCCTTCTGTTGGTTGCTCATACTGCACAGCCAGCCAGATTGGCTTGGCTTCTAGTTTTGTCAGGGGGTATAATGATGGCTAGCTATGCATGATAACTCACTTTTACTTACTGTTCTATCTTCAGTGACCTGTGGCTTTTGATAGTGGCAGCTTTGAGTTTGTAATACTATACCTGATGAGTTTCTATTAAGAACACAAAACAGGCAAAGAAGGTGCTTTTTTATCACCTTACCCTGTTCATTTATTTCATCATTGGAAGCCTGTCAAATCTTCCTGCCTGGTAAGAGTTTGGAGGGAAGGTACAGAAAGTTAGGAAGGTGGAAAGAGACCAAATCTGGGTTAGAGAGGAAGTATCACTGTCACTCATCACTAATGAAGAATTTAAATTCATACTGCATAGAGCTGGGAAGAATTTTGTTGGGATGTCAAATGTCCCTACCTTTATGAAACTATTAAGCCACTGTGGTGGACAAGAATTCAGAGAGCCTGAAACTCTGTGAAATGAAGCAGAGAGCTATGCCCTTTAGTTATAATACTGGGATTCAAATTGTGACTGCCACTTATTGGCAGGAGGGCATGGGACAACAAAGCTGAGGCTTTTGTTCATCTGTAAAATGAGGAGAATATTTGTGCCATAAGATGGTTGTGAATATCTAATGAGATAGCTTTGAGGACATGATTGTTCAGGGTAAGTGGATGAGCATTTTTCTCATTTTTATTTTTTCTCGTGAAGGCCGTGGGATGGAATACATCCTCTCTCTGGCACCTTACAATGTGGTGACTGTAGTAGAGGTTGCAATGCTGTGATTTGGCTTGCCAAGACCAGCTTACCAACAAGCTTTCAGTTCCAGACACAAAGGTCATGGGGAAGGTAAGTGGTTCACTGGTCTTCTTGAGCATCCAGCAATGTCTGGTCCCAGTGGTTTCTGCATTCCTTTTTGGAGAGGCTGCTGAGAGCCATGTGGGGAGTACAAATTACCCCAATAATCTATAGCACAAGCTGAACCTACAGGAAGGATTGGGTGGATCTTGGCTGGAGATGGTGGGAGGGGCTTCCTCAAGGAAAAGAAGAAGAAGCCACTATGTAGACAGTTGCTGCTGTTGTTGGCTTTGAGGCAGAAGGCCTAGGGGAAGGTCACAGGGTGCCCTTGCATCTCTGGTGGAGGGTAACAAATGAGCTGACAGTCTGCCCTCCAGCCCCCCACCAGGACTTCCTCAGTTTTGCCACTGGGGGCTCTTGCTAGGCAGAGGTGCCTTCCCTGCCAGGTTTTTGTTATTAAAGTTGATCCCATGTATCAGAAAATGGAAAGCAAGCCTTGGAAATCAGCATCCAAGTGGGATTCCAAGCTCTCCGTAGCAGCGTGTGCCAAGGGCTGGGGGTGGGGAGCGTGCAGCAAGCTCTTCGCTCAGCATCCAGGAGCGAGCCCTCGGCATCATTCACTCTGTCAGGGTATCTCGGTGGTAATCACTTCCAAATGGCGGCAGGGCGGGGAGGGGGCTCCCCTCCAATCACCCAAGGAATGTCTTGACTCAGGACGGAAAGGGAGGTTTTCCATAAGCATCTCTTCTTTCCAAAGGGGACTGGAGATAGAATACGAGACACCCATGAGCCTTTGTTAGCATCATCTATAATAATATTCAGGTCATCAAAACAGAGGGGGAAGGACCAATAATCCAGGGTTGTGTCAGGTCCCACTGGCTAACTTGGGATGTGCTTTCAAGATGAGCGGATCACCCCTCCAGATGACACATGACTTCTCAAGCGTCTTCTGAGGCAGACTGAGTGGATGCACTGGCACAGATTCTGTCTCTAAATTAATAGGCAGAGGAAAAGTCCCTCATTACACTCACATAGACCCAAGCTGTGGAATGTAGTGCAAGGGAATAAAAGGTCACAAGTCCAGGGGACCAATCAAGTCACTTAATCTTTCAGAGCCTCAATTTTCTTACCTGCAAATTGGGAATTATAATGTCTGTTGCATAGAATCTTTGTGAGGACTAAATGGTACAACTTTGAGAAAGCGTGAATCACCAAGTGCTCAGTATTGTTTTAAAAAAATTATATTAAAGAGATTCAATGTCTTTCCTGTTGTTTTACCGTAGGGACTTTGCTTTCTTCTGTTCTTAGCAGACACTTTGCAGAATCACGGAATGACATACACATTGTATCTAAAATTTATATAGAGTCTTATTGAATTCAGAATGATTCTGTTTCTTGCTGCAATTCTTACCATTTGCATTTGCATTTGAGTAACCTGAGTAAGACTGGTGTGACTTGGCCACCAAGCTTGTACGGAAGGTGTTCTCGGCTCTCCTCCCTGGCATCTGGTTCTCAGAGGGCTAACTATGGTTCCTTGGCATCCAGTGAGTATTCCCCAGTGGTCCGGGGACCAGCCTCCTGTCCTGTGGATACGTTGAATACATCAGTGTATCTCTTTCAGACTTGGACTAATAATTTCCTTATGAAAATACTGACTGATTTTTTCCTCAAAACTATTTCTTTAATGTGTGATTCCTTCCCTTCCTTTTTTCTTCTTATGTTGTCAAGCAGGTTGCAGAAGCCCTTCTCTGGCTGCTTGACCTTCTGAAGTTGTTCTGTGACTCAACATTTATGGAACCAAGGAGGAAGGGGGAGGAGCATTTGTAGTCATGGTTAGTGGCCTTCACACAGTCTTTTTAAAAATAAAGTTAAAATTTAAAATGTGTTGTTGTTCAGGAACTATTTTTCATTTAAATTCTGAGTCCAAATGCCAGTCTAAATACAGATGGTCAGATGACGGTCATGCTAATAACTCATTGTACTTCTCTTTGGTCCTTCTACCTGTGGTCCAGGATCCTATGGATGTAAATTTCCTGGAGGTATGTGCAGAATGCCAGGACCAGCTGAGGTGGGTAGGGGTTAGTTGCAAGCTCAGATGGATCTGTTGTAAGGGTATTGAGGGTTGGAGGTTATGGGGGTGAATCTACTAGAATCTCAGCACATATGTATAGCATGTATGCACTGCACACCTCCCAGAATCCCTTCTGGGCATAGCATAACCTTGGGGAGGGGATCCAGATGCTCTTTTTCATTCTGCCTGTGGCACAGGCACAGGCCCATTTGCAACTAAGAACTACCCCAAGTTGTACTGTGGCCTTGGGCTTACTCAAACTGGCTCATTTTTTTTCCATCTATCTGGCACCTTGGCTATCTAGAATGCTTGTGGAATGTCATCAACCATGTTTTCTGGATAGCAAATATTCATAAGTTTTAAGCCTTTCTGGAACAGGATGTGGTAAGGTTTGAGGGACAGAACTGTGAAGGCCAACGATGTAATATAGAGTGATTCACACTAAAGTTATATTTGCACTCCCCCTGTCTTTGTCTCTTGCTCCCTTTATCTTTCCTCTCACTTTCTTCCCACTTCCAGAGCTGTGCCCTGGCAATCCTTCCTGTGTTGGTCAGCACAAAGAGTTTCCTGCCATTTGTTTCACTGTCATTTCTGGAACAAGAAGGGAAGTTTGGCCTGCTTTGCCTGCACTGCCTGATTCCCTTGCATGAAGCCACAGGGAATTCTCATTACCACTGCCCATATGCACAGACGCAGCATCTGTCTTCTGCCCGAGAGGACATGGGGAGAGTTGCTGCCAACAGCTCAGGCTGAGCCCCTCTCCTGCTGACCGCTTCACTCTGTGTGCTGCCTGGGCAGAGGGAGGCGGAGGAGGGTGGTATGGCACACACAGCTTCCAACAAGGACTGGAGTGGAAATCCTGCTGATGGTGGGAAGTCAGGCAGAGGCAGCCAAACCACTAGCCATCTCATCTCTGGGAGGTACCGGGCACTGTGTATTTTGGATATATTGTGGTGTGAGAGCCACCAACAGGCTGTTGGGGATATTCAGAGCCCATCCTGTGCTGACTGCATTTGGGAAGGAGCCATCACTGTGTTACACAGGAAGATAGAGAAAGAGCAAGCTAGCAATCAAGTTGAGCTTTTCTAAGAGTGTATGGGTTAGCTATAGCTACAGGAATGTTGCATAACAAAGCATCCTAGAACTACAGACTTTAAAAAGCCAAGCGTTTATTCTCACTCTTTGGTCTCTGGGTGGGCAGGGGAACTTTGTTTCAGGCTGTGGGTCACCTGGACTTACCCAGGCTTCAGAAGGGGTCCAGGTATTGTTCCACATTCTCTTTGGATCAGGAGCCACTTAGATGTGTTCTCATGGAGAATGACAGAAGCCAAACCACACACTCACATTTACTCACATTCCACTGCCCAAACAAGTCATATGGTGAAGCCTAACCTAAGTGGAAGAGGGAAATTTATATCAAAAGGGAGGGGCAAGAGGAGAGTGACTATCTATTAAGTGCTATTAAGTGATAATCTAAAATATCAAAAAGGTTATACATCTACAATTTCCATTAACCTGAGCTCTGGAGACTAGATGAACAGGTGGGAGGAAGAAGGTTGGAGGATGGGTGGGTATGAATTTCGTGTGGGGAGAGCTTAGGGATACAGGTCCAGGCAGGAGCTGGGCAATGAGAAAGCTGGCTTTTTCTGTATGCACATTTGGGACATAGTTTTCACAAATGACATTCATGCTAGTAACGCATTGTACTTGTCCTTGGTCCTTCCACCTGTGGTCTGGGCTCCTATGGATGGAAATTCCCTGAAGGTGTGTGCAGAATGTCAGGACCAGGGCTGTGCTGGTTTTCCATGTGCTATGGCTTTTGGTTGTTCACTCCTTGGCTCACTCACCATATCATATCTCGTTGGCCCTAACTCTGGAGTCTTGATACTTAACTGTGAATGTGGTCTGTATGCCCCTGAGTGAGACCAATAATAAAGATAAAAAGAAGCCAGATTCAAGTTAGATACTGCCAGTACTTGGGTCAGATTTCTGTATCTCTGTGTTTCTTTGGAGCAACTGATGGATATCCAATTTGACGTTTCTACTGTGGAATGTGCAGTTGGCTAAGCTCTACCCAGGAGCTGTGTCAGGAAAGACTGTGGTTGTAGGGACTCCTCTGCTTCACAATACTTAGCCCCTCTTGTTGCTTTAGCCCTGAGTGGAGAGGTTTATTTTAAGATGTGATATTTGGCCTACGGGGTCCTTTCATACTTAAGCTTCAAGATTCTCTGCTTGATGTCTTTGTTCCCTCTCATGCTTGCTTTCTAGAACATTCCATCCCAGATAGTGTTATATGTCATAAATTTGTCTCCCTTCATCTCTCTTTCCTCTCCCCTTTGCTCAGTCATAAATTGCTAGTGGAGGGGCCCTTTCTCCAGGATCCTGCCACTGCTGGGTGGCAATATGTGTCGATGAGTCCATCGACCCCATTACCTGGGCAGTGTGCTATTTAGCTATCTGTTGACCAGTCCAACTGCACATGTCTCTCACCTTCCTTTCTGTGTTTCCTTTCACGAGCACCTACTATGTGCTGGGCACATGAGACACATAGACACACACATGCAAAAGAGACAGACACACTCCTTGATCTCGGGGCGGTGGGTGGGCACTCTCTAGAGGGCCCAAGAGACAAGGAATAGAGATCCTTATAATGCAGAGTGGTAAGTGTAGTGATGAAACAATGTGCAGGTTATAACTGGCGCATGAGGTAGATGCACCCAGCCTGCTGTGGGGCAAGTGGTAGGGGAAGGTGCATGACAGGTGTCCAGAAGGACATGATGCCTGAGCAGATTTGGCAGACGAGGAGAGGGGACGTTTTCCAGGCTGATGAGACAATCTGGGTAAAGGCACCAGACAAGGAAGAGGATGCCGGGCACCAATGAGAAAAAAAGAAGTTCAACATTGATGGATTATGAAGGTCCAGACAGGGACTAGCAGGTGATGAGGCAGGGAAGGGCAACGAGGGTCAGATCATGGGGGTCCTTGGATATCGTGGAAGGGAATTGGGTTTAGGGATCTTTGAAAAGCTTGAAGCAGGGGAATGACATGGTAAGATTTGCATTGTGTTTATATAAGAGCATTAACCATGTGCAGTTAATTCTTAATTATCTGGGTCAAGGGAGTAGAAATAAGTAGAAATGAGCAGACCCAATCGTAACTGGTTTTCATCTTTCACTGTATATCCAAAGCAGTCCTGCATGCTCCTGAAGACCAAGTTTAGAAGTGGCATATCTTGGGTGACATGGTCCCCAAACAGGAAATGTGTTGTTTCTATAAATAATTGAGAGAAGGCTGAACTAACTCTCATGGTTATTGAGTTCCTTTTTCTTTCTGAGACTGGACTAAAATCTTGGAGGACAAGATATTTTTGGGGCGGGAGAGGCTAAAGTTTGTATGACACTTGCCTTAAGCCAGGCACATACCATGGGCTTTCTGATCCCATGAGATGGGCTCCATTATTGTTCTCACTTTATAGATGAGGAAACTGAGGCCTGGAGAGGTTAAGTAACTTTCCTAGGGTTACCCTATTAGTAAAGAGTGGAGCCTGGCTTCACCACCTCAGTTCTGATCACCTCCAGAACTAAGGATCAGTAGAACCAGTAGAACTGAGGATTAAACCAATGTGTAATGTAGTGACCACTGTGACCCTTTCCCTTCTCAGGCCCAGGGTTTGTGCACCTTAGATGGAGGGTGTGTAAACTTTGCAATTTAAGAAAACAACAATCTCTGGCCTGGGGTAATCCCACCCATATACCAGACATAATATCTGTGTGGAAGGTATGGAAAGCTTTATGCTCTGTTCCTACTGCTTTAAAGTCCACCCCAGCCTCCACAGCTTGGACTGAGGCTGTTTAGAAAGATAATTGTTAGAGCAAAGGGGTCTTAGAATCCAGCAGGGGGCTGACTCTGGGGGAAGTGGCTTCCTTCCTGGTCTTACCTTGGCCCCTTACATTTCTGTCCAGTACCCGCCTACTTCCCATCATGCTTTGCCTCCCTGGGACCCAGAGGGCTGGTGGTCTGAGTGAAGAATAACTGACTGCAGGCGTAGGCGATGTCTGGAGGAACAAGTCATTGGGCTGCTGAAGCCAAGTCCGTGACCAGCACAATCCCAGGAGGGCCAGCAGTTTGTGGTTACTTGGCCACTCTTCCAGCTGAGGAATGTGCTTCCCCCTTCTCATCTGTCTTGTGCTTTTGTAAATTTTGACGAGGATCAATGAACAACCCAAAGCACCAGAGTGGGTACAAGGTCAGCCAACCACGAAGCATTCCCAGCCCCCAGCACATTGGGAAGAAGTAAGATGCCACTTGTGAGCCATAAAGGAGATGATCACTTTTGTGGATAAATGCAGCAGAAACACCGTGGGCTATGGAACAGTGGAAGCACAGGGAGCTGGTCCCAGATTTACCTTAAGGTTCAGGAGCATCTTGGAGTTCTCTGTTTTGTGTGGTAATTTTGGCACAAAGGGAGTGTTCTCACTAGCTCAACATTCCGAGTTTTGGACCAAGATGCACGAAAATTATACATTGTCTTTCTCTTCAAAGCTTGAAAAGTCTTGAGAGTTTCATTACGATTATTTATACTCTACCCTTCCAAAGAAGATTTGAAGCAATTTACAGTGAAGACAAAGATAATACGATGATTATAAAAAGAATGAAAGAATAACAGCAAAGTAATGAAGGGAGTAGTGTGGAGCAAGAAGTGTTCCAAACAACATAGGCTAAGGGGATCATTTCAGTTGAGCACGTGAAACCTAGTTCTGAGCTTCCTAGAAGCTAGGAGGAAAATCAACTATGCTGAGTTACAGGAGGCTACATTTCTAGCAACTGGTAGCCTCCTCATGCACCTAGAGAGAAAAACCTAGCCCTGGCACTTTTCTCTAAGGAGGAGGAAACATAAGGATGATTGTCCTAGGATCATTGAGCAATTAGACAGCAATAAAAATGACCTTACCAAAAATTCAGTGGTACTGCTGTGTACATCAGTACAAAAATTCAGTGGTACTGCTGTGGTACATCTTCATTATGGCCAGGTGAAGTAAAAGTTATTGTTTAGGCACAGATGTTTTTGATGGATAGAAGTGGAAACTGAGGGCAAGGACATGGATTGTCATTGCAAAAGGTAGTGAATGAGTGAGGGGGAAGATTTTGAACAGAAGCAATGTCAGCATCACCAGCCACATCTCAGAACATTGTCTGCTTTCTTTTCTTCTTTCTTTTCGTTTCTTTTCTTTTCTTTCTTTTTCTTCCTTTTTTTTTTTTTTGATGGAGTCTCGCTTTGTTGCCCAGGCTGGAGTGCAATGGTATGACCTTGGCTCACTGCAACCTCCACCTCCTGGGTTCAAGCAATTCTCCTGCCTCAGCCACCTGAGTAGCTGGGATTACACGCATGCACCACGATGCCTGGCTAATTTTTGTATTTTTAGTGGAGATGGGGGTTTTGCCATGTTGGCGAGGCTGGTCTCGAACTCTTGACCTCAGGTGATCCACCCCCACCTTGGTCTCCTAATGTTCTGAGATTATAGGTGTGAGCCACCGCGCCCAACCTCATTCTCTTCTTTCACTAGTACAGAGGGAGGGAAAGCAGAAAAGGGGGTTTGGGAGACTCAGTTTCTTATTGTCTCTGCTGTTTTGAGTGTCTGTCTGTGTGAACTTGGGGAAGTCACTTAGCTGTAGTTGAGCGAAATTCAGGCCTTGCAGTTTCTTCCTCTGTAAAATGAGAAGGTGAATGATGTTTTGAAGATCCCTTTGTACTGCAGCATTCTATGAGTTGATATTCCCCCCACCCCCAACCAATAGCTATAAACTTAAGTGGAACCAAGTGAAATAAGTCATCTCACAAGGAAATACTTCACCTTGAAAAAGTAAGTGGCTTTCCAGGGATAAATAACTTGGCAACAGTTTAAAACAAAAGAAAAAGAAAAGAACCAGTTTAATCTGTTCTTTCATTCTTTTTATTCTTGTTCTTGTTTTGTTTTGTTTTGTTTCTGTGTTCACTATCCTCATTGCTTGATTTTGTTTTCTTTTAAAAGTACATCTTGGAACTGGCTGTCATTTTTGACACTGGAGGACCATATTTAGCAGAGCATTCTCACCTTTTTGTTTGTTTGTTTTTTTAACACCGAATTTCCTCAAATTGGAAGCTGCCTGTCTGGGTAAACAGGGAGAAGGGCACTTCTTGGAATGGGCATTGAGTAAGCAGGAACGTTAGCTTGGCATGATGCAGTGCATTTCCCACCTCTTTGTCCTCTGTGTGTGTGATGGTAGTAAACGTTAGGTCTTACGGAAATCATAATGTGTTATAGTATTATACTGGCAGAGAAGTAAGTGTGTGTGTGTGTGTGTGTGTGTGTTGTCGGGAGTATAATCTTGGACTCAGGCTAGTTTTGGTGTAAGTCAAATGTTGTGCAGGGGTGGGGGGCTTTGGAGTCAGGTATTCAACCATATAGGTGCCAGGTGGGACGAGAGGCAGGTGGGTGTAACACCCAATAGAACCAGAGCAGTGGAAAGTTCACGTGTTAAAGGGGAAGGGATATTAAAATGACCATCAGGGGTTTCCACAGATGGCACAGTGTAGCTGCCCCACGGGTTCTCACCAGGTTTGGAATTGTGTTAAGCCGGTCCTGAGAGTTGGTGGTTTTGTGTCAGCATCATGCATATTTGCACAGTGGGCAGTGAGGAGAATTTTCCTATGATTTCATAAATAAGGAAAGTAGATATCTGGGCTCCATTTCATTACAGATTGAGCCTACTGCTGTCAAACGCCTGCCCCTCAGATCCTCTAGCCCTTAGATGCAACCTGGAGTTTCTCTACTTTAGCTCCCCAGTGTGCTAAGTCCCTCTGTAATATACCTGGGTTCACAGGCATCCTGGGAATCATGAATGAGGAGAAGCAGGCAGGGTGAAAAGGGGGAAGGGAGAGTTCTCGGCATTTCTACAATATTATATGCAAGTGCTCTGCAAATAAAATGCAAATTAAAACTGAGCGCTCTAGCAGTGAGCAAAGGTGATGCAAATTTGCTTTTAATTTCTCTTCTGTGCAGTTGCAAGCACTGCCAAAGCATCCAGGGAGCTGTTATGGGGAGCAGGGAAGCAGGGAGTCTCAGGGAGGAGCTGAGGCTGTTTTGTGGTCAGTTATGACTTGACCGTTGGTCCTTCTGCTTGATGTATGCATAAAGTGCTGCTCTTCTGAGCACAGCTGATGAGAACCACTTTCACTCTAGAGTTTTCTCTATAGTAAAAGTAAGGGAGGCTTGGGAGAAAGAAGAGCCCTTAACTTGGGTCAGCTCAAGGTTTTGATGGGAAAGAAGGATGAGTTAGGCATTTTCTTGAGAGTCTGAGCAACTCTGTTGAGGAAAGTCTTGGAAGCTGCCCCAATCCAAGTGAACATTAGAGATGAGAAAGCCCTTTCCAGAAAGTTAAGTGGGAAGTTAAGTAAACAGGTCACACATCAGGCCTAAGGTTGTGAGCATATTTTAATTGATGGCAGGCTCTGGTCAGCTCCAAGCTCAAGATGATTTGGTGAATGCTCAGGATGTCAGCTGAGAGTTGTAGGGGTTCTGAGGATTGGACAGGTGAAGGAGTTGGCCTGGGACCACCCGCTGGGGGCATGCTCTGCAAGGTGTCCAGTGAGATCAGAAGCACCATGATACTGACTCTTCCCAAAAGGGTCTGAGGAAGAGTCTCCTGACCCAATAGCTCTTATCCCACCCAAGATTCTTGAGCAGCCAGGCCTAGGTGTCAGAAACAGTGACCCCACAGTCACACTGGGTCAAGGCTAGGCTCCAAAGCCAGGCTTAAAATTTCCCTCTCTCAGGGGAGGTCAGGGAGAAAAGAAGGGATTTGGGAGATAAAGTAAGGGGTCAGGAAGAACTAACTGCCACCTCTTGCAAGTCGCTAATAGTACAGTATAGTTACTAAAAAAATACTGCTCTCTTTTTTTGAGTGTGCTTCTTGGTTGCCCTGTTATCAGACATACATGCTGAAACTCCAAGAGAGAAATATGTTTTAACATCCCGAAACTGAATTATTAAATGGGATTAACTTGGTGTTGACTTTTCTTCATGGTCGATTTGCAGTATAAACTGGGTTTAAGGCATCTTTTACTAAACCTTCTGGATTTCAGTAGATCGCATTGGATGAGCCATTCATTAAAGATTTCATGCTGATGTTATTTGTTTAGGCTTTGATGCCCTTTTTCTGTTTTCCCTCCCCTTTTGTTCAATAATGATATCTTTCAGGCAGAAAATACCTTCCATCCTATGGTATTAAGGGCTTTCCAGGATAGAGAGCATGGCCTCATGGCCAGTGTCTAGGCAGGAAATAGAGAACTTAGGTTCCCTGCTTTCCTGATTCCCAAACAGCCATCCAGCTAGGACTGGCTACAAGAATGGAGGGGCGCTGGACTCCTTTAGCTGCTTATTGAAGCCTCAGATTCATTAAAAAGGGAACTTCCCTTTTCATTTTACTCTTAAACACCCAGAGACAAGTAATGGCTTAAATTTATACTGATGTGTAAATGTCCATTACAGCATTCTTGTCGGAGAGCAGATACTGAAGAGAAGAGGAAGAATGGGGCATCTGGGGCTGAGATATACCAGAAGGATGCTGACTTTGTTAAAGTCATGGGTCTGAAACATACTACCCTTGGACAAGTTATTCAGCCTCTCTGAGTTTCATTTTTATCATCTACAAAATGGGAATAATAAAAATATCTCTTGGAGCTGTTGTAGGGTTAAATAAAATTATGATTGAAGACAACTCAGTATATAATACATGCTCAGTATTTGATCTCGTCTCACATGCAGACACTTTGTATAGCTGAAATCATACTGTTTGTATCATTTTAATATGCTGCCTTATAAAATAAGCACTTTCTGTAATTCTGCAGTCTTTCACTCATTATCGTTAGTGGCTGTCCAATGTTCTATAGGGTAATTTGCTAAATTTAGAATTATTGGTTATTTTGGTTGTTTCTAAAAGTTACAGTCCTTTCTGTAGGCTTTGGAGGCTCCTTTTAAGTTACACCTTGTGTGGGTTCATAACAGAAAATGCCACCTTGGTTTCTTTTGGAACACTGTGACAAGAGATGACCTCAGATGGTATGGCAGCATTTCACATGGGCCAGCTGCCTCGGCCCTGGCCAGGGGTCAGCTGTCAAAATCCAGAATGGCAGGTAAAATGTCATTCCCAGCCCTTTCGGCCTCGTTAATTGTGTGTTCTTGCACCTGGACCTCCCGACTGCCTGCGTCCGTAGCAGCACGTCCTTCTCACCATTTAGAACTGTGTGGCCAATTGTGCTGAATTCCTCCCTTTGTCCCTGATGGCTGCCTCAGCCCCAGGCTGTACTTTCACCCTGATGGTCCACAAGCCTTTCAGCTGAAAAGTTGCTCTTGAGCCCCCAGAGTCATTTCAGCCTTCAAGTGACGGAGTTTCTCACCGGCAGTAAATCAGCTCTCATCTCCCCAAATAGCTGCATAAAAACCAGTCTGGTCAGAGGGAAGCACACCTGCACTGAGGCGCTGGCGGGCCCTAATGAATGGAAGGAGAATCAGTCCTGAGCTTGGATACTTGCACCCAAGGAGATGCCCCTCTGGTACATTTTAGGTTTCAACTCTTATCTCAAGTTTATTTCTTTCAAGTCCTGTAAGGTTACTTCTTCGAAGAACATCTTGCATTGTCTTTATGCTACATATCTGCTTTCCTGGCTTAGGAAACAAGAATTAACTTTTAATGCAACAGACATTTGACATGCGTTGTCACATTGAAGCCTCATGGTTTGATGCAGTGGACTGGGTTTTGTTATTTTTATTTTATAGGTGAGGAATCTGAGAGGCTGAATGACTTGCCTGGGTTCCCACAGCTATGAAGCACTGATGCCGATGATGGGGCTCAGTTACACTGACTCCAAAGCTTGGCAGTGGCTCAGTAGAGTGAGCCTTCTTCTCCCTGGGTCACAGGCTTCCCTGGAGGCTGGTCGTGGAGGGTCTCAGAAAGGGTCATTTGGGACACAGACCTGGAAGTAACAATAAAAGCTCGATGTTGGGGTCTGGAGTCTCTTGGGAACCCCTTTCTATTTCTACCAGACTCTAGCCACTATCCCATCCTGATCCCCACTGTCTCCATCCAGAGTGTGGAGGCAGTATAAGACCTTTGCTTGCCATCTCGCTTTTCAGTGTTGAGTGTTCCGCTTCTTAAGTACAAATTGAGGACATCTAGAGACTTTGTTTTAGACTGTTTCAGCTTCCACTAAGAGTCCAGACTTCCAGGGTTGTTTTCAGCCCCATGTTTGCCATCTGAGATAAAGGATACAATATTCCTTCCTTTAGAAGCTTTAGAAAATACTAATGCCAAGCCCCTGCCTGGGTCAGTTACACCAGGATTTCTAGTAATGTGGCCTGAGCATCTGACTTTTTAAAAGCTCACCGGGTTATTCTCATGTGCTGCTAGGGTAGACAGCCTTTATTTTAATTTCTGAAGGAAAGAGATGTCCAGCACCTGGGTGAACACAGGGGCAGAAGTGGCAAAGGTTTGAGTGAATAGAGGTAGAGACAGGGAGTTTCACATGCTCATTCGTTTAGGACCTAGTGTGTTCCAAGCACTGTGCTAGAAACTGAGCTCTACAGATGTCTAAGACATCTACTTGCTTCACAGTCTGATGGGGGAGACAGACACACAGAAAATGAACTGTGATTGCACTCAGACCAGGACACCTGTTAGGAGTTTGTGAACCTTCCTGTACATCTAACTCACCCAAGGAGCTTGTTGCAAATGCAGAAGTCCTTTGGCTAACACTTTTGCTAAATGTGGGTCCACCTTCTTGCTAAATCAAGCAAAATTAAACCCCAAGCCTTTCTTGTAATACAATGATGGAAAGGAAATATGCATTCTTTAAAACAAAAACATAAAGATACATTGCTTGCAACATTAGCCAGTTCAGGAAGCATTGTTCACCCTGAGATATCTACTCATTCACAACAAGAAACAGCAGGTGTGAGAGGGAAAGGGGCAGAGGCCTGGATCCCATTTTATGAGGTCTGATATAGGAACCTTGGGTGGGGCCCAGGCATCTGCTATTTATACTGCACTAGAGGTATGAAGAGAGTGTCTGAGGGAGCAAGGGGAAGGAGCAGTTAATTCTGAATGGGGACATTGAAAAAGGTTACACAGTCAATGTGATACCTTAACTGACTTTCTAAGAGCAGGCCCTTCTCCACTGAGCCACATGCAATTGAGCACACAGAACACTTTGCAGGGTATGATGGTGCCTCTCCTTTGAGAAGGTTCACTGTAGCGTGCCCTGTGGGGCCTGCTTCCCTGCCATTCCCTGCCTCACTCTTCACACTGTAGTATGTGTCTCTGTGCCTTGCATGTGTGCTCCCCCTGGTTGAAACACCCTTCTCACTTTTCCTCAATGGATTAATTTCTCTTTGTTGTTCAAACTCAAGCCGGGCCCCTTCTTTTGTAGGAAGATTTTGCTGTACCTGAGACTTGTACTTTGAGAAACATGTACGTTTGGTGCTCAGCGTTTCACCATGTCTTTTGAAATGTAGGGATGGACAGAGTGTGATGGACGAAGGAGGGGAGATATGTTGGGAAATATAGCTAGTTTGATTGGTGCATCAGTTTCTATTTATGTATATGTTTTGAGCGGGATTGCTAACCAGGTCTTTAATCAGTTCTCTAAAGGTTACAACTGTTTCCAACAAACCTTTTCTGGCCAAAGAAATATTTAGAGCGAGAGAAGAATAAATATGCAATATCTCCTCCTGTAGTCCGGGATGGCACCCCAGACCTGGTGTGTAGATTCCAGGCCCATCTGTTCCATTTGCTTCTAACAGCAACATGAACTTTATGTTTATCCTGGTTCTTTTCCTGTCTGCCTCTGGGAGGTAGTTTTCTCCTGGGCATGTGACTGAGACCTGGCACTTGGGAGAATCCTCTCCTTAAACAGCAGGGACAATCTCACCTTTCTGCTTATGGGTTTAATACCTATTGTTTCACCCTATCTCCTAAAAGGGGAGAAAAGTATCTCCACTTCTACACACAAGTACGTGGAATGTACCAGCATCCACTGATCATGCACTTTGATTTCTGTTAGGTGGCCTTGACACAGATACCCTTTCCTTGGGAAGACTGGGATCTTACATCTGGGAGTTGGGAAAAAATGAATCTTCAAGTTTGTCAAAGTGATGTCATTAGGTCATTTCTCTTTAAAAATATTTATATCTGATTATAATAGGGCTACCTATTTATTACAGCAAATTTGGAACTTACGAAAAAATAATAAAGAACAAACAAAAATTACTTGTCATCTTACAGTCTATAAATAATCACTGTTAATGTTTTGGTACTTAGCCTCCCATGATTTTTTTTCTTTTTTCCTGCCCACATATGTTAGTGGGGATTATCTTATACATCTTATGTTATAATCTGCTTCTTCATTTAACAATTCCCATGAACACTTTCCCATGTCATTAAAAGTTCTTTCACATTTCCAACATCAGTTTAAACCCTGCGTAATATTAAATTGAAGTCTTATACCATATTATACAGATGTTGAACATCAATGATTTCTTTTTAGGTATTTATAGCTGAAACTTACAGATGAGCTTCTGAGCAACATTGATGCATCCTCTATATTTGCATGCAAATGTTATGTGTGTGTGATTTTTTTTTTTCTTTTGAGATGGAGTCTTGCTCTGTCACTCAGGCTGGTGTGCACTGGTGTGATCTCAGCTCACTGCAACCTCCGTCTCCCAGGTTCAAGGGATTCTCCTGCCTCAGCCTCCCATGTAGCTGGGATTATAAGCATGTGCCACCACATCCGGCTAATTTTTGTATTTTTAGTAGAGATGGGGTTTCACCATGTTGGCCAGGCTGTTCTCGAATTCCTGACCTCAAGTGATCTGCCTGCCTTGGCCTCCCAAAGTGCTGGGATTACAGGTGTGAGCCACTGTGCCTGGCCCGCATGTAATTTTTATGAGAAGGACCGTGGCTTTTATCAGATACTCAAAGGCTTAACTGCTAAAGGGTCAAAAATAAACAAACTTAGGCAATAATTGTTTAACCTCAATTCTTAGAAGAGAAACTTCCAGGTTTAAATGATTTATATGTTTTTGAGGTTTCTGATGATTTTGCCAGATTGTCATCCCAGAGGGGCTAGGGCAGTTTATACTACCACCAGCAGGAGCTAAGTGTTCTTGTTTCTCTGTGTCCTGGCCCAACTGTCCAACTATGGCTCACTCTGGGCATGACCTCTTTTGGAATTTATTATCAACCTATTACTGGCTGTTCTGGCACTTTGCTTGTAATTTATCATCAAGCATGGTTGAGTTAGTGCAACCGCTGGAGTCACAGCCACTTGAAAATACTGTGCGTGAGTGGTTCAGCTGAAGGAGCCTGGGCTTGTAACTGCAGTATCTAGGTTTGTGTCCCAGGTCGGCATGATCACTTCCCGTGCAGGGCTGACCAGACAGTGTGGTGGTTAGAAATGCAGTTGCTAGGATCAGATGCGATTTTGGTTCCACCTTAGTCCCTACTGATCAACTGTGTTACCTTGCACAAGGTGTGTAAGCTCTCTGTGTTTCAGTTCCCTCATTTGTAGAACAGGGACCTAAACATAGTGCCCATCTCTTCCATAGGGCTATAATGAAGATAAGTGAGAAAATTAATGTATGGTACTTTCCTTAATATCCAGCATATGGAATGCTATGGCCTGAATGTTTATGTCCTCCCAAATTCACATGCTGAAATCCTAACCTCCAACATGACGATATTAGGAGGTAGAGGCTTTGGGAGGTGATTACATCATGAGGCCTCAGCCCTTTTGAATGGGATTAGAGCCCTTATAAAAGAGGCCTGAGGGAGGTTGGTCATCCCTTCCATTCTGTGTAGAGACAGCAAAAAAGCCCTGTCCAGAAAATGGGCCCTGACCAGACACTGAATCTGCCTTGATCTTGGACTTTCCAGCCTCCAGAATTGTGAGAAATAAATGTCTGTTGTTTCTAAGTTGCCTGGTCTATGACATTTTGCTGTATCAGCCTGAATGGACTATAACACAGAACATGTTTAACAATTATGAACTATCATTATTAGGTGTAATGTTCTCAGGTATCTTTTGCTCTCTGAGTTTTAGTTCAAATGCTGAGAATCACAGCCTTACAGAGCTGGAAAATGTCTTGATAATCTTGTGGCCCAGTTCTCCTATTCTACAGATGAGAAAACTGAGGTAAGAGTAGTGACTTGCTCACAGGGATGTTACTACTACTTGGTTCAGATGGTTGTTTTGAGGACCAAATATTATTTGTGAAAGTGCTATTTTAAACGTTTACATATTTGTCCAATGTTAGTTAACTGTGCACTGTCTATATGGCCCGTGAAAAATAAAACTCAAATAGAAGGAACACTCAGCGAACTGGGTCTTATTAAGCCCTTGCTTCCCTGAGGACATCTGGTCTAGTGTCTTGCATACAGCTGTAACCCAGTAAGTTTTTTTTTTTTTTTTTTTTTAAATAGAATCTCTCTGTCACCAGGCTGGAGTGCAATGGCGCAATCTTGGCTCACTGCAACCTCCTCCTCCTGGGTTCAAGCGATTCTCCTGCCTCAGCCTCTTGTGTAGCTGGGATTGCAGGTGTGCACCATCACACCCGGCTAAGTTTTGTATTTTTAGTAGGGACATGGTTTCACTGTGTTTGCCAGGATGGTCTCGATCTCCTGACCTCAAGATTTACCCGCCTTGGCCTCCCAAAGTGCTTGGATTACAGGCGTGAGCTACCGTGCCTGGCCCCCAGTAAGTTTTTTTATGAAGACAATGAATATGACAAGTGGGTAAAGCCCAAAACAAGAGACTGGAGTGGAAAATCTATGGCCCTGGGTTGTATTTGTTTATCTGTTTCAATTCTCTGGGTCTGGTTCATCTCTGAGTTCCAACATATAGCATAAAATTTCAGAGAATGAGCAAATGAATGCTGTCTGCTTGGAGGAAATAAAGTGAAATAATTTTCATCCTCAGGCATTTTAATGTACAAACCAGTTAGGCCTGTTAGCTGATGGGTGCACAGACTGATGCCACAGTCTGAATAATCCTGCCGTACAGGTGACCCTCCTGGTTGGAGGCCACGCGCTCTTCTCCATATGAGCCTTATAGCCACTTCATATGTCTCTCATATCTTTTCTTTCCCTCACTGCCTTTTGATATATAACAACTCCTTCCACTTCTGACTCACTTTCCTGAGCTTTGCTTCCAGCTTTTATCTGTGTGGTTCTCAGAGCTTTAAAAATAAAAACAAATGTTATCTGAATAGGTAACTATGAGTCTTGAGCTACTGTGAAAGACATGTTCCCAGTAGCCACACTTATTTTTACCCACTTGTTAAAAAAAGAAAAACTCTAGCGTCCTATTGGAACACGATTCCAAATTCTGCTTTTTACAGTTGGTTCACTGTGGCAGTCTTTTAAAGCCAGAAGTAGGTTAGACTGCATTCCTGATGCATCCCTGCTTGCCTTAGTCCATGGTGAGTAGGCATATAGTATATTGTTAAGGGTACAGGTTCAAATCCCAGCTTTGCTACTTGTTAGCTGTATGATCTTAAGAAAGTAATTTAAAATTTTTCTGTGCCTCAGTTTCCCATCTTTAAAATGGAAATGATGCCAGAACCTCTCAGGGTTGAAATGAAGAATAAATGAATCATAAAGTTTTAAAACAGTACTTGCCCCAAGTCATTCTGTATTAGGCATTATCATTATTTTCTGGTAGCACTTCTGGCTGTACTCAGAGTCATAGATGATTAGACATGCTTCAGTTTATTTGCCTCATTTTCTGGATGAAGAAACTGAGTCACAGAGATGTAAAATGATGGGCCCAAATTCAGTCAGCTGGAACATGGCAACTTCAGTCTGATGGAAAGAGGCAAGCCCGGACTTTGAACTCTCCTCTTCATCTCTAAGCCAGGGACAGGTATCTGCTGCTACTTTCCATCAGTGCTTCACATGCCTTTGATGGATTTCTCCATTATCATCACATCCTTAAAACCAGAATCTCTGTGTTATATCCTTTTGTATTCCTTTCTGTGCCCAGGACAGTGCTATAGACCAGAAGTTGGCATTTCATCATTAGCTGCTTAATTACTCAAGCATGGGGCTGTGCAAATTGAAACTGTTGCTAAGGTGGAGAATACTGGTGACGTTTGGTGCTTGTAGGGTTAATGGTAATAATCTTAGATCTTATGTTAGTAATTTTAAACCATTTTAAACCATTTTAACTGTAAGCAATGCAGTAGGCAGGTATATAAAATTGGTAGTATTTAAGCCAAAGCTGGATATAATTTAGCAGAGATGCTGGGGAAAGAACACTAAAATAAAAAACTTCATTCCCGCTAGACCAGTGTTTCTCAAACATTAGCATGCATCAGAATCACCTGGAAGGCTTGTTAAAACACAGACTGCTGGGTTCCACCATTGAGCTTCTGAGTCAGAAGGTGGGTAGGGGGCAAGAATTTACCTTTCCAACAAATTCTCCGGTGATGTTGGCGGTCCAGAGACTACACTCTGAGAATCACAGTTCTAATGTCTTTTCCAAATCTAAGGATCTATGATCTTTAATAATCCTTCATTCCTTCAGAGTACAATAGGGTCTTGCTATCTGCTATGTTCTCAGCATTTAGCACAATGTCTGATCCATAAAAGGCATAGTAAACTGAAAATGTCCCCCAAAGACATCAGGTCCAAAAGATCTTATAGATGTGATTAAATTAAGGGTCTTGAGATGAGGGCATAATCCTGGTTTGTCTGGGTGGGCCCAAAATACTATCGTAAGGGTTTTTATAAATAGAGACATTTTATACACACACACACACACACACACACACACACACGAAGGCAATGTGAAGACAGGCAGAGATGGGTGTGATGTGGCCATAAGCCAAGGAATGTTGGCATTGGCAGCCGCCAGAAGCCAGAAGCAGCAAGGAACAGAATCTTCCCTTGAGCCTCTAGAGGGAGCATGGCTCTGCTGATACCTTTGTTTCAGTCTAGTGAAAAGGATTTTGGACTTCTGGGTTCTAGAACTGTGAGAGAACAAATTTCTGTTGTTTTAAACCACCAATTGTCAGGTAATTTGTTACACTGACCATAAGAAATAAGTATAGTAGATGGTCAGTAAACATCAATAAAATGAATACGGGAGCCAGACGTAGACATTATGATGTCCATTTAACTGATACATAAACTGAGGACTTCATGTCTCAGGTCCAAATGCGCAGTGTATGTTTACTGAAAGGGAGGCCCAAGTCTGTCACCTACCTCAGTTTCCTTTCTACTAGCCCAACCGCATAATGAAATCAGACTCCCTAAGGATGGGCCTGTGCTTCACTATTGTTTCAGAAGTTCACCAGCCAGGGTTGAAAACTGCCTAGACCAGACTATGTCATAGAAGCTGGCTGATCCTCAGTATGAATGCTGAGAGCTTAAATGCACACCGGAGGCTTTAGAGTTTGCAAAGTACTCCTATCAGATCTAACCCCACAACAGCTGTCTGAGGCAGGCAGAGTGGGTGCCATCGTTTCCCAGATGAATAATGAGCCCTGGGAAAAATTAGCTCTCTTGGAGCAGCCAATCCTCCACCCAGACTCAGCCCTCTGACTCCATATCCAGAGCGTCTTGTGCTACATGGCAGTTCCTGCCCTCAGCAGTGATGTGTGATTGTGTGCACCTAATGACTATTCAGGTAAATTCATTGTCAGCCCTGAGATTTTGGACACTGGAAACATTAACATTTTACATACTGAATTACTTTAAACTTATTATGGGAGAAGATTTGAGACCGGGGAGCCTTGGCAACATTTCTTCAGAGGGAGTTAAAACTCATCCCAAACCAGTTCCTGGGGCATTTTGCATCTGACTCTTGGGCTAGACTTGGGTCACAAATGATTCCAAACACATGCTAGAATGCTTATATCAGCAAACGAAGGATCTCCCTTTGGGATAACTAGATCTGCAGTGCCATTTTGCTTGTGTGAATATCCAGGCAACTGGCTCTCTCTCTCTCGCTCGCTTGCTCTCTCTCTCTCTCTCTTTTTTTTTTTTTTTTTTATCAATAATCAGAGAAAAGCACTTGAGCACACATTTCAGTGACTTTGGGTCAGTGGATTTTAAGGTGAATCAACAATACCCTTACCCCCTCCCAACTCCAGATGGACATATAATCATAGCTTCATAAATGTGACCACAAAAGATTAGATGAAGGCACAGGGCAAGGAGGCTGGAGTCTCTGGTGTGGGTGTTTTGTAAGACACCCCCAGCGGGGGCCAGAAGTCTGTTTGCTCTGCCTGCTTGGCCCAGCTGCCAGCTCTGATGATTCACTCTGCCAATTGGATATTACCTAGTGATTTTTATGGAGTTAAATCTAAAGGAAATTTGAGGAGGAGATCGCTTCCTCTATTTTAATTAGACTTCTGAGACTGTTTGCTTCAAACGCAACTGCACCACCGCACATCTGTAGCAGACTGGCTGCTGGAACAGCAATAAGGCACCATGAATTTTAACTATCTGGAGAGGGTTATTTGAAGAGCCAGGTTATGATAGCTACTGCCTGAGCGTGTGTGTGAGCACAGGCGCGCAAACACGCATACACACGCACACACACACGGTATACCTCATACAGATGTTTGAACAGTCCCTGGGGAACACACATTTTCTGTTGTAATAAAGGAAAACACAGTCCTCAGCTGTAACCTAGGAGACATGGGATCCCATCAGAATCGGAATCTTTAACCGCATCTTGGCTGCTTGCAGGACCGGCCCAGGAGGTGTTTTTCTAGCGCAGGCTTCACGTTGCCTTGTAGTTCCCGGTGGCAGCCGTGGCCGAGGAGACAGCTGCCTGCTGTTCGCTCACACATAAATCCCTGGAGAGAAATAAGAGCTAAGTGGTTGTTACAAAGGGGTGATGGGTTTGACTCCCATAGCTAGTCACAGACACATTCCTGCCTCTTCCAGACCACACTTTCTCATCCCGAGACACCTTTCTGCCCCTAATCTCTGTGCATGTTTTGGAATCACAGGGCTGGAAGTAGACTCCAGGGGCCACCTACCTGTTTCCCCACTGCTTGTCACTTCCTCATCCAAGCAGGCCCAACCCAGGAGAGCTGTCCGTCCCTGTTACCCCCTGGGAAGGGCATAAATATTGTTATCTCCATTTAATAATGTGGTGCTAGAGCAAGGTAGAGAATATTTGTTCCAGGAGAAATGACAGCGGTTTTCAGCCTAGTGACTTGGAGGTGATTTAAACCCCCTCATCTGGATTTGTTTAACACACTTCAGTTTTATTATTCGGTTTTCATACAGGAAGTTAATGAATAACGCAATCTGGCTCTACATCTATGCAACCAAACAAGGCACCCTGGCTGGGAAGCTCACTCTCAGGACAAGTGGACCTTGATTTACACAATAGCAGCATTCCTGGGAAATTGTCTATAAATCAGAATTTTGAAATAAAAGAGCCTTTAGAGAAATATAAGGCATATAGTACGTCAGTCTGTTTTTAATTTTTTAATTTTTTATTTTTTATTTTTTTAGCAAAGCCAAGATCCATCTTGGAACATGAATAATTTTCCCCTAATAGATTTTTGAAGTAAATTTGCTGAGTTAGAGTATTCCTCAATAAAACTCTGTGTTAAACATGGCTCACAGGGCTGGTATGGCCCTTGTAGGAGGTGTTGCCTGGGAGTTGAGTGAATCCTGGAATGTTTCGGCTGGGAGACCTGGGCAGAGGGACCCACCTTCACCCTTCCCAGATGAATAACTGGAGCATACCAGTGCTCTGGGACACAAAGGAACAAAAGAATTCACAGTTGTAACTCACCCTGAGGGCCCAATTCCAGCCCAGTCTTGTCACCGCCTCCCTTTTGGCAAATTACTTCTTGAATCTGGGCTTCTTTCTTTTAGGAGAGGTGTAGTCCGAGCTCCAATTTACCTACCAGGAATAGAGGGAGAGAGAGTTCAGTTTTTTTATTCCTTTGGAGAAATGGACTGTGTCACGTGTGAAGAGGATTTCTAAAGTCACTGGTCATATTCTGCCCCCGAACCATCTTCAGAGTATGATGATTGAATTGGATCAGAGTATGATGATTGAATTGGATTTTATAGAAGGAAGCCCATTCTCTGCTACTTGGGGCAACTGGGTAGCCAGTGGGGTAGAAGGTAGTGCAGATAATTAGCAGTTTGCTTTGAAGCTCCTGTGTTTCCTATTATCAAGCATAATAGGGGACTCTTTTGATTTATTCTTTCTATTAACATATTATTAATATTAATTCCCATTGTATTTACTCTCTGTATTTTAATCTGACTGGGTGATGAGAGGGGGCAGAGAGATGGATGAATTAAGCTGGATTCACCTTGGACTCCGTGGTACTCAAAAATTGTTCTCTTTTAGCACCAAACGTCACTGATAGGGTAACATTATCATTTACTTTTTTCTAATTATTTCCAGATACAGTCTTGTAAATGCTCAGAACACCTCTGTGAGGTCTTTAAAATTGGAAAGGGGCTTGTTTTCAGAGCTGAGTAGGCTGGGTTTGAATCCTGGTCAAACATAATCAATATGATCTCAGGTAATTTGCTTTTTTGAACCTCAGTTTCTTCATCTGTAAAATCACTTAATAGCAATAACCCTACAGTATTCTTGTGAGGATTAATGTACAGAAATGGAATATGCAGAGTTCAGTGTCTGGTACTTGGTGGGCACTCTCCCTTTGACTCTGGATGCTCTCATTTTATGTTTACCAAGTCAGGGGAAACTGAGGCACAGAGCACTAAAGTAACTTTCCCAAGGCAAAGCCAAGTGCCAGAACCTCAGATTCTGGTTCTGAAACCTGTGGTCTTTTGTTGTCCAGATATTGTCAGAATTGGAGTAATTTAGGCTAATACATGGTCCATCAAACAAACTGGCATGTCAGACCCATCCTGTCTCTTCCCTGGCTCCTGTCTTTCAAGTGGGATTTCTGCAGTCTATCAGGGCACTTCCTGCACAGATCCAGAGTCTACCAGGAAGTAAAGGAAGCTGACATTTATTGAGTGCCCACATACTCTATTTACATAAATTATCAGACACAAGAAGCCTTCAAGATTGGAATTATTGAGCCTATTTGACGAGGAGGAGATTAAGATTCAGGGGTTTTAAGTAGCAGGTTATTCATTCACACAGAGATTGTGAAAGCAGTGGAAGTAAGAGTCAACCCAGGCCCCTGAACTCTGGACAGGGGCTCTCATGCCAATTCCACTTCCCCTGTACAGCAGCCGCTCAGGGGTCTTGCCTTCCCTTGGATTTTAGCCTGTGAGTCTGGATAAGCCTTGGACTGTGTTTTCTTTACTGGCTAAAACGAGGAGCTATAATTTTCTTAATTAACTAGTCTATATCTCTGATCAACACCAGGGAGCAGTGTCACATGGCTGGCAAAAGAAGAATGTCTCATAGCCCCTGTCCTTCCTCCCCACATCCATACCCAGACAACTGAGCCACCACAGATAGAGAGGGGTCCACTGGGCCAATAAAGGCATTTGGAAAAGAAGCTTACACGCTTTCCTTAGTAACCCGTTGCTATGTTTAACAACCCATCCTGGCTGAGAATGCTTCCCTACTTCTAGCCTAAGCAGCAGTCCATCAGGCTGAGCCCATTCCTTTTGGTTTGTTCCTCAGTGGAGATGGTGAACAGCTGGTCCTCAGTCTCTGTGAAAATCTTCCCGAGGAAGCCCATAAGCATGTGTACACCTTGGAGATTGAAGGCTTCTCTTGTTTTCTGTACAAGAGGACTTTACTGCAAGACAACACAGAGACACAGAACAGCTCTCAGAACAGAAAAGGTGTGCAGCGTCTCTGAGTTGTCACTGATTACTTTGCAGAACGGGCTCTGATTTTGTGGGTATCATGGGAAGGAACAGTAAGACATATAGAATCATTGTGTTTAGAACTGGAAGGATTTTCAAACACAGTTTGATTGAACCATCTCATTTTATAGCTGAAACTCATCCTATAGGGCTCACACTTAAGCTGCATGGATGGGGAAGTGGAGTCTAGAATTCCTGCAGAACTCTCTCCACCTAAGGATTTCCTTCTGGGTGTGCTGTAGGCCAAAACTATGAAGCAGAGGTGAGGATTATTTTATTTTCTTCACTGGATCCTTGCATCCAGGCTGGGAGATCCTTATGCCTCTTGCATATTAATATTTAAAATCAGGGAAACTAAACATGTAATCTTTTTAAGAACAGCACTGTGGATGTGTGGCTAAGGTATAAATTGACATTCCTCCAAACACCAATCACTTCCCATCTGTCATAGCCAGGCAAGGTCAACCCATTTCACAGATAGAGAGACTGAAGCACTCTGGCTCTCCTAAAGGCAACAACTATATGTGATTTTCCTCTGGCTGTGGCTCTTGGTTCTGGCAGCTATTGCAGGCTGGTCAGAAACCCGAAAATCTCCTGCCATCTCTCCATGTGCTCTTTCTGGTGGGAAAGAACACCCAGATGGAGGCGCTTTTCTTCCCACGAGGGTGCTACGGCGGGTGCTGGTCGGCCAATGCTTTGTAAGCTGAAGGACTTCCGTGTTGGCAAACCTGCTTGCGCTCAGCAGACGAGCCTATAAATCTTGCTGAAAACAAATGCTTTAACTAGAGGAGGAAAGTTTAAAAGGCCCTGTGGGCATATTCTAATCACTGCTCACTAATATCAGCTGGCTCAGATTTAGACTGTGGTTGTTCCCAGCGGAGGGGGTCTGGGTAGGCACGGTGTAAAATGCCGCTAGCTGTAATTAACTCTGACCTCCACAGCCTGCCTGCTCACTCACTCTTAATATTAGCTTTGACTCCCAGAATGAACATTCACTGTTTGTTGTTAGGATGTGTTCTTTAAAATTTTTCTTTAGCTGTCCTTCGTCAGTTCCTATTCTAACCTCAAACACACATGGAGCCAAGGTAATCAGGTAGTATCAAATGAAATCAATAATTAGGTAGATTTTGCAGTCTTGGAAAATTCCACCTATCTCAACACTGTTAATCCATACATTTACAGCTCACGCTTTACAATGTGCAAAGTGCTTTCATACACTTACTTGTTCCTCATAACAGCCCTGTCAGGTGGACAGGGCTGATATTATAGTCATCTTGAAAATAAGAAAGAGCACAGGTGAGAGAGGAGATGTGGCTTGTTTGGCATCCCCTGTGCAATTAGGGGCCGAGGCCTGGATTCACATTTATGTCCTTTGACCTCAACACTGTTTCTTAAATACCTGATTCAGAGTGGACCATAGAGATAGATTGTAATGATGAAGGTTGGGGTGAGGGGGAATGAGTTTGTATCTTTACCTCCTGCCAGTCAGGCCATGAGTATTCAGCAATTTCTTTCTTCTGCCTCCTGGCAACAAAGGGGCATTAGAGATAAAGTAAGCATAGGCTTGTGATACATGGCATATTGTGGACAATGAGAGTAATGACGACAACCCACCTAATGTGTTAAAAACTAAATGTTTGTGTTTGTGTACATTTGATTGGTTAGAAGACTATACATTTGAAAAATGTTTTGAGAACCTGCTACGTGCCAGGCTCTGTTTTAGCCATTCAGGCATAGTTTCTCTACTTATGAAGTTACACTGGAGTTGGAGGAAACAACCAGGAATAAACAAGCAAATGAGAAAAGCAGTGCTATGCAGGGCATGTGGTAAAGTGACCAGATGGCTACGTTAATTTGTGTGGTCAAGGAAGACCCTTTTGAGCTAAGAACTGAATGTCAGGAGCCATTCACGTGGGGGATGAAGATGAGTGTGGGGACGAAGAAGAGAAAGAGGAAGAGGAGGAGAAAGAAGAGGAGGCAGAACATTTGACCAGTGAAAAGCTTTATGTTGAAAACGAGCTTGACATACAGTCATGTGTTACTTAATGATTGGGATTCATTCTGAGAGATCTGTTGTTAGGAGATTCTGTCATGTGAACATCACAGATTGTACTTACTCAAACCTAGATGGTGTAACCTGCTACTACACATTTAGGCTGTATGGTAGACCTATTGCTTCTAGGTTACAAACCTGTACAGGATGTGACTGTACTGAACACTGTAGGCAGTTTTAACACTATGGTAAGTATTTGTGTATCTAAGCATATCTAAACATAGAAAAAGGACAGTAAAAATACGGTATAATAATTTCATGGGTCCACCATTGTCTACATAGTCTGTCGTTGACCAAAGTCTTTATTCAGCTTATGACTGTAGTTGAGCCATGGAAAGAAATCGGTGCGCTGGAGCTGAATGAAAGAGTGTGTGTGACTTGGGGTTGGAGACAATGGTGAGAATCAAACTGGAATATGTTTTGTAAGTCAGAGTAGAGGTTTGGGTTTTTCTTCTGAATCCATTAGGAAACCACTGGAAAGCTTTACACTGAGGACTGATGATTTACATTTTAAAAAGATTACTCTGACTCCCTTGTGCCAGTTTATGAAGGCAAGGGATGGAGGTGGCAGTGGAGATAGTGAGAAGTGCAGGAACTCTGTACATGATTTGGAGGCCTAGCAGGGCTGGTTGAAGACTTAGAAGTGGGGTGAGGGGTAGACAGGAACCAAAGATGACTCCTAGGTAGATGGAGACCCTACTAACTGCCATGTGAATGAGTGGAAGCATGGATGGAGGCATAGCAAAGGGTTCTGCGTGGCCATGTGAAACTTATATATGTGTCATAAAGTTGGCCTCCATAGCTGAGGGTTCCAGAGCCGCAGGTTCTGCATCCATAGATTCAACCAACCATGGGTTAAAAATATTTTTAGAAAATAACAATACAATAAAAATAATACAAATTTTAAAGCAATATTGTATAACAACTATTGACACAGCATTTATGTTGTATTAGGTATTATAAGTAACCTAGAGAAGAATTAAAGTATACAGAAGGGTGTGCATAGGTTACATGCACATACTACATTTTATATCAGGGACTTAAGCACCTGAGAGTTTTGGTGTCTGAGGGGCTTCTGGAGCCAAACCCTTGAGAATGCTGAGGGGTGACTATATATCCAGGTGGCGATGTCGAAGAGGCAATTGGATAGCATGAGTTTGGAATTTAGAAGAGTGACTAGAGATGGAGATTTGGGATTTATCAGGCTATAGGTAGTATTGAAAACCATGAGGCTGAATGGATGACCTGGGCAGAGAGTGTGGAGAAGGAAGAAACACAAGCCTGGGGCCCAGGGGTCAGTGCCCAACAGGAAGCAGAGTAGCAAGTCTGCAGTCTGACGGCTGGCACGTGCCAATGTATTTCCTTCTCCCTGTTGTCTGAGCTATCTGTGCTCCTAACCACAGTTGGCCATTTCACAACTGGGGGTCATTGATCACAAGAGAGCTAAGTAAGAAATTGATTTACCAGTGAAAACTCCTTGCCATCTCTGGGGAAAAATCATATGGATAATCTAAAAGTCATCAGAATTGCTGGCCAGTCAACAGGTAACTTTCTGGACATTTAGCAATATGCTAAGCTATATAGCTTCATTTTGAAAGGACAGTGCATTGTGGCTTCACACACACACACACACACAAACACACTATTGCCTGTGTGTACAGTTGGCTAAGTGGGCAGTCTTTAGCAAACAGTCGCTGTTTACACATAAATGCACACATTGATCTCCCGCATACAGTTGCAGCCATCATTCATAAAACCTGCTTTCCTCTCTGCCTATGGTCAGCCTGAAACCTTTCCTCCAGTGCAAGCTCCCTCATCTTCACCTCCAGAAATCCTGGAGTCTCTTCGGTCTCCTGGGGTTGGAGCTGGACTTTATCGCTAAACTCCATGCTCAGTGTGTTTCCTGGCCTCCATGTTTGCAGTGATCACCACTTAAATCTACCAGACCTGAACTGAAGAACATTTAGGTCACAGGTCCAAGGAGACTTTGCTCCTAATCCCGATGGAAGCCCTGGTCTGTGCTTTAGAGCTGGGTATACCAGCTCAGCTGATACTTTTCAGTGGGAGACAAAGATTTAAGGTGGTCACATGTAGGAAATTCAAGAACTAAATAGTCCTGGAAATTTTTCAGAAAGCTTAATGTCTTGCATTTCTGCTTTTTTTCCTCAGAGACACTAAAAGTGCCTTCTATTCCTTTTCCTATTCACTCCTGAATGAGAGAAATTGTTTTTCTCATTTTATAGGGGAGAAGGTTCCTAACACAGAATCTTGCTTGAGGTCACAGAGTTAGCAAGGAGTGTCAGTGGGACTCCAGCCACCAGACTACTTCTCTATGTTCTGGGGTGGGGTGGTGCCACCTTCTGCAGAAAATGAGTTGATCTCAATAAATTTGTAAATAGTGTATCCATCAGGATCATAATCTGGTCTCTAGATCTTAAGTTTCTGCCCCCACTGACTGTTACAAAGGCCCCATCCAATGCACAGATCCTGGGGAATTTGAGTAAGGGATCACTGGGATACCATGCAGTGGGGGTGGGGTGGTAAAAAAAGAGTGGAAGCTGCATTGAGTAATAATAAAGTTCAGTACTGTTTGTGTTTGGCCCCAGATATATAAGTCTGCTTCCATAATTTTGCCACTTCTACCTAGTCTTACACCTTATGCAATAGAAAACCAGACGAAACCACAAATGCTTGCCTACTAGTTTATCAAGCTGGCTTTCTGTATGGGTGCATGAATACTAATAGCACTAATGATAACTATTGTTTAAAAAATAACAGTGATGGTCGCAAAGCCAAAGAAAATTCCTCAAGTTGAGTTGTTGGGACTGTAGGAATAAACCGTCTAATACAACATTGAATAAATATGAGAAGTGTCACAATGGTGAGACATAGAGGTGAATCCCTGAACGCTCCCCTTCATCTTTAAGAAGTCAGTCCTCAGCCCACGGAAGAGGGCTGGCTTCAGATGATGGCTCATCAGGGTGGGGTACTTTGGGGTGGGAGACAGTTGTTTTTAAGGGTTAGGATCAAATTTAAAAGCACCACCATTTACCTTGGTTGCCAAGCCTCCCTGAGCCCGAGGTGAGGAATTCTGATTGGCAGAATCTGTAGGAATTTAGACAAGGGGAGCAGCACGGAAAAACGGGAAGCTTAGGATGGGGACCCTGGCTGCAAAGCAAGTCAGTGCTTCAATAAGCCCGAATCTGCTGAGAATACATTTTACGAACATGCAGCTAAGTTGGCTGCCTTTGTTTGGGGGTTTGTTAAGCATTATCTAAAGAATGCCATGGTTCAGCCTGCTCGGTGTGAAGCCTAATTCTTCCCCTTTCTGGAGCCACGGCCTGGTGTGTTCAATTTTTCTCTCTCCGTAGGACTGCAGGCTCTCTGGTACTCCAGCCAAAAAAACACTCATATTTTAGCAAGCTTAGTCCCAGTCTGGTTGCCAGGCAGTAAAACGAGCACTTGCCCGCCCTAGGGAGAGGGGGACCACGAGATGGAAAAGGGTCATGTAAACGACTCACTCAAGCCCTCCCCCAAAAATCCCCACTTGAGAATCTTTGGGGCAGTTGATATGTTTATTGATGTGGAGAGACACTGCCACATAAGCCCAAATGGTGGCCATTTGTCGGAACCAATAATACAAATTATTTTTATTATTATCGAGTCACTAATAGCAGGATAAGTTTGCCCTATGCCACTTCTGTAGCCCTAGATATACTCAAATGAATAATGTTGTTCTGGACAGGCAGCATCAGCCCCATTTAACTGAAGGGGAAACTGAGGCATAAGGAAGCTGAGCTTCCCAGACAGAGAGGACAGAGTCAAACATTAGCACCAGCCTTCTCTCTTGAGGGCAGATGGCATTGTAGATGGAATTAATGCCAGTTTCTCTCTTGGATCTTCTCTCAGGTTCCCTTGTGTTAGAAAAGACTGTAAGAGGGAAAATTAATACAATGAATTTTAGTCCTGGAAATGACTAACTCTGAGCATTATTGCAAAGAGGGTGCTGAACTGGGCACTCTGGTGCTTCTTCCAAGATCACCTGGAACAGGAAACAAACTTGAGGCCTATGCTTGCTGACCGCAGAGGCACTTATTGGGGACGAGGCCTCTTCCCACTGGATGAAGTCTCCATCCACTTATTTCTCACAACCACAGGCGCCCCTGCAAAGGATAACAGATGTCAGACTTTATTGGACAGGTTTTGTAAGTTTGCAATCCAAAGTGAAAAGGCTCATAATTCTATTCTGGAACTCATTGATGAGGGAAAATGTATTGAATGCTCACAGGCTATATATAGCTGGCAGTAGAAGTTTAACTTCAAATTTTGGACTCCTCCAAAATTCCAGAAAATGTCCCCATGAACAGAGAGAAGCCTACCTTCTTTGATGCAGAGCAGCTCTTGCCTGGTGTCCTCCTGGGCTGAGGTTCCCTCAGGGTGTTGTATAACAAGTCTGACCCTCAGCCCCTGGCCCTTGCGGGGTCCTTCCCTGTACCTTCTCTCAGCCTTCTGGGACCTCAGCAGCACTGAGTGCAGGGTTAATGCTCCAATTCCACCCTGTCAACCTCTGAGTGGCTTCCTGGCAGGTGAGTTTTCTCTGGGTGAGAAGTAGGCTTTTGTTGTGCTGTGCCTGAGGCCTTGCAGTCCCCTGGAGGAGAAGGTGTGCTGAATTTCAGTCCTGCCACCTCCTGTACAACTGCCACTCAAACTAGGAGGTAGGCCTGAAGAAGGTGGTTGTGGGCTGTCCCCGGGGTTTATAGAGCAAGTGAGGTTCAGAAAGACTGCAGGTAAGAGGGAGGATGGGGAAGAGAGAAGAGAGAATGCAGCAGGCAGGAAGGAAATAAAAAAACCTGTGGCAGTGAAAATCCAGTGTTTGATTAGGAACTTGGCAGCATGTACTCAGTGCCAAGTAGTGAGAGAATGTGAGAAAGAGGTTACTCCAAAAGAAAGAGGAAAGCGGTCAAAGAGGGAGCTTAGATTCTGGAAGCTCTTCATTTTTTTCCTGGAGTAGCTGCTGAGCTACGGGAGCATGTGCCAGACACAGCTCTTGACTTTCAGTGTACAAAGATGAGTAAGTCATAGCCATGCACTAGATGTTGGTAGCAAGATGTCTTCATGACAGTTCAAGTTTGTGAGGTCATGGACCTCTCTGAGAATATGAAGTAAACTGGGACAGGACATCAAGGTGGTTATGAGCAGGAGCTCTGGAGTCAAGTGGCCTGCGTTTGAATGCTGGCTCTACCACTTATTAGCTCTTGGTACCTCCATTTCCTCCTTTTAAAATAGAGGTTAAAAACAATTTATATCTCCTATCCAAGGATTAAATTAGCTGATATGTATTAAGCTCTTAGAATAGCAACTAGCACACAGTATTGGCTGTTACAACTATAGTTATTCTCAGAAGTTCACATAAAAACACATAAAGCCATATAATTTCTGGGGGTCCATAGACCCCCCTGATGCTCAACCATAGAGTCCCCTAGATAAGAACTCCACTTTGTTTCTTCATTTATGTCACCCAGCAAAACGAAAGAAGCCTCATTCTTCTTGCCCCAAATGACACCAGATCCCCACCTTCCCTTCTCTGCTATTTTAGCAGCAGGCATTTTAGGTGCTATGTGGAGCTGTAGGGGTTGAGGCTGGACTACTTTCAACAGAAGGATCAGACCTGCCTGTGGCCAGCCCTGACGGAGCAGGGGATTCCAGGAATCTGAAGCCCAGAGAGGGCTGGTAGAGCAAAGGCAGACTTGGGTTTTCCTGGCAGTCAGGTGCTTTCCCTGATTTATATGGTGTAGTGACAACTCAGGATAAATCTGTCTCTGACACTAACATACATTTGCCCATGGAGAGAGAGAGTGTCAAATGAGGGAAGCCCCAGTGAGTGATATTGGAATACTCTGTGACCCCTGAACAGTCTCCCAGATTCCTGCACAGCCCTGGAATGCCCCTTCCCAAGGGGGGGGATTTGGCAGAGATGTCTTCTGGAAGCTGGCGCTCCCGGTAGTGAGCCCTGGCGGAGAGTGAGGAGGTGGGACGATGCCAAGACAACTTCATCGAGTGGACATGCCACCCACAGAGCCTTTCTGACCCCCCACCTTCTATGGCCAGTGTCTTCCTACTCTGGCTCACCCTGCATTTGCAGTCCCACTAGCCCAGTAACCTTGCTGTACCCTCCTTACGTGCACCTTTCACCAACAAACCTATGCAAATTCATTTCTTGGGCACTCACCATTCCTGTGGCAAATAGTCAAATGGAAGTCCCCAGAGCTGTTGTGCTCTTGCACCCTGCATGTAGCTTCTACTGCTCAATTGTTCCCTCTCTTGAAGCTGCTAATAGTTATTGACACGATTGTGGCATGCCCTACATTTGGCTGATGGCAGTCTTCAGAGCCCAAATCTTGGGCTCAGGTGAGTTCCTCCCTTTACCTCTCTGTATCTCGTTACTGTTCAAAGCCCTGTTTCCCCTCCTGTAAGTTGGAGTTATCAGCAATCATGATAACAATATCCAATTACATGTACAGAGTTCCTATGCACCTCATAAAGTGTGTTCGCATGCGTTATCTTACTAATGCTATCCTCCTTCTTAACTTCCTAAGTGTATGCTTTTTTCCCCCAACTCCTCTCTTCAGGTCTGAGTTTACTTCTTCCAAGAAAGATTAACATCAGCCACATTTACACAATTTTTTTTTTTTTTTTTTTTTTGCTTTTCTTTACAAGTGCTGCATCATGTAGTATAGCACTGTCCAACGTGACTTTAGTGGCCCAGTCAGGACAGGGGGATTATAACCTCAATCTTTGAGTACTGTGTTCACCCTGGCTTGGAGCGTACGGTTGTAGGGCCACTGGCTGTTCATTCTCCTGAGGCTGGAAATGAGAATTGCTATCAATCGTCAGGGTTGCATGTACTGATTCTGTCTGGGACCTACAGCTACATGTTTCTGCCCGGGCTTTGCCAAAGATAGGAAGGGTGAGGGTGGAGAGACGGCTGCCTCAGCTGGAATCTTTTTATGTTTAAAGAGCTCTTCATCCTCAGGGGTCTGTTTTTAAAATCCCAGCAGGCTGTCAGTGTCAGACAAGGAGGAGCTTGTCTCAGCGTTCAAGACCTCTCTATCAATCAATTGATTGGTCAATGAGCAGGAAAAGGTAGAGAGGCTTTGCCAAAATATGCGGTGATCCAGGAGTTGAAGTTTGGCAAGAAGAATCAGAAAATGTATTCTCAGGATTGTAGCCAGGGATGATGCCCTCTGAAGGGGCACACTTGATTTTTCCTTTCTTCATGACATCTCGGGCCCCTCCCCCTCTTCCTCCTGCCAGCCTCTCGGATGTGTGCGTCCCATCACTCACACTCCAGTTTTCCTTTGTGAAAACTCAGCGACATTCCCAAACACAGTTGTGGCCGTCTCCTTGCCTAGCCCCAGTCTGCTCTCATTCTCTGAGTTGGCTGGTGTTCAAACTCACAGGGAGGAAGACACACACACACACACACACACACACACACACACGCCCCAGTGCCATAAAAGCTCTAGAAACCAGAGGCATGAGAGCAGAGTCCTCCCAGTTGTCTTTCCTGTATGCTACACATTTTCATCCCTATACTTTTTTCTCCCCTTGCATCTGCCTCCTCCCCTCCACCAGCCCCCTTCCCATCCCAAGAGTGATTCAGCAGCTCTTCTTCCATGGAGAAGGATTACTTCATGTTTGATGAATGGATTTGCTGTAGAAAAGAAGGAAGGGGGTTTTGCCAAGGAACTGGATATGATGGGGGGCAACAGAGGGTAGTTGAGGGGGACCCAGTAGGGGTATATGGGAAAGAAGGGTATATGAATTTTGGGAGATGACTAGAAGTTACCTGGAAGTATGTAAACCTCTGTCACCCCAGTCGGATTTAGTGTGATAGCCTTTGGTATTTTTGTTGGGATGTTTCCCACAAATGCGAATGAGCAGTTGTAGTGGGCTCTCCAACAAAGCCCAGACTGCTGCTTATTGGGGGGTGTTGTTCACACTTGCTAATGAATAACTGCCATTAATATATTAATCAGCAAAGTCAAACAAGTGCCTGGAGGGACCCAGAAGCAAATTACTTGCTTGATAGAGGCTCCAGCCTAGGACTCGGGGCTGTTGGGTGCTGTGAAGTTGGGAAGAGTTGAGTTCTGTGCACTTCAGGGGCAATTTCAGATGTCAGTCTGGCTGTGTTTGATCAATGGGAAGCCTCATTTACTGGAAACCATAGGGTTCCTTTTGTCATTAACTCCAGAGCTCCTATGAACCTATGAATCCTGTGTTTAAATTAAAAATTAAAATAAGACCAAAAAAAAATTCACCCTGGCAAAATAAAATCATGCTAGAACTCATATTCCCTCAAACAAGTGAGAAAATGGGAATTACTACCAATTGTTGAGCGCCTACTATGTGTCAGTCACTGGGCTTTATTGTATTTAATCCTCTCAACTACCTTATGAGGTAAGTATTATTATTTCCATTTTACAGATGGGGAAACTGAGGCTCAGAGAGGTTAAGTAGCTCAGGGTTGCCTGTGAATGGGTTCCCACCAGTGTTTCACCTCTAGGGAAATTTCATGTTTTACCTTCATGGCACGTGACATCCGTGACCACCATGGTAATGATGCCATAAAGTTTCAAGGGACATAGCAGCCCTGAGGCTGAGGCTGGAGACTGCATCCCACAGCTTTTTATGATGGTGGTGGCCATCCATCAGTCCCACTGCCACTTCTGATTTCTGCAGTAAATACTCACTCCTGGAGGCCAGTGCTGGGAAGGTGGATTAGCTAAGGGCTGTTTGGTCATTCCTTAGCTCTCAGAATCAGCAATAAGTCCTGGCTTCTATGCCCAAAAACCAAAACCCCAAATTAGTTCAATTCATTCCAATCTAAATCAATATGGCCAACATTTATTAAGTACCTACTGTATACTAAGTACTATACTATGTTCTGGGGGTACAAAAATGAATGGGTTCCTCTAGAGACACAATGTAGTGAGGATGGCAAATATAAACAATATTTATAAATGTCGTAACATAAACCAGAGTAGATGTGTAGAATATTCCTTGAATACAAAGATGAAAGTGCAAATACATATGTGTGTAGAGGTATTGGCAATGGGCAGGGGTGGCCAAGGAAGGCCATAATTGGACCTGAAAGGTAGAGAAGAGAGAAGAAGTCTTTCCAGAAACCCAGGCAGGTGTGCACTGCCCAGGACCCAGGACAGATGCATTATGGTCAAGCTAAGATGAGATTATATGATCATGCAACCTCTGCATACCCAATTTCCTAATCTGTAAAGCAGGGATGACAATTGTGTTTGACTCAAAGGATGGCTGTGAGGAATGAATGATGTAGTCTAGCAGCTTGAGGAATGTCTTGGGCATGTAGGGTTTGGTGAGCATGATGATGGCCACATCTCTTGTCCTCACTGGGCACTACTTGTGTCAGCTCCCCATGGTCCTGTATGCCCTCCCACGGGTGCCTGATTTGTAGTTGGCCTTCATTAAATGTCCTCTTGCACCGTCATCTTGAACTCTCACCTAAATCTTGTATTGTCACTTAGTTTTTTTCATGTAAATGCTTTGCAACTCCAGCTAAATGTTAGATTTATCTTGGTAAGGACAATATATGTTTTTGTGATACCCATAGCATGGGGGAACTTGATACAGTGGATGCTTCATAAATATTTGTTTATTACAAATAAGATGACATATAATAAAATTCTGAATTGTGTTCAGTGGAGGGGGGGCAACATTCATATTTAAGGAGACAAAACAAGATAAGTGCTCAATATACAGGAGCCCAGATGGGAAAGTGAGGTCTCAGTGGACAGGCTCCAAGGGGTTCCTAGTTGGTTCACCTGACTTTCTTGACAGATTGTTTTCTCCTTCGAGTTGCCTGTGTGAATTGGCTGTGTGAATGGGCTTTGTATGGATGCAGACTGTGTGTCTTGGGACTTGCCGTTAGGAGGTGCCTACTGAGGGATATTGGGTTGCTTGAGAAGATGGCCAAGTGAGCCTCCTTCTGCAGACCACACAATGCTAGTCACTTCTTGGAAGAGCTTGGAGTATGAGTCCCAAGTCATGACAGGTCATTCAGTGACTATGCTGGCATCAGATATTCCTTCTCCAAGTGGTTGCTCAGAAAGAGTTCTCTGTCAGCCAGACACAACACATCTGCACTTGCCCAAAGAGCAGTTCAAGGAATTACTCTGGAGATGTCCCAGTAGTGCTCTTACCTGAGCCAAGAGAGCACTTAGAGCTCCTCCCAGTTCATATCTCCAGCTGGATTGGTGCAAATTCAAACTGTGAATGCTTCTCCTGGGACAGATGGGGATATGGAATGTGGAGGCAATGCACAGGCTCCTACTTCCCTTTCATGCTGCCAGGGATGTGCTTATTAATGCCTCTCTGTGGTCCATGGTAGAATGTTCATGGAGATCTAAGTCCTTCCTTCCTCTCAGCTATCTGTGTTGTCTGGGGACTTCTCCAGGCTGCATTCTAAGCTGAGGGCCTTGTTAGCCCCAGGTTTACCCTCACTAAACCACACCATCAATAACTATTGCTCATAGACCTTATGCAGACCCGTAGCAAACCACTCTGACTGCTCTGGGTATTCTGGAGCTACTGGGTTTCTCTGTGGCTCTTATTTCAGCACTCGCCGGCCAATGAAATGCAGCCAGCAGACTTCAGTTCATCCTCTTCCTTCCACACTTTCCTGACATCATCTCTCCCTGCCCCCACAGCCCTGATCCTCCCAAATCTCCACTATGGTCGTCGTTCTGTGTTGATAGAGGGGTGCACACCCTTGGGCCTGGAATGTGCCCTTGTTTGGACCCAGTCGAGGTGGAAACAGACTGAAGGGGAAAGCAGGGAAGGAAGTAGTGAGGGTCTCTTGCACCACTTGGTTGCCGCCCTTACTTTGCCCTGTTGCTTTCAATGAGTGAATGAGGGTGGTTGATGCTTCAACCACCAGTGTAACCAGATCTCTGTGGGCTCTTAAGAAATGGAGCTCTCTTCAGCAGCAAATGTTTGCAATTAACTTTAACATATGGTGGAATTTGTTTCTGTGTTCGTAAAGTACGATAGGCAGTGAGGATCTGGCAGGGAATGCATCCAGCTTGTCATGCCCTGGGCCTAGCTGATGGCAGGGATCTTTCTTCCCAGTTTGGAGCACCAAGCCCCTTGGTGGGCAGTATGGTCCTAGATGAGTCAGCTGGGGCCCTGAGCCTTTCCTCTGGCTTGGCACATCCTCCTTCTCCCAGGTGTTTCTACCTGCCCAGCAGTAAGGGAAGAGTGTAGCTCTCTTCCTATTATGATGGGGATCAGCAGCCTCTAGCCTTGGTGACTGTTGCTTCTCAGTCTTGGCCACTGCCCAAGACCTGTGCTGTTGGTCCACTGCACCCTCAACTGCAGGGAAGTCCTGCAGGATCCATGTACTTTGATTAGCTCTAGGAATAGGAATCACAGATCAGCTCTGTGGCCAAATCCCAGGTGAACTATATGAGTTTAGTAGGTTTTGGGCTTCAACTAACACAAAACTAAATGAACAGAGGCTTAAACCAATAGGAGAACTATTTTTACTAAACCTGAAGTTTGGAGGTATGTGATACTGTGTTGGTTTGGCAGTTCAACAGTGTCATCAGGGATCCAGCCTCTCTCTAAATTCCTACCCTCTATCTTTGGGATGTTGGTATCATTGTCCAGTTTGCCACCTAATACCTGCATGATGGCTTCTCATCCTCATAGGACAGGGTCCAAAGTGTGAAGGAAAGGTCCAGGACCCGGGGATTCTTCATTGTTTGCTTCTTACTCACAGAGGAAAAAATTCTTTCTTAGCAGACTTGCCCTTATTTCTCTTTGGCCATAGCTGGACCACATGTCTTCCCCAAGGCTAGCACTGGCAAAGGTGAAAGAGATGGGTTGGGCTGGTTAGGATAAATTAGGACTTATCCCTGGGGTGGGAAATATTGCTACCTAACAAAGTCAGGGTTCTCTTTGCAGGCTAGAAAGTGGTGATTGGGAGGGAAATGGCTGTTGGGAAGGTCGCCAACCGTGTCTGTTGCAGTGCGGCTCCACTGTTGGAAAAGGAAATTGTCACTGTGATGCTTGAAACCATCAGAAAGGGAGAAGTCATTCCTGAGAAATGAAAGGCATTGGGATACAGGATCCCAGTGGTCCACACTTTTCCAGGATTCTTTCCCATCTGTCCTGTGTGCTGGCCCTAACAGAGTATTTTTCCCACAGCGTTCTTTGCTCAAGTTATCCTTATGCTAAAAAATGTGTTAAGATTCCCCATTTCCTATAAAATAGAGACTGAAGTCAGCACTCAAGGCCCTCCTCCACCCCACTCAAACCAACCTCAAATCTGGCAGGAAATGAGAATTTTCTAAAACATCCTGATACTCCCCTCTGCCAAAGAGGTATCAGTCAAGCTGGTTCATTTTCTAACTGTTTGACACATCCTGAGTGGCTTTTGGCCTCTACACCCTTGCTCACTCTAGGGTCTCCACCTGGCTTGTCTGAACATACAAGTTGGCCTGCTCAGATTCTTATTATTTAAGGCTCCCATTTAAGTTATCATTTCCCTTTAGAATACTTCCTTGATTGCCCCCACAGGAGTTTCCCGTGTCTCCAAATTTCTCTAGCCTTTGTTTTCAGTGTACCCACATGAGACACAGAATTGGACAGCCACAGATGATCTTCTGGGGGGTGTGAGCCTTGAGCTGACTCTTGAGGGCTGGGAAGGATTTAGGCTGGTGGAGAGGACAGAGCCATGCAAGGTAGCTGGGGGCAGGATAAGCCTGTCTATAAGAATGCACCAAAGTCTTCACTTTCCTACTTTGGCCTTACTTTACGGCATCTTAGTACTTTTTCTTCAGGGGCATATAAACTTGGCTTATTGCTGCCATGTGTGGATAGCACAGATAGAGGACATTTTCTTTCTTTTTCTTCATATATATATTTTAAAGTTCTGGAGTACATGTGCAGGATGTGCAGGTTTGTTACATAGGTAAACGTGTGCAATGGTGGTTTGCTGCACCTATCAACCCATCACCTGGGTATTAAGCCCAGCATTCATTAACTCTTTTCCCTAATATTCTCCCTCACTGACTGTCCTCCCATAGGCCCCAGTAAGTGTTGTTCCCCTCCCTGTGTCCATGTGTTCTCATTGTTCAGCTCCCACTTGTAAGTGAGAACATGCAGTGTTTGGTTTTCTGTTCCTGCATCAATTTGCTGAGAATAATGGCTTCCAGCTTCATCCATGTCCCTACAAAGGACATGATCTCATTCCTTTTAATGGCTGCGTTGTATTCCATGGTGTATATGTACCACATTTTTTAATCCAATCTACCATTGATGGGCATTGGGTTGATTCCATGTCTTTGCTATTGTGAATAGTGCTGCAATGAACATAGGCATGCATGTATCTTTATAATAGGATTATTTATATTCCTTTGGGTATATACCCAGTAATGGAGTTGCTGGGTCAAATGGTATTTCTGGTTCTAAGACTTTGAAGAATCTCCACACTGTCTTCCACAATGGTTGAACTAAGACATTTTCATCATCGCAAGAAGTTCTATTGGACAGGGTTGATCTAAAGGGACACCAGGGGAGGTGTATAGTGCAGTTGAAATTCTGGTATCTTTTGGTGCAGGGGCAATTCCTGCATTTATTCTATTAGTTTGCTGAACTCTGATCTGCAGTGTCTATGATGAGGATGGAAATGCAGGCTCTGTGCAAACAAACCTTAGGAAAACTGATTCTCAGCAGGATATTCTAAGCAGCCCTGCTGTCTGCCCTGGGAGAGATAACACCCTCTGGTGGTAGTCTCCAAATTGAGAGTCTAAACTCATTATCTCACCCTCTTTTGTCCCAGAGCCTCCAAGGGACTGAAATGTGCTTGGTGAAGTGATGGGAGTAAGTGGTGAAACAGGAAATCCATCTCTGGGTAGCTCTTGGTGGGCCTTTGGAGGCCTAGCCAGGGATGAAGTAATGAGTCTGGACTCTAGAAGAGGCCACATGCTCTGTCCTATTCCTTGGCTTTGTTTCCAGTGCATAGAAAGTATAGCTCCGCTTTTGAAGATTTTTATGTTGCCTGTCATATGGTCTTTGCAATGGCTTTCAACAATTTTCATAACAATGTGAAGCACATCTAGACAGTTAAAGCCTGACTATCTGGATAACCATGTACTACTTTAGAAACAGCTTTTAGAGATATCTCCTCATTTGCTGCTGTTGACTGGTGCATGGGTGCCACTAAGCCCATTTTACAGTTGAAGAAATTCAGGCTCAGAGAAGTTAATTACCTTGACTAAGGTCACACAGCTAATAAGTGGTAAAGTGGGACCTCGAATCCAGACCTTTCAGTGCTCTTTCTGCTATACCATAGCTGCCCTTAAATACTAGAAAAAGATATTGTAAACATACCTCCATCTTACTTACTATGTGTACGTATTGGCATTAGAGGTGGGAATATTTACTAGTGATCTTGGTAACAGCATCTCTCAATGCCATTCCTAAGGCCTCAACATCATGCATGTGGTTTGAGGTGCAGGGCTTAGTTTATCTAGTCAGTGTGCTCACTCCTGAGTCATCTGCTTCACCATTCATGAACTTTGCTTTAACACTGGCCCCAAAACATCATGAGAAGAGTAAATATGTGGCATAGCAAAATTATTTAGTATATTATACAGTCAAATATGAGTGCTTTCGTTTATGCAATATTTTGGCTTAAACTTGGCTTCCCTTGTTATTAGATCAAATAATCCAGAGTGGTCCAGACTTTAGGCTCTTTCCAATATGAGTTTCCCAGAATTCTGCCTAGAGCATCTAGGAGTCTTTACTTGCTCTAAATTAAGGCCAACACTCACTCCACAAGTGCCCTAGCTCCCCTCTGATCTCCCTCTCATTTACTTGTGGAATGTCACTCCAGTACTCCTCCCCCACTTCCCTCCTACATCCTTAAGACTTCTCTAGTACAAAATTATTCTTATCAGCAAACATTCTATAATTACTCCCATTAAAAACAATCTTTTGACCCTAGATCCCCCTCTGTCTGTCACTCAATTTCTCTGTGTTCTTTAGTAAAACTCTTTGAAAGGGATGTTTACTCTGGGTCACCATGTCCTCTTATTCCACTGAGGCTTTCTCCCTAGCCATGTCCCCTTCACTGACCTCCCCAGTACTGATTTCCATTGCCAGTGCTCAGTCATCATCTCACTTGATCTGTCAGCAACCTTTGGTGGGTTTCATTATTCCTGTTCCCTTGAAATATTCACTTCAATTCATTTCCACTTCACTTTCCTGTTTTCTCCCTAGTCTCTTTTCAGTCTCTGTCATCTCTTACCTGGAGTATTTCAATAGCTTTCTCACTGGCTTTCTTCCTTCTGTTCTTATCCTCCCCACAAGTATCTCTCAACACAGCAGTGATAGTGATTCCATTAAAACTTCATCCTAGGTGTAGGATGAAAGAATTGAAAACAGGCATTCAGATAACTACATATGCACACAGGTTCATAGCAGCACTATTCACTACAAAAGGTGGAAACAACACAAGTGTGCATGAATGGATGATTGATTGGATAAACAAAATGTGGTCTATCATACAATGGAATATTATTTAGCCATAAAAAATGAAGTATTGACACATGCTACTGAACACATGTACCTCGATATATGCTGCTGAATGCAATGAACCTAGAAAACATTATGCTAGGTGAAAGAAGATAGGCACAAAAGGCCACATATTATATGATTAAACGTATATAAAATATCCAGATCAGGTATATCAGTAGAGACAGAACTGATTGGTAGTGGCCCACATTTGACGACAGGGAAAATGGGGGGAAACTGCTCAATGGAAAAAGTGTTTTATGTGGAAATGATGGAAATGTTTTGGAACTAGACAGAGGTGGTAGTTGTATTACATCGTGAATGTACTGAATATCATAGAATTGTTCCCTTTGAAATCTATGAATTTCACCTCAATAAATGAAGGAAGGAAGGAAAAGAGAAAGAAAGAGAGAGAGAGAGAGAAAGAAAGAGAGAGAAAGAAAGAAAGAAGGAGAGAGAAAGAAAGAAAGAGAGAGAGAAGGAAAGATAATTAGTTCATCCAGCATGTCATTTATTTGCAAAATGCCCTCCCCTGGTTTCCAGAGGAAAAGTTGAAGTCCTCCCTGTGATCTACAAGGTTTCTCTGACCGATCCAGCCTTTCCCTTGTGAGTTCTCTAATCTCAGCTCTTACCTCTCTTTTCTTTGCCCCATCTTTGCCACAGCCACACTGCACTCTACTATTTGTCCAAAATGCTGGTCCTACTTCTACCTCAGGGCTTCTGTTCCTGCTGTTTTCTCTGCCTAGAACGCTCTTCCCACAGATATTGGTAAGGCTAATTCCTTATCAGCTCCTTCAGATCTTTGCTTTAACATCAGTTATCCAGGGAAAATTATAACTCCCACAGACCTGGCACTTCTCATCCTCCTTTACTCCTTCATTTTCATCCATTGCACTCATCTGACATTTCGTTGGTACCTATTTGTTTTCTATCAAATGTAAACTCCAAGGTCAAGGATTTTCCCCTAGTGTGTTTACTGTTATATTCCTAGAACCTGGAGTAGTACCTCAATATTAGCAGCTAGAATCATGGGCGCCCAATAAACATTTGTTGTTTATATGAATAAAACCCCTTCCTTAAATAATCAATCATTTAGGTTCCCCAATTACCTTTTTCACTATTTACTAATTATAAGGATCTTTGTGTCCCTTTGTGGGAGGTGCTATGAAAGTCATATTTCTCCCAGTTGTGCCTATAAATTAGTTGGTCATGAGCTTTAAGTTGTTTCCTGGTTGGTGAAGCTGTTGTATGGGTTTTGCCTACGCTTTTTCTCTCTGCCCATCTCATGCAGTTTGGGAAAGGAATATTTTTCTTCATGGAGGTAAGGTACTGACCTGTTCTTGGAGGGATTCAGCCCATGACTGAAGTCTAGATAACAATACATTTCAACGACAATAACAATGACTAGGTTTTTTTCCAGGGTAGCTCTCGTTGGTACAGTGCAATGGAGGTTGATGCCAGTGTGTATGGCTCCCTGTTCACAGTGGAAAGACGTGCAGGGCTCAGAGAGGCACTCGTGTTTGAGTGACAGAGAAGTCTCTTCTTCCTGGATGACTGGGGCAGTGTCTACAAGCCTTTTGAAAGGGAACTCCACAGGAACTCCTCTTCCTCTTCCTTTGCCAAAAGACAAAAGGCTCCCTGCCCTTGTGCCTGGCTCTAGGTAATCTGCCAGTCACTGAATGATAGAGGCAGGTATTTCTCTTGGAACCAGCAAGAGACGCCTCTGGCCTTATCTTTTGACTTGGAGGAACAGGTCTGCAACTTCCTATTTTTGCAATTGTAACTTGGAACCTGAAGGTCCCAAGCAAGGAAGGGGTGGACTCCTGGGGCTTCTTTTCCTTTTTTTTTTTTTTTTTTGAGATGGAGTCTCACACTGTCACCCAGGCTTGAGTGCAGTGGCACGATCTCGACTCACTGCAAGCTCCACCCCCCGGGTTCCCGCCATTCTCCTGCCTCAGCCTCCTGAGTAGCTGGGACTACAGGCGCCCACCAACACGCTCAGCTAATTTTTTTGTATTTTTAGAGGGAGTCAAGAAGTAGACGGAGTTTCACCGTGTTAGCCAGGATGGTCTCGATCTCCTGACTTTGTGATCTGCCTGCTTTGGCCTCCCAAAGTGCTGGGATTACAGGCGTGAGCCACCGCACTTGGGCTTCCTTTTTTATTTCGAGACAGAGTATTGCTCTGTCTCCCAAGCTGGAGTAGAGTGGCTTGAACATGGCTCACTGCAGCCTCGACCTCCTGGGCTCAAGTAATCCTCCCACCTCAGCTTCTCAAGTAGCTGGGACTACAGGCACACATGACCACACCTGGCTAATTTTTAAATTTTTTTTATTGAGACGGGGTCTCCCCAAGTTGCCCAGGCTGGTCTCAATCTCTTGGGTTCAAGCGATCCTCCTGCTTCAGCCTCCTAAAGTGCTGGGATTGTAGGCATGAGCCACCGCACTAGACCTGCTTTTCCTATATCAGCATTCCGTTTAGTTTCACCTTATAAGATCTGAGAGTGCACTGCCGCAGCAAAATGCAGACATCCCTCAAAGGTCGTGCTCTCTTGAAGACTTCCTCTGGTTGAGGACACCCTAACTTGTCATTATTTATTTCCATGGTTGGGAGGGGCTATCATTAAAAATTCCTCCCCAAACTTCTGGCTGTAGCATGCTGTGTGGATCGCTAGTCTAAGGCAGCATGTATGTGTGTGTGTGTGTGCGCGCGTGCGTGTGTGTGAGCATATGCATGCTTTATGCATGTCTGTACACATAACTTGTCACTGTGATTTTAAACCAAGAATCCTGTTTCACAGAGATTTTTGTGGTTCTTTAGCTACTCATGTCTATCCCTCTTCTTTTATCTTCTGAATGGAGCTGGGTATGGGGAGCAGAGCCATATGAAAGGCATCCAAGATGAAAATTATATTGCAGACTTGCATATGAGTTTTGTGGTTGGGGTGTTGGTGGGGGCTGTGTGCAGGCTGCCACCATTCCTCCTGGGTTTTCTATTTTTACCCAGTCCCTCCTTGCTTGTTTCAGCATAAGTCACAAAGTTGATCCTCTCCTGGGTTAGACTCATCCGGGATTGTTGATCTCAGTCTGGGTTTTCTTTCAAGTATTGGAGGGGAAACTCTTGCCTTTCCTTTCTAGGTAAAATATTTCAATATAATTGATAACCTTCTTCATTCAGCACTACCATATCAGGAGCTTGTGTTGATAATGGTGGTAGTATTACCTTGTAGTCACACAGAGTTTTTAATTTGCAAAATACCATCCTACCATTTGATGAGGACAACCCCCAAAGCTAAGTTAGGCAGTGATATAATGGCAGTCTTGATTTAAATCCTGACACCCCCAAATACTAGCTGTGTAAAATTGAGCAAATTATTTAAACCTTCCTAAGTCTTTGTTTTCTTATCTGGAAAATGGGAATGAAATAGATTGCTAGATCGCAGATGAGGGACATGATCTGATTTAGGTAGTAGGATAACCCTGAGTGCTGTGCTGAAGATCAGCATAGCAGGTGACAAGAGGAAGCAAATGGTCCATTGAGGAGGTAACCCAGGGAAGATATGGTGGAGGCAGGACTATAGTGGGAGCTGTGAGATAACGAGAAATGACTATCCTGGCTATTCTTTGAGGATGGAGCAGAAATTGCTTGTTGGCACATTGGATATGAGATGTGGAGGATAAAGAAGTCAAGAATGAGTCCACAATGTTTGTCTTGAGCAACAGGTAAGATGTAGGTACCATCCATCAATGGAAATGGAGAGGTTGTAGTTGGAGCAGATTTGAGCCAGGGTGAGGTGGGTGGGAAAAGATCAGGAATTTTATTTTGGTTTTGTTACATTTGATACTGTGATTAGAAATCCAAGTGAAGATGTTGAGTAGGTAGTTGGGTATACAAGTTTGATTTAAAAGAGCAAGCTGGGGTGGAGATAGAAATGTCAAAATCATTTAGCAAATGTATGATATTTAAAGTAATGGGACTGGCTCAGGTCAATAAGGGGAGTGAGTGTAGATAAAGAAAACTAAACATTTCATGGTCAGGGAGATGAAGAGAAACTGGTAAGGGAGAACAAAGCAGGAGTGACCAGTGAGGTGGGAGGAAAATCAGGAGTGAGCAGTCCTGAAAGTCAAATGACTGATGATATCCAAGCCTGCTGACGGGCTTAGTATGGTGAGGACTAAACACTATGGAGGGCATTAGTGACCTTTTCAAGACAGTTTTGTTAGAAAGGGTGGGATAAGTACCTGATTGGATTCGTCTAAAAAGAGAGGAACTGGAGATAGTAAATAGAAGTAATTTAAACAATTTTTTTTTCTACAAAGGTCATCAGATAAATGAAAAGGTAGCTGGTAGAGGAAATGGAATCAAGAGAAGGGTATTTTTTTCCAAAATGGGAGAAACAAGAAAAAAAATTGTAAAACATATTTGCAAAGAGGAAGAATATATGATGTAGTTTTTGAGTAAGCATGAAGTGACAAACTTTAGCACTTAAGTGGAAGAGTTAGCCCTAGATAGCAGTGTAGGACATTCAAGACATCAGGTGGGAAGAGGATATCCCTTTAGCAAGTCAATATGAAGAGATTAGAGCAGGACTGCTTTTGGCATCATATAATTCTGTCTTGACTAATTTAATCAAAGAGAGCTTTAATTTTTCTCACTAAGAGGGAGTCAAGAAGTAGGAAGTCCGACGAAGGTGTAACTGCTCAAGGAAATTTTCAAGAATTCAGGCTTCTTTCTTCTTTCTCTGCATTCTTAACAGGTAGCTTTCATTCTCTTAGTCCCAAGATAGCTGTTTTATCTCTAAGTATTGCATTTTAATTCCAGGCAGAAAAAAAGGGTAAAGGGTAAAGAGGAAAATGTATGCACCAGCTGAGATTGTCTCATTTTATTGAGAAAACAGTAGATTTTCTAGAGCTTTTCTCACCAATAGAATCCATGTACTACCTCACATGGCTACCCCTAACTGCAAGGGAGACTGGTGAGAGTTTCACTTGGGAACATAATCACCTATATTTTGGTTAGAGAAGGTAGAGCATAAATAATGATTGTGTCTTTCAGTTAAAAAAAATCATTTTTTTATTTTTAAAAAAGTATGATAAAATACGCCTAACATGAAATTTATCATCTCAACCATTATTAAGTGTACAGTTCAGTGGCATTAAGTACATTCATACTGTTGTGCTACTATCACCACTCTCTATCCACATACATCTTTTTATCTTGCAAACTAAAACTCTATGCTCATTAAATAGTACCTCTTCATTTTCTTTTCCTGGAAGCAACTGTTCTACTTTCATCTCACTGAATTTGACTACTCTAGGAACTTCCTAAGTACCATCATACTGTATTTGTCTTTTGCAAATGTCTTATTTCACTTATCATAATATCCTCATTATGTCGTAGTGTATGTTAGAATTTTCTTCCTTTTTAAGGCTGAATAATATTTCATTGTAGGCGTATACCACATTTTGTTTATCTGTTCATCTGTCAGTGACACCTGAGCTGCTTTCACCTCTTGGCTACTGTGCATAATGCTGCTGTGAACTTGGGCATACAAACATCTCCTTGAGTCCTTGTTTTCAATCATTTTGGCTATATATGCAGAAGTGGATTGCTAGATCACATGGTAATTCTATTTTTAATTTTTTGAGGAACCTCCATACTATATTCCACAACACTGCACCATTTTACATTTCCACTGACAATGCACAAGAGTTCCAATTTCTCTACACCCAACACCTGTTACTTTCTTATCTCTTTGAGAGTAGCCATCATAAAGGGTATGGTGCCTTCCAGTTTTTAGTGGGTGGAAGGAGAGTTGAAATGGAAGGATAGGGAGAGGGTTGAAGAATAAAAAGGGTTAAAAAATTGAAGGATACAAACATTTTTAAAAATCAAGAAACAGACCTGGCATGGTGGCTCAAGCCTGTAATCCCAGCACTTTGGGAGGCCGAGATGGGTGGATTACGAGGTCAGGAGATCGAGACCATCCTGGCTAACATGGTGAAACCCCATCTCTACTTAAAAATACAAAAAAAAAACAAAAAAAAACAAAAAAACACAAACTAGCCAGGCGAGGTGGTGGGCGCCTGTAGTTCCAGCTACTTGGGAGGCTGAGGCAGGAGAATGGCGTAAACCCGGAAGGCAGAACTTACAGTGAGCTGAGATCTGGCCACTGCACTCTAACCCAGGCGACAGAGCAAGACTCTGTCTAAAAAAAAAAAAAAAAAAAAAAAAATCAAGAAACAAGAACTATGTCACTTCCACTGGATCAGACTTTATTGAAACTTCCGTAGAGTTCTCAAGACACCTGAAGTCTAACATGAAAGGAAGACAACATAGTTCTGTGATAAAGAGGCTGCTTTGGGGTTTCAGGACCCCGAGCTTCTGTACACAGGCTCCATTACTGCTGGATTTTGGAGTGTGCTTAATGTGCCACATTCTGCTGTTATGCCAGTTTTGTCCTCTGAAAAATGAGCGTAATTGAATAAGATCATAGAATCTGACCCCCTTTTCAATTATTTCAGAGCTAAGATGTTTATACAAGATTGCATGTGCTTTGAGATCGTAGAACTAAAGGCATTCTGAAAATTCAAATAATCCAGATATATTTTCCACCCATCAGTTAGAAAGGGAAAGCCTCATAGCAGCTCCCTGTGGTTTTTATGCCACAGGGAGATTTTTACTCAGATTGTCAGTGGATGCTTTTCTTTTCTTGTTTGTCTCCCCTACAAGACTGGGTGACCCTTGAGAACAGGAGTCATGTATAAGTAGGAGGAAGATCATCATAACTGTCAGTGTTTTGAACATTGTTATATGCTAGGCAGTGCACCAGATGATTTGGGAACGTAATCATTTGTTTTCAGAATACATTTAGTTCCTAATATAGTACTGCTGGAAACAGTTGATTCTAGGAGCTCTTCAGTTGTGACACTATGGCTTTAAAAAATTTTTTTTTGGACATATAGCACAATGGTAATAATAAGTGAAAAGTGATGTTGACCAAAGCAAACAGGATTCATGGAGAGTTTGATGTGGCCCCCTGTTAGTATCCCAGAATCTTTCCCATCAAAACACCGTCAGTAAAACCCTTGTCCTTCCTATTATCACACACATACACACACACACGCATACACACACACAGCCCAGGAAACATACATTCTTTGCAAGAGTGTACATTGTATTGGCCACGTGCCATCCAGCCAAGCCAAAAATTGTGGAACAATAGGAATCTGTGCCCAGAATATCAGCTAAAAATACCTCATTTGTCCTGCTCCGTTGTTTGCTGGATATGTTTAAGAGTGTCCCAGGAGGCTAATGAGGATGAAGGGAAAGGAAAACTGACATTTTCAAAGGAAACCAAACCTTAACTCCCTAAAAGGAAAACATATATTTTCCATATGTCTGTTTTATGTTTCTTGCCATTTGTGCCTGTCTGTGTGACAATATGCAAAGTCTATAAGTTGTGCCACCTTGGCTTGAGTTATTGAAATACACACTTTCACCACAATCTTTTGTCCTAGGGCTTGACTCATAGATACTTTTCAGGTTTCAACAAAGAAGAAGAGGGGAGGAAAAGAAAGCTTCTGAGTGGGAGAGACTCACTGTCCCACACACAGCGCACTCATTCATCTTGTCTGACATTGTCTCCTCATTTAGTTGTTCAGAACACTGCTTAAGAGCCTGGAGGAGTACCTTTTCATCTCTCACTGGGCCATGTTATAATCTCTTTAGTTTCCTGATCATTGACTAAGTCTCAAGCTCTGTCTGGTCCTCTCAGCAATCATAGCTTTCTTTGTGGTCTGGGGTAGATTATTGCCTCTTTATTGGCCTTGGTTTCTTTCAATTTGTAATATGAGGAAAGAGGTTGACTGGTCTCTTGGTGAACAGGAAGTCAGATAGCCAGGGAAGCAAGGCAAGGATAGGGATGTCTCAATACATGTCCACACAATAGTCAGCAGCCTCTGTAAGAAGCAGTCATCTGAGAACCAAAATGATGTGGGGAAAGGGTCTGTTTCAAATATTTGCCAGATAATGTCAGCATTAACCAAATAGCAACTATTGGCTCTGGTTGGCTAAACATGGAGCTGACAACTTCCTGAACATATGCTGGGTGTTAGGCAATGAATTTGTGTGTGGGTCAACACTCGTGGCTGGTGTCAATATTGACCTTGGGTTAGGGTAGACCATAGCCATATCTGCCTGAATGAGATGTACCCTCAGTTTCCTCTCAAGTGTTTGGTCTTTCATATTTGTTTGTTGGTGTCTTCTCCAGTAATATATGAAAGGCTGGTTGAAGTTTGATTTTATTTGGTATAATAATGAGGGACAGAGCCTTGAGATACATGTAAAGTTTTGTTTTTGGCTCAGTTGACTGTCTTGAAATAAATTATCTTACATAAATATTTACATGGGCAGATATGGTAAACTGATTTTAATAAAGGCAGTTAATGAGTACCACTTATCGAGAGCAACTAGTATGTGTCAGATACTTAAAATACACTATTTTACTTAATCTCCAAAATATCTTATAAGGTTGTTATGATCTCATTTTTAGAGATAAAGAAGCTGAGGCTCCAAGACAGTTTGTAACTTGATCAAGTTCTTAATCAAGGTTTGAATCCAGGTTTTATCAGATGTCAAAAGCTGTCCTCTTCCCACAATGTCTTGCTGAGTCTGGAATGGACACTTTGTGAGAACAAGAAAAGCAGTTAGTCTACCATTTCAAGGTAGAAACCACCCATTGCCAGCAACATTTGTGATAGATGAAAAACCATGTGCATTACCCTGCCCTTCTTGGTGAGATCAGTGCCTCCCGGAGCCTCTGGGACGTGCAGACATCATACTTAGCAGTTCTCGCTCCCACTCGTTCATCCCATTGTATGGTCCTCCTTATAGCTCCCCAGGAGCTGCAGGCAGACAGAGACCCTGATTGGCTCTGCCAGCCACTTATTGTTTCCCATTTTCTCACCACTGCAGAGTCTTGAGACTGTCTCCTATAGAAGATCCTGCCACTCTATTGTCCATGCAGACTTTCCCACCGCCCCAGGACCATGTGCTCAGTTGCTTATTGTGGTGTTGTTGGCTCAGCCTCAAGGACAGAGACCTTGAGCCAGCTGACAAGGTTGCTTGTGTCACTACTTCTAAGGCCACAAGCCATGCTTTTGGTTCTCAATACTTTTGAATACTCTTCTCTCACCATCTCTCCTTCAGTTTAGCCACATGGTCTCCCAGACTCCCAGCAGCAGATTTTCCAGCAGACAGTTTTGGCTTATGGCCAATCCCTGTGTCTGCCTGGATGACCTCAGTTACCAAGTCAACATGGCACTGAATGAATGCTGCTATGCTGCCCCCTGGTGGAGAGGTGGAAACTGAATGATACACAGATTCCTGCCTTGTTAAAGAGCCCCAAACCCTCTCTTACTTTCTAAACCAGAAGGTTCATATATCTTATCAAAACTCATATCGGTGGTGCCTGGAGAAAGACAGCTGATCTGTAGTAGACTACTGTCCAAAGCTACAGATGGCTGTGATTTCTTATTTTGGTGGGGCAAACGCAGTACGCTACAGTTGGCTCAAACTGGCATCAGGGTTTTTCATGGATTTGCTTTGTCCTCCATCCTTCTACTTGTTTGTCTATGGTATGGAGGCTTTAAGAAGCTCTCTTTAAGGTCTGCAGGACTTTGGGATGAGGTTAATGAAGATCTTAGCCTCTTTCTGGGTGGATTTCCTCAGGTTTTCCTGGGTCCAACCTTGTCCCCATTGGCTACATTTCTGCCTATATCTTGAAAAGAATGACCCGACTTACCAGGCTCCCCAGGGAATAGGGTTCCAGCAAGATTTGTCCTGTTTCCCAATCTCTTTGGAGTCACAGTAGACTCTTGGCTGGTGGTGTTGGGTCAGAGTGTCCCCACACACTATTTGTTCCTAACCCACACCCATAGAGGGTAGGCCTCTTTCAGAAATCCCTTTGGGTATTTTGGGGTCCACGAGCTGAGTAGCCTCAAGGGATCAACTTTCTTTTTTAACTCCTGCCTTTCACCTACCTACATGTCTGCAGTGGAGTCTCAGGACCTTCTACAAAACCATGGGCCTGTCTTGTGACTCTCTCATGAGCTGAGGCTGCCATCTTAACTGCTTGATCTTTCTACATGTTTCTCCTATGAAGACAGTGCTAAAGAGCATGTGGGAGAGAAATACAAAACAGGACCCCTGTGTTCACCATCCCAGAGTGTCTCTCTCTTACGGAGAGAACTGAAATATGGTCAGATTCTCTTTGAGTTCATAAAATGGTTCTATTTACCCCTATCCCACAAATTTAGTTAGATAATGGATAAAAAGAATATCACACTTTCTAGCACTGAGTGGGTATTCAATAAAGAGTAATTCTTTTTTTCCTGTCCTCCACAAGCCCCCTTCCTTTGCAGAAATATGATTTTTGGAGTTGAAATATATTCTAACAATGAAGACACAGGTGTTCAGAATGGTAGGGTGATTTTCCTAAGATTACACAACAGGCATCGAAATCCAGGAGTCCCTAGAGTGTCTCGGTTGGTTGTCATCTTGTGTGGAGACTAATGTCTGCAGTACAGGAGTGTGCTTTGCATCCCGAAGTTCGGTGCTTCTTTGTTGATTGTCATAGACTTGTCTGCTAGTAGTTTCTCAGGCATCAACCCTTCATGTCTGCTTTTGAAACCTTCTTGTCTCCTTGGTTACAGAGGAGGCTTCTCAACTCCTGTAATAAAAACTTGAAATATAAAAATGGGAGTAAGAAATTATCCAGCCTAGTGGGTTTCCAATGTGCCTTAGGAGCAAAATGTTGTCTTCCAGTGATACTCTTGTATTAATAGAATAGATATCATGTCTTTTGGCTTTAGCTGTTTTATATTTATATATATTTGAATGATATGTTTCTGGAGAAGATTTTGTTCAAGAATTGCCATAGCAAGGCAGTGGCATGTTAAAACATTATCTGGAGACCTGAATTTAGATGTGAACGAAGTGGGTTTCTCTGGTTGAAAGTGTGTGGAGACCTAGGAAACAGAGTCATCCTTCCTCCTCAGCCTCTAAGTTCTAGACAACTCTGATCTAGAACAGAACATTTCCATTGAGAAATGGATGATAAGATAACCAAGATTCAGGGAAAGATGGTGGCTTTTCTGAGGCATCTTGGAAAAGACAGCACTTTTGAGCCCAGATTTCTCATTCCAAGTCCTGTGTTCTTTCCCCGACACCTCACCTAGGGCAGGATGACTGAGTTTTTTTTTTTTTTTTTTTTTTTTTTTTTTTTTTGAGACGGAGTCTCACTCTGTCGCCCAGGCTGGAGTGCAGTGGCGTGATCCCTGCTCACTGCAAGCTCCGCCTCCTGGGTTTACGCCATTCTCCCGCCTCAGCCTCCAGAGTAGCTGGGACTACAGGCGCCCGCCACCTCGCCCGGCTAGTTTTTTGTATTTTTTTAGTAGAGACGGGGTTTCACCGTGTTAGCCAGGATGGTCTCGATCTCCTGACCTCGTGATCCGCCCATCTCGGCCTCCCAAAGTGCTGGGATTACAGGCTTGAGCCACCGCGCCCGGCGGATGACTGAGTTTGGTTACAAGAAACACTGCTTCAGTTTGATGATCTTGGCCCATGTTGGAGAGAGGGTGAGAGGCCCATGGCTTGGTGTAAGGAGCATGTTCTGCCTGCACCGTGAGCAGTGTGTCTCCTTGGTTCATCTTCTGGGTCAGCACTATGCTCTGGAGATGCAGTCATGCACATGTCAAAGCAGGGAGGAGTCAGTGGAAGGGCTCATGCTGTGGAAGAAGTGTTCTCTTAGAATGGAACTCTTTAACTCTTTTTTTTTTTTGAGACGGAGTTTTGCTCTTTCTCTCTTGTTGCCCAGGCTGGAATGCAATGGTGTGATCTCAGCTCACCGCAACCTCCGCCTCCCGGGTTCAAGAGATTCTCCTGCCTCAGCCTCCTGAGTAGCTGGGATTACAGGCGTGAACCACCATGCCTGGCTAATTTTGTATTTTTAGTAGAGACGGGGTTTCATCATGTTGGCCACGCTGGTCTCGACCTCCCAACCTCAGGTGATCTGCCTGCCTTGGCCTCCCAAAGTGCTGGGATTACAGGCGTGAGCCACCGCACCCGACCAGAACTCACAAAATTCTTAAGTAACAACCATGTTTGAGGCAAGAAAGAAAAATCCACAAGGGTCAAATGATAAAGGCACAAAAAAATTGTGCTACACCTTATAGGTCACAAAGTACTCCATGTACATTTAATCCTCATTAGTCCAGAAATGAAGACATCATTATTACCTTTTACATCAAAGAAAACTGAGGCAGCAAGTGATGAAGTGGTGTTCTCCCAGTCATGCTGCCTGGAAGTGGCAGAGCCTAAGAACCCAGGCTCTCTCACCAAAACTGAAAGTTATGCATCTTATAGCTTGCAGCTATACAAGAAGAGATGTCAGCAAGGCATTGAATAGCATATCGGCCAACCTCTATTTTCCCGCTTGGCAGAGTGAGTGGAAAAGGGAGAGTGAGAGGAGGTACAGGGAGAAAGAGGAAAAGAAGAGAAAGTATAAGACAAAAGATTCTGTGACCTTTAGTTTAAGCTAAGTGAAGGTCTCTCCTTTGTGCTATTCCCAGCTATTTCTCTCTGCATATCCCAAACACATCCTACTGAGGTCATATATTTAGAGTCTGCTGCCTTCCAGAGAATGTGAACTCCCTAAGGAGAGGGACAGCCTTATTTATCACGGCATCCCCAGAGCCTTCCCCACAGAGAGTGATCAATAGAGGAAGAACAGCACTGAGTGCTTAGTCTCTGCAACAAGTACTGCACTGGATGCTTTTCCAAGAGGTAGATACTGTTATTCCCATTTTACAGGTGAGGGAATTAAATGCAAAGAAGAGATAAGGAATCAATTGAAGAGCCTTCAGGGGCAGGACAATTTATAACATCAAGGAAAGCTGGGTGGTGTTATGTATGCCTTGATGAGCTGGACATCTCTGGAAGCCTTGTCCAGCTGGCCAGGGCACAGCCAGGCTGCCAGGCTATGAACCCACAGTGAGGTCTCATTAGCATTCAGTGGGGGAAGTAACCATGGGGGATGCCATCCAGAGCATTAGGAAGAGACAAGCTGTGTTTTAATTATGACCTGGACTTCTGAACAAACCCTTTTCTCTGCTTGTCTGAGCCTTAGAGAAAACAACTTGTGGGAGGTGTACAGTCGGCAGCTGGGTCCACAGCGGTAGCCGTACAGCTGCGTACACATCTGGCACACAGGTGGTGGACCACAGGCACCTTTTCTCCTTGAATTGTTCTGGGGTTAGTGAAGGTAATAGGAGTCAAGGTAGTAAGGCGAGGTTGATCTGGTTTGAACCCAGAAAGGGAGGGAAAAACAGAAGGAGAGAAGAAAAAAACAGGACTGCCCTGCTCTTCCTGGTCTATAATCCCCAGTGACCATGACCATTTCAGGATTTGAGCCCAGACAACTCCTGCCACTTCCTCTAGCCACTCCTGAGTCAACATGGTGGGCTTTCTTTGTTGAGCTCACTCCAACCCTCCCTTCTCCAGCTTGGGGGAAATTTTTGGAGTGGGGGATGAAATTAAGAAGGCAAGAAAAAGAGGAGGAGATTAGCGGGGTGGAAGTTAGACAAGCACAGATGCTACCACCTGCTGTTGCAGCTTCTCAAGTGCTTGTTGACTCCCTGGGAGCATTTGCCTTGAGTCTGTTTAACAGTTAATTCCAGGGGAAGGGGAGGAGAAGGAGGGCTTGGGGACAAAGGGCCTTTGACCAGCTCCTGGAAAAGCATTGATTAGTTTGCTCAGGTTGGCAAACAGCAACCGGGGACTTGGGGCCCAGGGATGAAATGGGTGGATTTTCTGCCCAATGACAGTATCCAGCATAGGGGAGAGGGAGTCAAGGCAAATAGTCAAAGGGCTGATGTGCCAGAGGTTTAGATATAGAGAGAAAAACTGCACTGGGTAAGAGGGCAGGGGAAGGGCAGTTGGAACCTGGAGTTCCAGGCTCTACCATAACTGTTAGTGATAAACGAGCCATTCCAACCCCTTGGACTGTCCCCCAGTTTCACTTCCTTGCTGAAACTGAGAGGCAGAGGAGAGGCATATCGAGATAGGTTATTCTGAGGTGCTTCTGATGGCCAAGGGCAGGGAGGACTGGTGTGGTGCTTCAAGGCCTTTGTTGAAAGTAAGATAGCACATGCACTTCCAATCCTGCAGCCTGGCCTCTGTCCCAGGAGGCTGTTTCCTGAGAGGTGGCTTCATCATCTTTTCCAAGCCTTGCCTTCCTTCACTCAAAGAATTTGAATGGCCCTCTTTTTTGTGTCAACCTGTGAGTAATGCCTCCCTGGGAACTTCTCCTTAACTTCCCCTTCATTCCACCCTCAAAACTCTTGCCTTCTTCCAGGAAGCTTCCAAGGTAAATACACAGTGCACATGTATTGACTTAGAATCATAAACCAGCACAATTTAGAGTTGGGAGGTGATTAAATATTATAATTACATATACGATAGCTTTATGCCATTCTATTTTATATTCATGGGACATTGCTTTATATTGTTCTTATATTCTGTTCCCTAAAGGTAAATCCGTAAGGTTAGACATGATTTATCTATTCATTTATGTGTTTGTTTACTGTCTCTCCCACTAGAATGTGTGCTACATGAGGTCAAGGATTTGTCTGTCTTGTATCCTTTTGTGCCTACAACAATGCCTACCACATAACAGACACTCAGTATGTACTTGTTTATGTACATGAATGCTGTTTGGATGGTGGTTTCTTTTCCTCCTCTCCCTGTAAAGACACAGAGTGTGGTATATTGCCGGGTGCATAGTGGATGCTTCTGAATGAATGAAAGAATGAATGAAATGAATAAATGATTGAATGAGTACATGAATGAGATTTTGAGTGAATGAATTGGCAACGCTTAGGCCATCATGGTAGTTGGCCTGCCTATATGAAATGCTCTTCAGTTGTTCATGTTTTCTTAGCTCCTGCCAGGGTGGGGCTCATCAGCAGAGCACGGTGGCCTCAGCTCCCTGGATAGGCTCTGAGTCAGCTCATATCTAGCTTTATAAAGAGGAGAGTGGTGTGGAGTTTTATCTGCTCTCTCTGGCCATTCTGTGCCCCCTTGACATTCTCTCCTGTACACCATCTGACCTTTCCATATCTACTGACCCCTCTGGCATGTGGGGATAAACAGAGCGTTTTTGAAAGTATTTTCCCCTCTATTTTGCTATTACTTTAAAAAAGAAAAAAAAAACTCTTTATTTTGGAAATAGTAAAATGAATGTTATAGTGAATGAATCCCAGAGATATTCTTAGGGTATATTGTCTCTGTGCTTATGCCAAAGTTTTGACAAATGCAATTATGTTATCATCAAGCAATTTAAAAAAGAAAAAGGAAACAGAGGGATCTGCTTCAAATTTTAGTTTTCTCATAGGTTACCCTGAATTGTTATTTCTCTGGAGCGACAAGGAAGAGAAGAGAGGCATCTTTATTGGATATCTATTATGTGTCAGCTCATATGCTAGGCTGTTTATATATATTATGTTATTTCAGAAAGGGTGAACAAATTAGATCCACGAGTCAAATAAAATCAACTTTTATTGAGCACCCACCATATGTGAGTGTATATAAATATTCCATAGGCCTTGTTCTTAAAATAGGAGTTGTTGACAAGATAAGTTATAAACATGGGAAAAGTAAAATAATAAGGCAAGAGTAAGATAATATTTTGAGCCAGCAATTGCTGGTAGAATTTTTGTAGCTGGAGGAGACTGGCCTAACATCTTAACAACAGACAGATAAAAGGAGATATGAAGGGGCAGGCTAAACAACCTGCCCAAGATTTTGCAGGGTTATGTGTAGAGCTGGCAGCAGAGCACAGGCCTCCAGTGCCCACCACTTTTCATATTGTAGTTCTGAGACATCTCTGGAGAACTGTGGAATGACCCACAGAGATAGTTCCTGGTATCATCATTCAAAGGAGGGGCAGTCACTTCAGGCTGGGGGCCACAGATCAGGGCAGGATTCAAGAAGATGGAAGCTGCTGTGTCCTGCAGGGTGGTTTGAGTTCAGATAAATTAAACAGGAAAACATCATTTCTAGGACGGGGAAATGACATAAACAGTCCCAGAGGTAGGAAATGAGTAATTTTGTATATTGGAGTCTTTGCATTATCGTTACCTGCCAGCTCTGACCACTAGGAGCCTGGGAGCCATGCCCCATGCTTTCCTATCTCCCAGCTGTAGGCTCTGCCCCCTTCTTTCTGTCTTACCTCTGCTGCATGAGTCCTGACCCTGATAATTCCTCAGCCGCTCACTCATCTCGCTACCTCTGTTTCTTTTCCACTTTTCATATAGCCAGGAGCTCCTTTTCCAGAACTTGGATATTACCATGTTAAAAAACCATTCAAGCCTAGTGAGGTGGCTCATGCCTGTAATCCCAGCACTTTGGGAGGCCGAGGTGGGAGCACCACTTGAGGTCAGGAGTTCAAGACCAGACTGACCAACATGGTGAAACCCCATCTCTACTAAAAATACAAAAATTAGCTGGGCGTGGTGGTGTGCGCCTGTAATCCCAGCTACTCAGGAGGCTGAGGCAGGAGAATCGCTTGAACCCAAGAGGCGGACATTGCAGTGAGCCGAGATCACGCCACTGCACTCCAGCTTGGGTGACAAAGCAAGACGCTGTCTCAAAAAAAAAAAAAAAAAAAAAAAAGCCATTCAATACTCCCGATTGCTGGTCAGATGATGTCCAGCTCCCTACTGTGTGATTGAGTCATGACTTAACCTCACCTGCCACCTTCTTGGAGGTACCTGCCTCTAACTTGGTGGAGTGCACCCTACAACCTGGGCATCCTTGCCTGTTCATGGCTCCAGGCCTTTACACAGGCTGTTCCCTCCCCTGGGAATGTCCCTCCCCCCACCCCTTTGTGCCTGCCAGCCTGCCTTCCTTCCTGTCTTTTGTTTGATTTAGATTTATTGAATACATACTAAATGCACCCCCCACTCACTCCCTGCAGGTTAGTTATTTCCCGCTCTGTACTCCCACAGCCCTCTACTTGAATTATTTGGATATGTCTGTCTCTTCCATTGGCCTGAACTCAATTCTGAGGGGGATTTTCCTTTATTCATCTTCACATCACTAGCACTGACGGCTTTTGGCTTGGCATATATAGTAGATACTCTAACTGTTTTGTTGAAAATAAATGAAAGAAGAGTTAAGTCTTGAGAGATAGGCTGAATCTATTGAATATCAGGCTGGGAAGTTGGGATGCCATTTTTCAAAAACTGGATTACACATCTAAGCTCTTACACATCTCAAGAGCTTGTTAAGAATTCACATTCTGGGGCACATCCTTTTACACTCTCACAGGAGTGGGCCTGGACAATTTTGTTATTGTTACTGCTGATTGAAATAATTTAAATAATAAGCTTCCCTAGGGATTCTGAACAGCCTGCCTGGTGCCAGTCTGTAGACTAACCTTTGAAAGCACTGTGTCATGAACCACAGCAAATACATTCTGGGCATTAACTCGGATACTCTTCTTTTTTTTTTAATCTTTAATTTTATTTTAGGGTCTGGGGTACATGTGCAGGTTTGTTACATAGATAAATATGTGCCATGATGGTTTGCTGCATTTATCAGCCCATCACCTCGGTATTAAGCCCAGTATGCATTAGCTGTTTTTCCTAATGCTCTCCCTCCCCCCACCCCATCCCCTGACAGGCCCCAGAGTGTGTTTTCCCCTCCCTGTATCCATGTGTTCTCACTGTTCAGCTCCCACTTATAAGTGAGAACATGCGGTATTTGGTTTTCTTTTCCTGCAATGGTTTGCTGAGGATAATGGCTTCCAGCTCCAATCATGTCCCTGAAAAGGACATGGTCTTGTTCCTTTTTATGGCTGCATAGTATTTCATGGTGTATATGTACCACATTTCCTTTATCCAGTCAGACACCCTTCTTCAGCCTTTGAGTGACTCAACTGCATGCTTCAATTCAATCTCCTTAAGGAATAAATAACCTGGATTTAAAATACATTTCATTCTAACATTCATATCCTAGTTCTTGAAGTTCCTTTTGCTGTTGACTTCAGGGGAGACCCATAGGGAATAAATAACCTGGATTTAAAGTACATTCCATTCTAACATTCATATCCCAGTTCTTGAAACTCCTTTTGCTGTTGACTTCAGGTGAGACCCAGGACCAAGCCAGATTTTACTCATGGTGCATGTACTTCCTTTCTTCCTGCTGCCAGGCTGTTTGCTGTTAAATGTGGGGGCTGCTTCGAGGCCATCGCTCCCAATGAGTTTGTTATGCGGGCCCAGAAGAGTGTATACCACCTGAGCTGCTTCTGCTGCTGTGTCTGCGAGCGACAGCTTCAGAAGGGTGACGAGTTTGTTCTGAAGGAGGGGCAGCTGCTCTGCAAAGGGGACTATGAGAAGGAGCGAGAGCTGCTCAGCCTGGTGAGCCCAGCAGCCTCAGACTCAGGTGAGTGCCAGGCGGCGGGCAGGGCTGCGGTGGGGTGGGTAGAATGGAGTTGGGTGGCTGTCTGCATTGTTTCTTCCCTAGAGGGCCAGCCTCCAGGGCAGCCTAGCTCCGTGGCAAGGCAGTTCTGTGTATTCCAGGAACTTTCTTTGTAGGCTCAGAGTAATCTCTCATCAGTCAGCGATTACCATGACAATGGTGCATAACAAATTACCCTCAAATTCCATGGCATACAACCATAAACACTTCACACACACACACACACACACACACACACACGTGTCTGGGTTAACTGGAGTTAACTGGACTTTGCTTCAGGCTTCCAGTTAGCTGGAGTCTGCTGATCTCAGCTGAGCTTAGCTCCAGGCTGTAGACAAGGTTTAGGAATACTCTGTGCCATTCATTCCAGGATCCAGGTTTGAGGAGCAGCAGCTGCAGGGCATGATCTTCAGAGAGTGGTAAAAGTGCAAGAAGGCATGCCCAACCACAGAGCACATTTCAAGCTTCTGCACACATCATGTCTGCTAATATTCCATTGGCCAAAGCAAATGGCAATATCAAATCCAAAGTCAAGAGGAGAAGAAATACACTCCATGCACCACAAACCCCTGCCCAGGTATAGATACATAATACTTTTAAAGAGAATGATGGATTGGAAGCAATAATTCAGTCTACCACAATCCTAAGCTTTTGTTTCCTCATTTGTCAAGTGGGAAAGATGGAATCTATCTAAGGCTTGGCAGGTCACATAAAGAAAGGCACTAGAATGATTTTGTTCTTTCTCCTCATCAGCCACTTGACCCTCCCTCTTATTGCCTTGAGGGTTGGCGAAAGAGAGAAGACAGGAGAGGTTCAAAGATTTTACAGGGCAGGCTTCACAAGGCCAGACAAATTACATCAAATTAACACTGACTACATTCAACATGAAATGCCTTTTTGGAGTGTTGGTCCACACAGCTCCAGCATTCCTCTTATCCATAGGAATCTGTGAGATCCAATTAGGTAACATCTATGTGACCTTACTAGTTCTTGCCATTGCCAATTCCAGTCCATTTCCAAGCCCCTTGTAACCTCACTCTATCCATCTCTTTGGCCTGTTTGGGAGGTTCTGATCACTCCCACCCTTCACTCCAGCCTTACTAGGCCCTAGCACCTGTCAGTGTGTCTCACCCACTCTCAAATCTTAAAAGTCTATTCCTTCTCTGCCTCTTTCCCTCTCTCTTTGGTCCTGCTAGCTTATCCTTTAAGCTTCCCTCTAAAGGCAACTTTATCGGGAAGGTCTCGTAATCCCTCATGCTGGGTGAGTTTACCTTTAACTTCTGCTACTGGGATATTTACTTCATTGTAGTTACATGTTTGGTTGTTTCTTATTCTTTTCAGAGTGATAAACTCTGTGAAGGACAGTGTGTGTCTTATTTACCACTGTATTCCCAGGCCTAGCACAGGCATGGAGCACTGAGGGTGCCTGATAAACTCTTTGTTAAAGAGTGAATAAACACATAAGAAAAAAGCATCAGGCTGGGCGCGGTGGCTCAAACCTGTAATCCCAGCACTTTGGGAGGCCGAGACGGGCGGATCACGAGGTCAGGAGATCGAGACCATTCTGGCTAACATGGTGAAACCCCGTCTCTACTAAAAAATACAAAAAAAAATACTAGCCACGCGAGGTGGCGGGCGCCTGTAGTCCCAGCTACTCAGGAGGCTGAGGCAGAATGGCGTAAACCTGGGAGGCGGAGCTTGCAGTGAGCTGAGATCCGGCCACTGCACTCCAGCCTGGGCAACAGAGCAAGACTCCGTCTCAAAAAAAAAAAAAAAAAGAAAGAAAGAAAAGAAAAAAGCATCATGGCATGGTGCTTAAGTGCAGAAGCTTTGGAGACAGACAGATGGGGTGCCTTAGCCAGGTTTTATCACTATATCTCTGTGACTTTGGGCAAATTTTGGAACCTCTCTAAGCCTCAATCTCCACAGCTATAAAATGGTGATGATCACACCTACTAACAGGTTTATTGTTGGAGAATGAGACAGAATGCATATAAAAAGCCTGGCGTTCAATAAATGAGGGTGCTTGACATCCACTAGACAGTGTTAGCATCTTTGTAGCAGCCGTGTTCTGCTCTCTTTGGTTCTTGCCTGGCCTTGCTTGCAGCCTTAAGAAAGCTGACATCAGGAAAGCCCCAACTTCTACTGGTGTTATTGGCCTTAGGTTTTCCTGGATTTATTATTTCGATTTAAGGGAAATTTCTCCTTGCCAGGAACACTGGCACCAACTTATGGAGTATCTTCTTCAGGGGCAGTTGGGCCCATTCTAATGGGTATACCACTTGGTATTAAAAGGTCAACTTATCCTGTCATTTTCCTCCAGGTATCTTGCTGTGTCCACCCTCTTAGACTTCCTCCCTAGAATCCTGTAGAATTTCTAATTTCCCAAGGGCTTAGGTGTTACGGTGATCAGAATACCAGCATGACCATAGAAAGATGTGTACTACCCTCCCCTCCTACCTCATCAATATTACTTTGAATGAATGGGGAGTGCTATCTCTTGAGTAGTTTTACTCTTTGTTAGATCTAATAATTAGAATGACATACTAGCATTTCCTGTGTTAAATCAAAAATTACTTCCCTGTACCTTTCTATCTACGGTGTAAACACTCAATAATTTTGTTGAATAATTAAATGAATGAATTATAATTCTGTTCTCTGAAACTGGAAAAAATAGGTCTGATCGAATCATTTGAAGACAACAATTATGTCCTTATTCAGTCTTGACTTCTCTATCCTAAACATACATAATCCCTTCATTTGATATGGGTTTCTCACATAGAAAGCCATATGATATGCTTTCTCACATAGAAATAAATGCTGCGGTCTAGCCTTTCCTGATAAACATTTGTTTGGAGGCTTAATCACTAAGTTATTCAGTAGTCCCTGTGTCAACGGTTTACAGATTTTACTTCACTACAAAATCAATAAGAGGCCTTAGTGGATTGGCTCCACACCCCTACCTCTGCAAAAAAAAAAAAAAAAAAAAAAAAGGCAATAGCAAAAGCTTATCTGATCTAAGCAACATTTACAGATTAATAAAATTATAATGCTCAGTACCAGGGAACTGCAACAGATTCACTTTCTGATCACATTTTCAGCAATACATTCAGTTATGGAAATTTCTCTTTGAGGCTGATATTGACATATTGGAGCTTTCCGGTTTATTCATTCAGTACACATATCTTGAGTGCTTGTATTATGCCAGGCACAGAGTCAGAATATGAATGACAAGAATGATGTGGGGATGGGGAGGTCTCAAAAGCATATCAAATGAAGGAATTGTGTATGTTTAGGATAGAGAAGTCAAGACTGAATAAGGACATAATTGTCTTCAAATGATTCGATCAGACCTATTTTTTCCAGTTTCAGAGAACAGAATTATAATTCATTCATTTAATTATTCAACAAAATTATTGAGTGTTTACACCGTAGATAGAAAGGTACAGGGAAGTAATTTTTGATTTAACACAGGAAATGCTAGTATGTCATTCTAATTATTAGATCTAACAAAGAGTAAAACTACTCAAGAGACAGCACTCCCCATTCATTGAAAGTAATATTGATGAGGTGGGAGGGGAGGGTAGTTCTAGAAGACCTCTGTTATCCCTTTCAACTCTAAAAACCTGTAATTATTTTTGTAGTTTTAAATGAAGTGACATTAAAGTCTCAACCAGAATCAAATATCTTACCTGGACTACTCATTTTGTCAATTATATCAATGCTGCTTGTCTTGTATCATAAATTTTTTTGTGTGCCAAAGCTTGCCTCTTTACTGAGAGGACAAACTTCTAGAGAACAGGGTTGTAGCTTTTGGTTCCTTTGTTCCTTTAACAAAGCTTAGTATGATGTCAAGAGAAGAGTAAGCGATCAAGAAGTACCTAATTAGTTGAATTAAATCTTCATGGAATGAAGTCCACATCATTGTTAACAGAAAGCAGACAACTTTAGGATCTGCCCCAGTACAAATACAGTTCCTCCTCTAGTTTCTGTCTTGAGTACCATACATATATATTATAGGTGTTTGATAAGTGTTTGTTCAGTGAATGATTGATCTAATATCTTTAACCTTTTTATCAATGACTTGGATGAGGACACAGAAGGCAGGTTTATTTGGTTTACAGATGACACAAACCTGGCAAGGAAGGCTGGTGTGGCAGTGGATACTCTCAATGTTCAAAAAGATTTTGACAAGCTAGCAGAACTGCACAAAGACAGCAAGATGAAATCTAACCATCGTCTCCCAAAATTCAATTGTAATTGTATGAAATGGTGCCTGTTTTGAGCGAATTCCACGTGGGGTTATAGTTGGCAATAAACCCAACAGGAGCCAAAAAGACATATGCTGCATTAATAGAACTACAGTGTCCCTAATGTGTAACTATAGTTTCAGTATTTTTTTTTTTTTGCCCTGGTCAGAGCACATTTAGAATATGTGGGCTAATTTTAAATGATACATTTGAGGAGGTCATTGACTAACCAGAGAGAAACTTGAGGAGAGTAATTAGCTTGTTAAATCATAAATAATTAAAGAGACTCGGTGTATTAAGTAAAAATAAGGCCAAGCAACATGTGAGAGTTACTCCTAAGGTTGCTGACCCATGTCGGGGAAGAAATGACAGATTTTGGTTCAACATAGGGTAGAACTGTGTCTGACAAAGGATCAGACTGGATTGCCTTTATGGGAAATAAACTGGTTGTCCCTTAACATTTTAGTTACAGTTGGTGGAAGACTGTATCAATGACCTCTAGGGTGGCTTACATCTAGGATTCTAGAGGGAGGAAGGAGGGAGGGGGGCAAAGGTTGAAAAACTAACTCTTGGGTACTGTGCTTATTACTTGGGTGATCAGATCACTTGTACCCCATACCTCAGCATCATGCAGTATACCCATGTAAAAAACCTGCACATGTATGCCCTGCATCTAAAACAGAAGTTGGAATTATTATTATGTTTTAAATGTATAGTTCTGTGATGCTGACTGATCTTACACAAAAGCATGATGGGATACCAAACTCAGGACACCTGCAACTGCTGTGTGCCCTTTTCTGGTGTGAGCAAGCCTTTTTGTCCTGGTCCCTGCTTTCCTGATGGCCTTGAAGCAGCCTCCCAGGCAGATGAATGGAATTTGTAGCCAGAGTCAGATGATTTTTTTTTTTTTTGACACTGGGCAACTTGGATGCCCAAGGTCTCCAGGAGAGACCCCTCAACATTTACAAACTTCTATATAAGTCTCTAGAAGTGGTTTTCTCCTTCACCAGAGAATCACGGGCTCTTGAGATTGGCAGGCACTTTGGAGTTTATCCAGTCCAAGTTCACATCAGATACTTATCCAGCCTCTACTTGAGCACTTCCTATCATGGGGAGTTGAAGAGATAGAGGGGAAAAATACCAAACTGCTTTTTCTCCTCTCTACTCTCCACTCCACATAACACTTCTGACACCAGCCGTGTAGGGGTTTTCCCCATATAGCAAGCAATTCTCCAGTGGACACCAGCTGGGTATCCCTTAATTCAATTTAATTCTGACGCTGTCTACCTAGAGGTAACATCAGATCCCATAGGTTAAGAGCTTGATCCCACAAGACTGCCAGGCCCCACACCACTTAAGAGGCCAATCAATCACAAGTAGTAGGTTGTCAGCTATATTTCTAACTCACTGGCTATAAATTGGGGATCCTAGGACCTCATCTTCAGGTTCACTAAATTTTCTAGAGTAGCTCACACTTTACTTACTTTTACTCATTTACCACAAAGGATATTTTAAACGATACAGATGAACAGACAGGTGAAGAAATTCATAGGGGAAGGTATGGGGGAAGGGGTGCAGAGCTTCCATGCTGTCTCTGGATGCACCCCTCCAGGAACCTCCACATTTCAAGCTATCCAGAAGTTTCCTAACTTTGTCCTTCCGAGTTTTTGTGGAGGTTTTGTTACATAGGCAATGATTGATTACATCATTACCCACTGGTGATCAGCTTAACCTTCAGCCCCTCTCCCCTCCCCAGAGGTGAAGGATTAGGGGTTAGGGGCTGCGGCTGAAAGTCCCAACCTTCTAATCATGCCTTGGTCTTTCCAGTGACCAGCCCCCATCCTGAAATAACCTAGGGGCTCCCAGTTACCATTAGCCTACAAAAGATAATCTTATCACTATGGAGTGTTCAAGGATTTTAGTAGCTTTTTGCCAAGAAACTGGATGAAGACCAAATATATATTCCACAATATCACAGTGGCCCTTGACTTCAATTCTGAGGGTAAGTTGTCAGAATTGTTACATTGAATTCCAACATCAATCTCCGTATGTAAATTCAAACCATGGTCTTGGCTGTGCTTTCGGGAACTCACAAAGTAAGTGTTTCCTCTACATGGGGCAGCCCTTCAAGTTCAAGACAGAAATGCTCCCTGAGAGCTAAGATATTTTCTAAGTTTTGTCTTTTCCTTTCTAGTTCTTCCTCATTATTCTAACTAGCCCTCATTACAAACTTTCTGTTTTCCATCTACGATCTTTTTCAGAGGTACAACCAAGAAGGGGATACGGTTTTCCTTATGTGGTTTGAACCAGCACACAGTGTTATTACTGTCTGTCATAGATATTATGTTCTGTTGATGTAGCCCGTGATTTCATTAGCTTTTTTGACCTGGGGGTGGAGGCAGGGGCTTGGGGCCTGGCTGTGGGTAACCATGGCTTCTGGCTGGTCCATGTTGCATTTCTTACTTATCTACCCCTCTTATCTTTACGTTTTCTTTTAAAATCAGAAGTCACCTGAGAGTGTCCTGTGAAGCAGTTTTTAAAAACTTTTAAAAATAAAGACGTTTTTTAAATTTACAAAACAGTTGCAAAATAGGACAGAAGTTTCCATATACCCTTCATTCAGCTTCCTGTAATGCTAACATTTTACATAACCATGGTACACTTATCAAAACTAAGAAATTAACATTGGTATAACACTCAACTAAATTATAGGCATTATTCCATTTCATGAAATTTTTTTCATTAATGTCTTTATCCATTCCAGAATTGAATCCAGTACATCACGCTGCAATTAGTTGTTTTATGTTTTTTGTTTGTTTGTTTGTTTTAATTGAGATGGAGTCTTGCTCTGTTGTCCAGGCTGAAGTGCAGTGGCGTGATTTCGGCTCACTACAAGCTCCACCTCCCGGGTTCATGCCATTCCCCTGCCTCAGCCTCCCGAGTAGCTGGGACTACAGGTGCCCACCACCATGCCTGCCTAATTTTTTTTTTTTTTTTTGTATTTTTAGTAGAGACAGGGTTTCACCGTGTTAGCCAGGATGGTCTCGATCTCCTGACCTCATGATCCATCCGCCTCAGCCTCCCAAAGTGCTGGGATCCAATTAGTTTTTGTTAAATTGCTTTCCTTTTTTCTTCATTTTTGGAATCACTGAAAAATGTTGAGTCAGAATTTCATTTTTGCTATCTCAAACAATATCTTTATTTCCTTTTAGTGTCTTTCACCATGGGATCCAAATGCTATTTTTTTTTTTTTTTTTTTTGCTTTTTTATTTACCATTGAAAATTTTTTCTTCCTGAAGACCCGTTTGCATTTTAGATTATGCCTAGGATTTATTCCTTGGCTAAGGCAGGGCTCTTTTAGGTGCTCTGCTTTTGTACAGGGATTTTCCCAGAGGAAGCCTGGTTGCGAAGTCCCAGTCATGAGGGCCCCTTTCTGCAAAGAATGCTTTATGTTTTGGATTAATGCAGCAGTTCCATGGCCTCCATTTATTGGGCAATCTGAACTGCTCTGTGAGGCTTATACTGCTTCACTCCTTGTGTTCTGCATTCATCTGGCCCTAGCATGGTGCCTGGCATGCAATAGGCACTCAGTAAATGTTTGCTTATCGTGTGAATAAATTCACTTTGTCCTATTCATATTGGCCTCTGATGTCCTTGGCAAAGAAGCATCAACTTCCAGTGTAACTTTTCTTCTTGCTGAAGCCAAAAAGAAGATTCCTCACATCTGCTGGAGTCTGTGAATCCTTCTTCCTCCTAATTTTCCGTGGGATATAGGATGTTTTGATTTGGAAGATCCAAATGCCTCGCTTGCCACTCTCATTGTGTAATATGTCTCTTTCTCCTATTCTGAGTCATGCTCTCCACTGCAGGTATTTAGACATTTGTCTTAATTTCCTTCTACAACCTTGGAACTGTTTTGTTTTTGTTTTTTTCCAATTCATTTCAAAAGTATTTCATCCACCCTGTCTTGGAAATCTTCTTGTTCTCCAATAAATTAGACTAGAGGAGCAGCAGTTAACTCACAAATTCTGGAAAGTGCCTGACTCTTCTCTGGGATTATCCTTGTCAGTTCACGGTCCTGAATTTTACAATGAAAGATAGAAAAGGCCAGCAGGAGTTATGAAGAAGTCTCATCCTCCATATCGTAGTGCATGGGATCTAAAGCTAGACAGGTCTTTGATGCTTTCCCTACACTCACAAGCAGTGTGACTTTGAGCTAGTCACTTCTCCTCTCCAGGACTCTATTTCCTAACCAGTAAATAGGGGGTTACAATACAGCCTTTGTGGGTTGCTGTAGAACAAAAAGAGGTAATGAAAATCAAGGGCTTGAAACTTGATCAATGTCCAATAAATGACAGTTACCATTATTATCTCCTAGTGTGGGAGCTAGTGTAGTTATGGATGGCTCATGGGTCATAAGCTTATTTCACCAAAGATCCATCATTTGCAAGTATCTCCTCTTCCGTCTTTGCTCTTTGGTTTTAGGCACTTATGGATAGCATACCTTGGGAACCTCAAGGTGGTACAGATAGGGCCTGTCATTTTGGGTGGCTAGGGTGCATAAAGTAAAGATGGGCTGATTCATACCACAGGGCCTATGTGTCTCAGAGGCACTTTCTGGTTTTTGAACATCCTAGCTAGCTAGTGTTGTTGCATCCTGGAAAGAATGCGGAAGACTGGGGGAAAAACAGTCTTGAAGTTATTTCTGAGATTTAATAGAAATCTCAAGCAAGAATGGGAAGGATTTATCAAATGTAGCTACCTTTCTTTAATAGACCAGAAAACTGATGCGTACACTGGTCATTATTTGAGCTGTTTTAAATACCTAAGTGCTTCCTTATTCCTAAACATTACACTTCCTGGCATACAGTTATTCTAGGGGTGGAGCTGTCTGTGCCTCTTGGTCTGAGGGTGATGGTATGTCTCCCATCTTTGAATGAGTTGCTTTTGGAGTGGACTTGACTTTTCTCTTGCAACTGGAGTCTTTGAGTCCAGACAGGACATTGAACCTGACAGTTAATGAATGCAGTGTACAGCTGAGCCAGAGTTACTCCATTCCTAAGTAGGCCTGCTAGCATTACTCTGTTACATGCCATAATCTATTTATGTCCTTCCAGGCGGCCACCTGACCAACCTTTAATTCAACAAATATTTCTTACAGACACCCACACTCTGTCAGACTCTGTGCTAAATGCTATGTTTTAGTTGCAGACAAAGAACGGCAGAGGAATAGTGAATGCTGAGCAGCACAATTGAGGAAAACATCTCAAAGCCAACATCTTAATGTCAGGGGAACAGGGGCCAGCTTTGTGATAGAAAGGAGCTGGCAGATGGGAAAAGGGACATAGCTTGGAGATCAATCTAGCCATTCTTCTTTTTAAGAAGCAGAAGAGTGAGCCACTTTAAAAAGAAAAAAAAAAATCTTGAGTAGGTATTTAAAAGTACTCTGCTAAACATATTTGTGAAGAAACATATTTAAATCATATTTTATATTTTCCTCTAGAGCCATGTTTTCAAAATACTCTATGGTAGCACTTTTCAGAAAATCTTAACTACAGCTAAGTAAAAAATACATTTTTTATCATAAGCTAGTATACACATTTATATGTGAGCATATAAGTTTCAACACTTAGACTGACTTGCTGCTTGCCCTATGTGCTGATATTTTCTATTCCATTTATTTTAAATTCTATTTTTAGCCCACTGTAGTAATTTCATAAGCTACTCATGGGTCATAACCAGAAGTCTGAAAAACACTGCTTCAAATCACAGTTACTTGCAAACCTATTTTCAGGTTTTGGAATTGGTATAAATTCCTTAAATGTCAAGCCAATAAATATATCTTAATGATATTTACTGTGCCAGGTGCTGTGAATAAGACAGAAGGCACAAACGATATCATCTCTGGGCCCAAAGGCTTGGTGAAGTGGCCTGAGTACAGTAAACATGTAATAACTGTTGTCTATTTTTATTATTGTTATTAAGGAGACATCAAGAGTACACATATTTATATCATGACTAGTACAAAGGTCTTCATGAACATTTTCTGATTTATTAATCTGGCATCTCTGGATGATGGGCAAGAAGCACTTAGAACTGCCTGAGCCTTTCAGGTTGTTTTCAAAATCAACAGATTTGTCTCTTACACAGTATCACTGCCATAAAATTCACTACCAGAATTGTTTGTTGCTCTTAGTTTGAGGCTAAGCATTTCTTTTCGGTGCTGAACTTTTGTCTTCTAGTGTATTTGTTTTGTCTTCATAAAGTAGAGGGAGAAATAAAGACACAGGATACTTGAGTCAGGGATAAGCCAGAATAAGAACTTAATTCTACCAATTACCAAGTCAGGACACTTGATACTGAAACAGAGGGGTTTGGTCCTTGCTATAATTATGAGTTGGGTAAAGTTTATCTTTAGTGCTTAAAAAGTTACAGGCAATATACAGGTTCAGACAATGCATTGTCTGACTGTACTTTATTTTTGAAAATGTGTTCACACAATAATTTTGATTAAAATGAATAATAAAATCATAAGTTAATATTAGTGCAGTTGCTTCATAGCATATTTAATCAGCAATAGTGTGTATCTGTGTGCATTCATTTCTCCTGTTCCACCTCTGTAAAAAATAAAATTGGCCAAATGGGCAACTGATCATTGTGATTTTTGCATGATGATGATGATAATGATGTCAACAATTATTGAGCTCTTACTGTGCACAAAGCATTACTTTAAATTATGCACTTTACATGAATTAACTAATTTTACATGAATTACTCAGCACACCAAATTGATGAGGAAGGCAATGTTATCATTCCCATTCTACAGAGGAGGAAGATGAACATGGAAAAGTTAGTAATTTGCTTACAGTCCTACAGCTAACGATGGAAAGAACCAGAATTCACATGCAGTCTAGCTCCAGCACCTGCATCATTAAACACTATGCTGTGTTGCTTAGTCGTTTAAAATGTATGTGTATAGGAAAATGAACCTTATGTTTTGTTCTCATGTTTCACTGACAGCTCTTCCTGGCTGGCTATGGCAGTGCTCCAGGTACTCAGTAGGACTTACTACCTTAGAGACCCCAACTGAAGGACCTTTTCATATATAATTAAAGCAGTGGAAACAAGGTGATTTGAATTGAGTTTACACTCCCTTTCAAAATCAGTCACAAGTTCACCTTGTTTTTTAACCTCCAGTTCCTCCCTAATCACTAATCACTATCACTGTACATCTCATGGGTACCTCTTCTAAGGCAATAGGAGGCTTTGAAGGATCTAAAGACAATGTGCTATGTGAATAAGGAAGTACTTTAAAAGTGCACGTAAGGTACTATTACTGTTTTTTTGTTTTATGTTTATAATTATTCAACAAACTTCTGGTTCTTCTGCTCCTGTGGCTTATTTGATAGTAGCAGGAAAAATCAGTTGACTTTTTGTCCAGATGAGAGGTATCAGCTGTGCAAACCACAGCTGCTATCAGTTAAATGAATAAAAGCACGACAGTGAAGTAAATTGGTACATATCAAAACTTCTTCTAACGTGCTTCTTCTACAAGCTGACCTGTAATGTCCTACCATCTTTTACAATTGTACTTTTCAGAGAAATGAACTCGATTTTGTTTTTCTAGTGGCAATGATGACAATGTGCTTCTATCCACCTTTACATTGGGTCCTCTTTGGGTACAATGATGGGGCAGTATGACTAGAAAATTTTAGGAGTGCAGTCTCTGGACATGCAGAGCCAACCCATGACTTCAGTCTTTCATATCTGAGCTGAATGACCAGGGACTCACTTTCTATTGTGTAATAAAGATCGGGGAGGAGGTGCAGGGAAGACACTGGTTTTCTTGCACTGACATTCCAGCCAAGCCTACTAACTTTAGATTTCCATCAAGAGGTTTCAAGTTGGATCTGAAGATGCTTTAGACAGTTTACTGAGCAAATGGAAGAATCACCTTCAGTATTTCCCTGTTTCCTGGTTTCTGTGACCAAGGAAAACCCTCAAAGTCCAGTTTACTAAGGATTGGTGGCAAACTAGGTACTCTGCTATTTGGTGCTGTAAAAGTATATTGAAAACTAGGGAACTTTAGAACCATCTGGATTCTTAGTGGTCCAATTCCAGGTTTGCACGCTGGTACCTGGAGGCACGCTTGGGTTTTTTTGTTTTGTTTTTGTTTTGTTTCTGTTTTTGTGATTCTGATCAGGGATTTGCATATTGTGTGGTATGGGTGTGCTAGGTGGGATCAGTGGACCCAGACGGTATTCAAGATAGAGTGTCCTTGGGAGGCTAAGGAGGGCGGATCATGAGGCCAGGAGATCGAGACCATCCTGGCTAACACAGTGAAACCCCATCTCTACTAAAAAAATACACAAAAAAAATTAGCCGGGCATGGTGGAGAGCGCCTGTAGTCCCAGCTACTTGGGAGGCTGAGGCAGGAGAATGGTGTGAACCTGGAGGCGGAAGTTGTAGTGAGCCGAGATTGTGCCACTGCACTCCAGCCTGGGCAACGGAGCGAGGCTGTGTCTCAAAAAATAAATAAATAAATAAATAAGACAGTGTACAAGCATTCCTTCTTAGGAATCAGTGAAGGTGGGAAAGACTGAACTAACTCAGCATCTGTTCCATCCATAGGAATTTGCTGAGCATTTACATGGGGCAAGGATTAGGTTTGGGATGTGGAACACAGAGAAGTGTATGCAGTTTGACTAGCAAGCAAATACTTTTGAGTACAGAGTATGTAGCAGTCCTGTGGTAGGTGCTGGGATGATATCTCTGCTCTCACACAGCCTACACTCTTGTAGAAGGAAACCATCAATAACTGAATAAATGGATAAACAATATTATATTCTTGAGTTTCCCTTCAAAGTATTTACCCTATAAGACTTGTTCTACTTATGTATTAAAAAAAAACAAAAACAAAAACAACAAAAAAAAAACCAAAAAAATCTTTGAACTCCTATGGAATGGACCTTCCGATTTAATGGTCTGGGGTGCAGCCTGGGATTTTTTTTTTTTTTTTGTAAGCTTTCTAAGTGAGTTAATGTGCAGCAGGCTTGAGAGCCGTTGCCCCAGGAGAAGGTGAAGCTCAGAGGGATGGAGTTGAGATACCTTAATCAGCCATTCTTTCAGTTGCAGAACCTTGGTGCTAGGCCACAGACTCTGGAGTTAAAAGAGAAAGCAGTGTTTTGCTTAGAGTGAGCAGGTGTAATTAGGGTTGTGAGAGGCAGCAAACACAAATCCATGTGTAAGAATAAACAATGAATAATATTTTTGTATAAATGTGTCCCATGCAATACAAAAATTATTGTTTATTGGAAATGCAAATTTAACGATGTGCCCTGTATTTGACCCGGCATCTCTAGATATGGCGAGAATCTGGCAGGGGTGGGGGTGAGAGAACCCACAGTGTGGTGATTGGTCGTGGAGTCTGCAAGCCTGTACGATTGATATTTCTTTGATTGATTTATGATAGGGAAAAAGAAATGTAATTCTGTCCCAAGACACTCGTGTTCCCAGTATCCTATGTGCGCGGGCTTGGCCCCAACCCAGCACGCTGAGGCTTCCCTCTCCTGGGCCTTAGCGAAAGGGCGGCGGGTGGGAATCTCCCGTTACCTTGGCAACTCCCTCCTGCCGGCTGCTCACAACAGTTTGAATTACACCCCTGCCAGGCAGTCACCAGTCCGATTTCTTTCCTTTCTAGCTCTCGTTTTCCCTCTCAGCGCTCAGGCTGGGGGCGGCGTCGGTGCCAGTCTAGTCCGGAGCGAAGCTTCGGGCCGGCTCGGGCCGGGCTGCGGGACCCGCCGCGGAGCGCAAAGTGCCTGAAGCCCCCGCGCGCATTCGGCCCTCTCTTCAAAGGCCCCTTAGAAATGCAAGAGGCCAGGCGCAGAAACACACACGGACGGCAGTTTTATGAGAAAATGCAGATAAAGAGCCCGGCGGTAGGGCCATATGTTCCCCATAATCTCCAAAGCCGTCACTTCAATTAGAGCCTCCCCTGAGTTCTAATGCCCAATCCTGAGTAAACAAGCCGCTCTGAAAGAAGAACTCGGTTTCCAATTAAAAGTGTACTAACATTTCTCCTTCCTTTAATTCCCGCGGAGCAAAGCCCCGCGCCGGCGGAGGCGCGGCCGGGTCGCGGCGAGGTCGTCCCGGGTCCGCGCCGCCCCGCGCCGCCGCGCGTTCCCAGGTGACGTCAGGCGGGCCCGGGATTAGGGCCCACCCTGCGCTCCCCGCGCCGCGCCGCAGAGTTAATTAAAAGTAATGCCACGGTAAATCCAACGGCTCTCCGCTGGCGGAGCCGCGCCTTCGGGCCAGCCTGCGAGAGAGGGCTTTCCGAGGCAGGTGCTGGGGATTTATTTGTATGTGAGTGTGAGTGTGTGTGAGTTTGTGTGTGTCCGCGTGGGCGCACGTGTGAGCGCTTGTGCTGAAAGGGAGAGTCGCCTGGATTTTTTGGAGACCGAGATTGCCTTCCCTCTTTCGCTTGTGCCTCCAGCCGTCATCGCACGCACGTGCACTAGGGAAGAAACGCACAAGACACCGTCGCTACCTGAACTCTGCTTTCCTTTGGGCTGAGCTGACTCCTGGTTTGGTCTTTGCTCCCGCGTCTTCTGGGTACTGTGCTACAGATACTATCGACTGCATCGCCCCCTACGCTCTGTCTGTCCTTCATACCCCAACCTTCAGAAATCTAAGGGCATAAATAAATGGTGGCCAGATGCAAGGTGATTTAAATATCAGGAAAGCAGCTGAACACCTCCTGGCATTCTTTAGGAGCTCTTTAGAGTGCTGAATCTGAACATTGCAGGCCCTTCGACCTCCACATTATGACATTCAAAAAACTTGGTTTCTATGGATGTTTGCTGTTCAACAGGACTGGTTGAAAGTTGCCTGGTTTCAGATGGGAGAGTGATTGTTAGATTAACTTTCTGGCCTACTCTCTATACCATGAAAGAATCAAAGAATTGAAGCCATTATCTGAAAAATTCCAGAAACATCAATAAGCAGAAAATCCTCACCAGATCATTCAAATGCAAATGGTTTTCCTTCTTTCATGAATCATCTACCCAAGTAATTACTTTAGTTTTTAGTTTGGCCTTGGCGGTGAAGACCTCAGAGAATTAGTCTCACTAAGTCCATGGCTGTTTGTTTATTCGTTGCTCTCTGATTGATGTTAACTAAATTAAATTGAGGCCAGTTCAGCAAACATTTTGAAAGCCTGTCTATATCTGTCAGACTCTGGGTTAGATACTAGTGATTACAAGAGGAATGGAAACCACCTCTCTTTTCCAGACCCTCAGATTCCTCAGGGGATAAGAAACTCCTATAACAAAATAATTATAATAAAATAAAATATACATTAATATTATAGTAGAGATATAAAGTGCTATGAGATCATAGAGACTGGTGCTATCATTCCTCTTGGGGTGCGTATATGTGTATTCGGGCAAAGTACTTGGGACTATTTGGAAAAGGCTTCACAATGGGTATGAAACTGTAACTAGGACCTGGCAGAGTAGGTAATTCGCAGGCAATGAAATGAAAATGAGTATGTTGTTAGAAAATGCAACTTAGCCTGTACTGAGTTGCAGAGTAGGGTTGTATCCAGGCATGAGAGGAAGGACTGAATTGTAGGATTGCTCTGGAGCACTGAGATCCTGCTGTGGGTGAGCAGTAAGATTAATGCCAAAATGTGAAGGATTTTGTGTATCTTATTTGAATATACTCTGATGGTTGTGGGAAGTCAGATCAGAAGTTTGTAAACAGGATTGTGATGTTATTCTGTTTTTTCAAAAGAGAAGTAGCGAGGATGGATTGGAGTTGGGATAACATTGCAGGCAGGGAAGTTGGTCAGGAGACTATTGCAGTGTTCCAAGTGAGAGATGAAGGTTTGAACCAAGGCAGACCTTAGAGAGGGGTTTCAGAGAATTTATTCATTCATTTATGCCTTCAATACTTAGCGAATCCCTACTAATGTGTCGGGCATCATTCTACGTGCTGTGGGCAAAACGATGAACAAAACAGGCAAAGCACCTGCCCATCAGGGAGCTTAAATTCTAGAACCTAAATGACTGTGAAATACAGGAAGGGTGGTTGAAGTTGAGGATGATTGAGAGTTCTAAATGTTATGAATAGTCTTGTTAAAAGAAGAGATAGAATGTTCAGAAAAGAACCAGGGATCTAGATAAAATTCAGGTGGGACATGCTGACTTTGAAGGTTTTTTTTTGGACCATGTGACTGTGGACATTTGGTGGGCAGTTGAACGCATAGATCTGGGATTTAAAGCGGAGGTCCGATGTGGATTTGGGAATCACAGAGAAGCTGAGGGTTTAAAACTGGGTAGTTTTTCTTTTTCTTTTTTTTTTTTTGAGACGTTCTTGCTCTGTCACCCAGGCTAGAGTGCAGTGGCACAATCACTTCTCTCTGCAGTCTCAACCTCTTGGGCTCATGTGATTCTCCTACCTCATACTCCTGAATAGCTGGCACCACAGTTGTGTACCACCATGTCTGGCTAATTTTTAAAATTTTTAGATGCTGGGTCTCCCTGTGTTGCCCAGACTGGTCTTGAACTCCAAGGCTCAAGGAATCCATTCACCTTAGCCTTCCATAGTGCTTGGATTATAGGCATGAGCCACCGTGCCCAGCCAAAACTGGGTAGTTTTAAACCAGTGTCTCCATGGATGCAATTGTCTGAGTCTTCATGGCTTTGGGAAAACAAACTTATGAGGCTTGGAAGGGACTATATATATATATACATATATATGTATGTATGAAGTGTTTGTGGTGGGGATTGTTGGGAACAAAGTAAGGGTGCAATAAAGGGAATTCATTATTTTACATAAGTATTGATACTTCTGCTGGTCCGTTCAACATCCTATTCCTACACCATCTAAGGAGAGTGAGGAAATCCAAGAAGTGGAGACACTCCAAGGACATCTTCCTGACTCACCAAAGTGCCCTTTTCATATGGTTGGGAAGCTACACATTAGGCTGCTTGACAGTGATGAAAGGAGTCACAGCTAGCTTTTCCTAATCTAACAGCTGGGGTGTGACCAGAGGGAATTTTGGTTCTTGAAGGAGGGACAAAGGACTCCAGACAAAATATCTGCCAAGTGGAATGTGCCAAAGGGAATGTGACATTAGTTCTATCACTTTCCCCAAGAATTGGTTTGGTTCTGTGTGTATGAGGTAGTCAGTTTATATTGAATTTTTATTTTCTTCTTAAATGACCAGCTACAACATGAGAAGCTCCTCATCTTCACATAAGTGTGCTTTCCTGAAAGCAGACCAGGTAATGATGCCAGAAGTCTCTTCCTCTTAAAAAAAAATATGGAAGTGTTCACCTTCCTCTACTTCCCTCTTTGCCTAGTATCTCATGGCTCTCCAGAATGCTGTATGCCTACTCCATATTACATGTAAGGGAGATCCATTGAGCCTTGGTTTTCCCTTTTAGAGGCTGGTAAAACCATGCACTGGCATTTTCTGGTACTTTTGCAAAGTTTGAGAAAAGGAATGGAAAATGCCTCCCTCTCTTTGATGAACTCTGGGTCTTCAAGCCCAGACGCAGTAACCTCCAAAGGAAAGGACTCAGGACAGGGATGCAGATCTCCTTCAAAATGGCAAGGTTCCCCAGAGCTTCTCCATACCCTAGTCTGGAGCCCTTTGCTGTTCCATCACAGGGATGTATCCCCAGCCTTCCCTACTCTGTGGACCTTGAGGCTGGTTTCACAGAGCTAATCCCCAACCCGGTACTTCACTTTCTTTGACCTTGGGTATACCCAAGGACCATGGCATGTCCTTGTGGGAAAGCAGAAAAAGAGTTTTCCCTTTTCTTGTCTGATAGAATGCTCTCAAGAGTACCTTGCCAGGTGCATAAGACACACTGGTTTCAGTCCCTGTGTGCTCTCAATGCATTTGGATAGTCCGTGCAGGCAAATTCCCAGGAATAGCAGATTTGTAATCATTAAATTCCAAAAAGTTGAGATAAACTTGCCTGTGAGTGTTTTAAATGTTAGAATACTCAAATTATAAGCTTTAGAATTTAGATTATTTAGAACAGGTAAAAATAAAAGTCTGTTAAATCAGTTTACATAGGACAGAAAGAATTAGTCAGATAAAATAACAACGACTATAATTTTGCACCAAACACAGGTTCATGGGTACCACGTTAACTAGAGTTCTCAATTAAGCAGAATACATAATTTAAAACTCTCTTCTAGTACAAAGAAAGAATTAATCAGAAAATAAAGTTGAGTGTATTGGCTCACATCTGCAATCCCAGCTCTTTGGGTGGCTGAGGCTGGAAGGTCACTTGAAGCCAAGAGTTCCAGACCAACCTGGGCAACAAAGTGAGACCCTCTCTCTACAAAAAATAAAATTAGCCTGGCATGGTGGTGCATGCAGGCTAATTAGTCTTAGCTACTCAGGAGGCTGAGGGTGTAGGATGGTTGAGTGTAGGAGTTCGAGGCTGCCATGAGCTATGATGGCACCACTGCACTCCAGCCTGGGTGATAGAGTTGCGACCCTGTCTCCAAAAATAAAAATAATAAAAAAAGAAACTGAGCCAATTTCTAAGATTTATTTTAAACAACACCTTCGAAGAAGTATTTTCCAGAGGTAGTCCTAATCAGCCCAGTGTCTTATACTTTCTACATGTGCAGCTGTATAAAGCAATTGCTTTGTTAAGACAGTGCTTCTCATGACTCATCAAAAGATTGAGAACCATCACTAAAAAAAGACTAATTGTTTCTACAAGGTCTAGTTAGTGAACTAGGAAGGTGGAATAATTTACTTTAGGAAATTTTTTTTATCAACAAATGTTCAGAGTATTAGTGCTCCACCTTCTGAGTTGAGTGCATGGGGTTAGTGATCACACCCCATTCCCTGGGCAGTGGGCAAGAGTTTTCCAGTCTGCTCCGCAGGACACTGAATCGGAACTGCTGGGACTTTCTCCTCTTGCCACCTGTGACAGACACTTGGAATGGGGAAGGAGCACTGGACCTGAGCCAAGAGCCTTGAATCCTAGATTTGGGGACTATTAAGTAGGCATATGATCTTGGATAAGCTCCTTTCCCTATCTGTGACTCAGTTTCCTATCTGAGGAAATGTGAATGTGAAATTATTGGTCTAGATGCTCTCCAAGTTTCTTTATTCTCAGACCCTGTGCTGTTTTGCAGCATATTGCAGCAAGGGGCAGCTGGAGGTTAAGTCAGACATCCACATTCATGTAGCGATTTGTGAGCAATGTGGCATGGCAGTGGAAACCTGTTGGTTCCACTTACCTCAGCCCAGAGATGAAGTTATTGTCCAATATGTAGGGCTGTTCCTGCCACCAGGAAAAATGAAACTTGAGATGTTCATAGGAGAATATTAAGACACAGATTACCATCTAGATAGCAAACTGGGGAGTTTCCTTGGGCATTGCCTAAGTGACAGCTCGTAGAGCTATCCATGTTAAACTACTATAATAAAATTATATTAGACAGAAATCTTTATGCAAAAAGAACACAAACTGAGAGATATGTTTCTGTTCATCATCATAAACACCTTCTCAGAAGATTCCTGTTTTGTCTGCTCAGGCTGCAATAACAAAATGCCATAAACCGGGTGGTTTATAAACAACAGAAATTTATTTCTCAGAGTTCTTGTCGCTGAAAGTTTGATGTCAGAGTCCAAACATTGTTGGGTTCTGGAGAGAACCCTCTTCTGGGTTGCAGATTGCTGACTTTTCCTTGTATCCTCAAGTGGCAAAAAGAGAATAAGAATGATCTCTGGAGTTCCTTTAAAAGGTCACTGAAAGCATTCACGAGGGTTCCCCCGTTATGACCTAATTACCTCCAAAAGCCTAACCTTTTAAAACAATCACATTAGAGCTTAGGATTTCAACCTATGAATTTCAGGGGCACACAAACCTTCAGTCCATAACAGTCTTAGTCTGCATTTCGCAATTTAAGTATTATTGGCATTTTTGGTGAGGCAAGTTGCTGTATTGCATCTATGGCCTCCCTCCACTAACAACCAGAAGAAAAGAGCCCTCATACATTTACACATATCCCTGAGAGACCAAAAAAAAAAAAAAAAAATTACTCCTGATTGAGAACCAGTGTTCAGTTCAGTGATCATAACCACACAGCAGATTTGTTAATATTTTCTCCTTTCATTTGTAAACATAGATGATTGTGTTGAAAGGAATCTAAGACATCATTTATCACAACTCCCTCATTTCATAGCTGAGAAAATTGAGGTTAAGTGCCTTGTTCAAGGCCATGTTGTAGTAACTGGTAGAAGCAGGTTTAGTATCAGGCTTCCTCCCACCCACTGCGCGGCTCTTGTGCTGCCTCATTTGGGATCATAAACATGGCCAAAGAGATAGTTGGGAACATGTGAAGGAGTTGGGACTAATAATAGAAATGACAGCGGGGGCCATCTCTAGCTTCCGTAAGTGCATGCTCTCCCCAAGGTCCTGAATCTTGGGGTTTACTAGATGAGCAGTCCCTTAAGCAGTTTCTCTGGTTAAGAGGACTTGAATACCTTAAGCAGAGGTGATGCTGTGTGTCATGTTCTAAGACACTTTTCTTGGGTTGTGTTTTAATGTGTCCAAAATTGAGATCTGATTCACAGTTGATATGGTGAGAAAGCATTGTATCAAAGTTTAAATGGCCACATTTTTTTTTTCCTTTTTTGGTGGTCCACAAAATAATGACATATTTTATAAATTAAAGGCAGCTGATATTTGATGAAATCTGATAGATCACTTTCAGGATAGGCTGCAGAGATCGTTTCTATTTTAACTATTCCTGGAGGTGATGCAACATGTGGAAAAACCTGTCTCTTTAATTGTTTGGTCTATATATGACACAGAAGTACAGATAGTGGACACAAATTGAAGAGTGGCTCTACAAGCAAAGATAATAAAGTATCCAGTTCCTCTCTTTGGTCTCTGGAGTAAGTTTCCTTTAAAGTCCTTTCTGGCCTCTGGTTTTTGCCTGTGGCCTCTTGGATCTGGCCATGGTGCTGACTGCTTGTAGAACTTTAGTACTAATTTCCAGTGAATTCTGGACCTAAAGTCTAAATCCTGGGGTGAATGTTTGCCATGTCTCATTACCTAACTGCTACTCTAGGATAAGCCTTACAAAGCCAGGTCCAAGGAAGATAGTAAAGGAAGTGAGAAGATGATTTGAGCTAACTTAGTTTTCAATATGGCTAGTGAAATCAAGTGTGTGGAGGTGCTTACCTGGCAAGTGAAGAGACTGTTGCCCAACCTGTGAAATCCTTTGACACCCTGAAGAACTAAATCATCCAGGGGCCAGCCTGGAGAGAAGACACAACTGTTGACTTTTAGAGCAGAAAGAGTTTAATACAGAGAAGTGATTAGATGGCTGATGAGGTTGTTGAGATGCAAACAGACCAGGGGAGACAATCTACAAATTAGCAACAAAAGAAAGCTGCTACTACCTGCAAGCTGAGGGACAGAGTGAGGAAATGATGTAACTGCTGCAGGCATCTGGCAGAAGCGGGAGCTGCAGTGGGCCTGTTAGGTATGAGCTGGCACCATGGAGGAGCTGCAGCAGGTGCTGTCTGAACTATAGCACTGTTCTCTCCAAAGTAACATCCGTCACTACTGACTTATCCATCAGTCACTGTTTTCAATCTATGCTTATCACTCTTCCCTGTTTACATTTTATTTAGATTCTAAAATGACATAGATCATGCTTTACTTCTTTAATATACCTTCTCCAAATAAAGGCAAGTTCCACAAGAGTAAGAGGTCCTGTCTGTTATATTCACTACTGTATTCCCAGAACCTAGAACGACAGTCACTACAACATTATGTGAAGTAAGTAAATGTTTGCCAAATGCGTGAATGAAGGAATCTCTTCAGATGATATTGTAATTATCTGCTTGTGTGACTATCTCCCTAGCTAGTGACTAGAGTTTTATTTTTCAATTTCCTTCCTTTTGTTTTAAAAAAACTAAAACCAAGACTTTTTGGTCATTGCTCATATTAATAAGACCCTTTTGCATAGGGTATATAATATTACTTAGTTGTGATGAAAAATATTAATAATTTGAATTTCTTGAATGGATACTGTGGTGCTCAGTACAAGAAGCTGAAATTTGGGGGAAATAAGTAATTTTTTCCCAAAAGAGCCAGCATTGAATTCCGGGTTTCTTTGACTCAAAGCTCTAGACCGCTCTTAACAATTTCCCTTTGTTGGCTCTGCATTGTATGTATGAATGTATGTATGTATGTATGTATGTATGTATTGTTGAGACAGGGCCTTACTCTGTTGCCCAGGCTGGAGTGCAGTGGCTCAATCTTGGCTCACTGCAGCCTCCACTTCCTGGGTTCAGGTGATTCTCCTGCCTTAGCCACCCAAGTAGCTGGGATTACAGGTGTGTGCCAACATACCCAGCTAATTTTTGTATTGTTTTTAGTAGAGATGGGGTTTCACCATGTTGCCTAGGCTGGTCTTAAACTCTTGAGCTCAAGCAATCAACCCACCTCAGCCTCCCAAAGTGCTGGGATTGTAGGCGTGAGCCACCATGCCTGGCTGGCTCTGTGTCTTAAAAACTGAAACACAAGTCTCTGCTTTGTCAGCTCTGCTAACCCCTCCTTCACTGTCCATGCTCCTGTCTGCTCTCTTGTGCTAGAATATTTTTCTTTGTCCTTTATTTTAAATTTATTTAAATTTAAATCCATTCTCTTTCTGCAAGCCTTCTTGAGGAAGCCTGCCCTGATCCCCTGAGACCACATTAGATGCCCCTCCACTGTATTCCTTCAGTATCTTATACTTTACCAAAATACTTCTTAGCTTGTCTTGTAAAGACCTGTTAATCTTTCTTCTCCTCTACCAGACTGTGGTGAAGACAGGGACTCTGCCTTGTTCACAGATGTATATTAAGCACTTTGCACAACAAATATGTTTAGATGAATACGTGATGATGGAAGTATGAGGATCCTCTGCATACTAAAAAATATTTATCCCTGAAGATAAAGCATCTATGTAACTAAGAACTCCTTCACTGGGAAAATAAAATTCGACCTTACAGAAGTTTGGTCTATGTACAACTTCTCAGATGCACATCCATTATATAGATCAAGGCATTTGATACAAAAAGAAGCAATGTTAACTTAGAACCTGACAGCAAGGTTAAGCTCAGCACCTCTTTACCAGCTGCTGTCATAGCTCATCAGCCACCTATGATTCCTGAAGCTCAGCTGCATCCACAATGGCAAGTTTTTTCTCGTTTGCCATGCTTCCTGATAATCTCTTGCTCTAGCTCTCACTGGCACTGATGGAGGTGAAACAGCTGACTGTGAGGGAGGACTCATTGAAAGACTTGATCTAGGACACTGAGCTAAGCCCACACATTGGATGACATTTGTGCTTTGTGAGAGATGCATGACTTTGAATTCACCAGTCTTGCAAACAGAAGGGCTGTTCAGCACTTTGCCTCAGTCCAGGAATAGATGATAGGGAATAGAGGTGGAAGACAGCACCTTGAGCATGAAGGTAAAGGAGAGACGAATCGTGATGCAGATTCCGGGGCTCACTGCCTGCTTACCCACTTAGCTGTCCATGGCTCTGGTGCTTAACAGCTATCACACTGATAGAGAGGAGAGAGGCCTGACCTTGTGCTTGGTGGTGTACTTCCCAGTGATGCACAACAAGGACCAGTCCTGTGCCTGCCCATCTTAGGTTACCTTATACTCATCCTCACTTTTTCCTCCAGTCATACCATTATTTTTAAAGAGGAAAAGATGGTTGTAAAAAAATTTCCATTCTCCCACAATTATCGAAACTAGCAGGAATCACTCTCAAGAGCTGGTTGAAATAGTTGAAAAGGCATGAAGACTCTGTTGACTGAAAGTAAGAATGTGCTGTGTTTGCTCACATCTCTTCAGAAGCTCTTACCCAACCTTCTTGTGTGTGCCTGCAGGGGTGGGAGTGTAGGAGTGGGGAAAGAGAGAGGGAGAAACATTCTGGATCTGTGATTCTAAAGGTGTGGTTCCTGGACCAGCAGCAGCAGCAGCAGCAGCATCACCTGGGAAATGGGTAGAAAGAGAAAGTCGTGGACCCCATCCCAGACCCACTGTATCAGCAACTGGTGTTTTCACCAGCCCACCAGGTGATTCAGGGACATGCTCGTTTTGAAAACCATGGCCCTAGAGTCCAGACTGTAATTACAGCGGTCTTAGCTTCAGAGTAACAGTGTTTTTCCTCTAACCCCTATTTCAACAATAAACTCTGTCTTTTATAAGTAATGACAGTATTGAAGAGTTTTTAGTGTTAGAAATTCAAGGCTAACTAATTACACAAAGTGTTTGTGATGGTACTGTCAGCAATGATTTCATCAACATTAAGATAGTCTTGAGACACTCAATTTCACCTAAAGGAAATAACCATAAATAATTTCTGAATGGTTGTAGTGGAGTTCACTGCATACAATTATGATCAGTTTATAGCAGTCTAGAGCAAGCTTTCCTTGCAAACAATATTTATGCTTTCCTCACTTAATCTTGTATTCCCACCCATGACGAAGCATGGCTATGGGAAGGTCTGTCCAAGATTTCTCAGCTGTGAAGCAGCCCAGTCTGCCAGGGCTGAGGGCCTCCTGACCAAGTGCTCCCCTCCTTCCCCTAAGCTATCCTTGGAGACTATGTGTTGCAGTCACATGAGGACTGGCTGAATGACAAATTGCCGATTTTATGTGCTCCACAGTGCTGTTCACCTTCTCTGCCCTGTTTGCATTTTATTTTCTTCAGTCTCCCTCCTCTCTATCCCTAATTAGCATAATTTGGGATTTCTCTTTTTCATGACCTGCTCTCCTGTCTTCCTATTGAAACATAACTGGATGGGTACTAATGAGAAGGTGGACCGTTGGTAGCATCAATATCAATGTGAAAGAGATTAAGATTGTAGTTCAAAGGAAATAAATTTCATCCCAGGTGAACCCTAACTATGGAGGTAGCTAATAATTTCTATAGCGACTGAAAGTTACTGGTTGGCACTGGTGAATTGATTTGTGAAAAAAATGGAAAGGCAGAACTCTACAGTGCATTTGTTTGTGCAATGCATTGCCAGTGTGACCTTTGGCTTATTTCTGTTCCTTCTGTATTAACTGAAATACAAGATATTCAACAGCTAATTATTAATCTCCCAAGTACTCAGTATGTTGTTGTGTTGTGGAGGATACAAAGATGATTCAGACTTGACCTCTGTTTTCTGGAAGCTTATTCTAATTATATAGAAGATACACAAACTTAAAATGCTGATGAAAATTAGCCAGCATTTGTTAATTTCTTACAATTGACTAGGTACCATAAACACTGTTCCCCCTTCAGTTCCTGTAACTATCTTGTTGGGTAAGGGCTTTCAACAATCCCGTTTTATAGATGGGGCTGCCTAGACTTAATGCAGAGGGAACTTTTGCTGTATTAGTCTGTTCTTGCGTGGCTATAAAGACATACTGGAGACTGAAATTTACAAAGAAAAGAGTTTTGATTGGCTTATGGTTCTAGAGGCTGTACAGGAAGCATGGAGACATCTGCTTGGCTTCTGGGGAAGTCTCAGGAAACTTGCAATCATAGAGGAAGGTGAATGGGGATCCAGGCATCTTACATGGTGGAGCAGAAGCAAGAGAAAGAGGAAAGAGGTGCCACACACATTTAAGCAACCTGATCTCATAAGGACTCACTATCATCATGACAACACCAAGGGGGATGGTGTTAAACCATGAGAAACTGCCCCCATGATCCAATCACTTCCTACCAGGCCCTGCCTTCAACATTGAGGATTACAGTTCAACATGAGATTTGGGTGGGACACAGATCCAAACCATATCATTGGCCAAGACCACTAGCTAGTAAATGACAGAGCAAAATATTTGAGTCCAAAGCGTCTCTCTTAATCACTCTGTTATAGTGCCTCCAGAAGTAGGCCAAAACAGAATCTTTATATTGGTGTAGTACACTAGTTGTTTTAAAAAAGTTTATACTTAGAACTTATGATACTGTTGTCCACTAAAATGGTTGGAGAATAATGTAAGACAACATACAAAATTGTCTCCTTGTTTGAATATGCTTGAGTAAAGTATTTGAGATAGACAAACACGTGTTCTGGGTATTTAGAAAGGGAAGAAATTACCATGGACAGGAGCTGAGGGAGACTGCAAGGAGCAGATAGATTTGGACCTCCCTGTTATCACAGAACTGTGAACTTAAGAAGTTCTTTCTTTCTTACTCTCTCAGTCATTCTTTATCCCATTGCTCTGTTTTCTTTTCTGTTTTTCTTTACTCACCATCTTCTAAGGCAGAGGCTGTCTTGATCTTGTCCATTCCTCCTTATTCTGGGTCTAAAAGAGTGGCTACACATAGTAGGCACACTGAAGCTGGAGTTGTTGAATGATGGAATTTTCCATATGAGGAATTTGAGTTTCTTAGCCAGTAGGGACATGTGGTAAGTTCATGAACAGCCAAGAGTCATAATAAAAATATTTGAAATATCTTATACTTTTATTACAACTTTTTTCAAAGTGCATTTATCTGCTGTATCTGTATTGTGTTCATAACAGTCCTATCAGGGTGGCTTGACAGGTCTTTATTCTTCTGATTTTACAAATAGAAAAGTAGGGCTTAGAGAGGTTCGGTCATTTTTTTTTTTTTCTTGAAGTGTACAATTTAGTAGTGTTTAGTGTATTTGGAGTTGTACAACCATCACAGTCAATTTTAGAGCATTTTTCATCACCCCCTACCCCACCACCAAAAGAAACTCTGTATTCCTTAGCAGTGAATCTCCATTTCCTCCCAAACCTCCTCCCAGTCCTAGGCAAGTTAAGGTCATTTGCCTTAGGTCACACAGTTGGTGAGTAGTGGAGGTAAGAACAAAGGTTAGGTATCTGACCCTGTTTTACCTTGCTCTTTCAGATAGCCTGTCAGTGGTTTATGGAATGGACTGGAGTCTGAAGGCATAGATCCGGCTGGGTATGGGTCTCTGCTTTCCTCTCCAAACCAACATAGGGCCTGTTCAGGAACCACAGTCTCTCAGCAAAGGGCTCAAGCAGTCTGATCAGCTGTGGTCATTCAGGCAACCTCTCTCTATGTTTAAGACCACAGTAAATTTGACAAACGAGGACTCACTTTTGCAATGAGAACATTTTGAGTGTTAGTCAACTTACCCACCTTCCTAGCCACTTACAGGATTGTTGTTTGGGCTTTTTCAATTTGGAGAGATAATTAATCCTTTGTCTTCCAACCCTTGCCTAGAAACAATTTAATTTTCTCAGATAATTTATCCTTCAAAAGACTAGTAATTAATATAGAAAATTGGACTACTCCAAAGAGAGATGGTATTCGATCCACTTAAGTTACTTCCCAAATTAGGACAAACACACTCAAACCTTATTCATTTGAACCTAATACAATGTCATGCACATAATACTCCAAGCCTAGTGAACCATAGGGAAGCTGGATTAATGAGCTTTATCTAGACTGAGCTCTGAGCCCCAAACATCTGAATCAACTTGTTATGAGCTCTACAGTCTCCTTCCTGGAGGCCTGCCAAATCAAAACAAAACAAGTTATGGTTTCAGTTAGTATATTTACCCAGGCTTGATTTGAATACAGTGATGTTGGTGGGGAGGAATCTTCTGATATTTCAGTTGCCAGTATTTGCAGTGTCTGACAAATCTATGTGTAGGTACATGCAGTATACACCCATGCTTATCAGTTTGGACTACATGTGGCCATGTTTTTATTAGATAGGAGAGAGAAAGAGATGGAAAAATTCAGAGAGGGAATGATGGAGAGAGAGAGCGCGCGCGTTTGTGTTTGTGTGTGTGTGTGTGTGTGTGTGTGTGTGTGTGTGTGTGTAGAGGGGAGACTGAGCTAAGGTAGGTGTTAGCTTAAGATCTATCCAAATGCGAAAAGTCCTGAAACTGATGCAAATCCACAGTAATTCTACCAATCAGTCCCAATACTATCCTGTTTTCCTGAATACCTCCCAAGCACAAGGTCTCCCTTCATGAGCACCAGCCAGCTGAGGAAAGCAAAGGGAGAGGCATCCAGGCTGTGGCCGGCTGCCAGCACTCAGAGTGGAGACACACAGCTCCCCTTTGGGGCCTGCCTGGACGTCTGAGCTGGAATGCCCTGCCTCTGACCTGCCCGGCCCCTCCCCCTGCCTGGCACAGAAACCCCCATCTGCAGTGGACATCTTTGAACAAAGGTGTCTTTCTTGGGACACTTTACCTACGGCCTGACTCCGGCATGCAGCTTGGTTTCTGTCTGCTCTGCTCCTGGAGTGCTTAGTGCACTGTGCTTGGAGATTTTCCTTGCATTCGCCCTGGTGGGGATTGCAGTGGCAGGGCAGGATAGTTGGGGGGTGTAGTGGGGGAGACGGGAGGGCCTGGGGAGATATGGGAATTTAAAATAAACTCTGCCCCTTTTGTACTGAAAAGAATGGTTTTTCCAGCAGGAGCTCAGGGTCAACTTTTCACCCCCTCCAGAAAACCTTCTTTCTTTCCTCACTCTTTAATAACAATAATGCTGCCTGTAGTTAGACAGCACCTGATATTTTGCAAGCACCACATATCCTTGGATCTTTACAACAACCCGTGAGGCAAGTCAAGAAGGCAGGGAGAGATAGGGGTTGAAGAAAGAGCATCCCAGCTGTGTGTCCTTGGGCAAAAGATCACCTTACTTTCTTCTTGGGCCTCAGTTTGCTCATCTGTAAAAAACTGATAACAAGGCATTTCCTGCCTCATAGGGTTATGGTAGAAACAGTGAAACAATGCAATTATAAAGTGATGCCATGTCAAGTATTAGGTAAACATAAGGAATTTTTAATTCATCTCATAGATGTAGAAATTGCATCTCAGAGACATGAGGAATTTTATCCAAGGTCACACAGCTTAGTAGCAAAATTGGGACTAGGAGGTCTCCTATTTTACAGCCAAAGTTACTTTCCACCACTCCACATACCTTCCCATAGGAAGAGTAATCTTTAGTGGTTATTAGTAATTAATGGGAGACAAAGCATTTGATTTTCAGCACACTTGGCCCGGGGCATGTAGAGGTGACTGTCAGTTGCTTACTGTGTCTGATATGCTGGCTAAACAGCCTGTTCCTTTTCTCCCTGCAGGGGTGCCTCTGGGCCTCGTCTTGGAAGTAGACAAACCTTGCATGACACCTGACCCTGCCACCTATGCCCTGTGTCTGTTGAGACTGGTTCCTGCACCTCTTTGAGGCTATGTTTATTCCTCGGTTAGGTGGAGTGTTCCAATAAGACCTTCCATGCCATGAAAGGCTGCCTGAGGCCCCATAGGGCCCACACTCGTCTCTGCACACACCTTCTCTCTTTCCTTCCTGTCCTTTGTAACACCTCCTTCCTCCCATTGGGCTTTCTAAATCCTCTCCTTCCTTACCTGGAAGCCTTCTTCATTCGTTAACTTCTCTGGCTAATTGATACTCCTCTTTTCTAAATGCTCACACTTTTTTTCCTCCAGTTTTTACTATGCCTGAAAAACTTAACCACATACACTTTTATATACTTTATTATATTTTACATGCCAACTCACTCTAACTCAGTTTTATGTTCCTTAAGAGCAAGGGGTTCTTCTTCTTTATCCCCTCACAGTGGTCAGAACAGTGTTGAACGTGTAGTGGAATGCCAGGAACATTCATATTTGAGGAGCCTCCATTCCAGGTCAATGTCTTATTTCCATGTCACTAGGTATTTTGTGCCCTTGGCATAAAGTGCCCTGTCTCCCCTTTTCCCCCTGGCAACTGCTGGTCACCATTTGTGTCATTCGTTTTCAGCTCAGATGACACCTGCACTGTGAACCTTTCCCTAGTCCCCTCTCTTAACTACTCTGTGCAGTTATTATTTTGGTGCTGGGTCTTTCTCCTCTACTAATCACATATCTCTGTGAGACTAGAGGCTGAATCTTCATCATCCCTGGATCCTAGGATTGTCCCTGTGCAGTGCTCCACACATGAGCCGGTAATAAATGCTTACTGAGTGTAAGACTAAATGAAAGAGCTCCAAGTCAAATCTTTTACCAGAAATTGTTTTTGGTCTGAGTTGAAACTTCCTTGAAGAACGATGTGTCAGACAGTTTCAAAACAGTAGCTACATGGACTTTGCTTTTCTAGAGAACTGCACTTTTTGCCTCTTGGATTTTAAATGCTGCTTTGAGTTCATTGCATTGAGAGCTGACCGCTGCTATTCTCAGGGAGAATGGAATTCTAGTCCTATAGTGCAGGTCAGGGACTGAATCGCTTCCTATATATCCTGTCTTCATAAATTCCTCCCTTCTTTCCCTCCTCCCTCCACTCACAACAAATCCCAGACCCTTCCTCTACTCCCCCTGTCTAAAAGACATTTATGAGGCTCATCACTGGGGAAGCATCTGAGGCCCGTTCCTGCCTCTCCCTGCCCTAGCATGAAGGTCTGTCATCCCCTCCCTCACCCTCGCCTCCTAGGCCAAACTCAGATATCTCTTGCCCTGTTTATGGGCCGTTGGGATTTTTCCAACAACCTGAAATGAATCTCTGAGGCCCCACAGGTAGTACAGCTCCGTCTCTGAGCCATAAACCATGGCTGGGTCTTTCATCTGCCATTGCTTATGTCATAAACGAGTGGGAGGAACAGCAAGGGGGAAAAAACAGCCCTGAACCATTCCAGATTTTTTTTTTTTTAAAGAAAGGGGAAAGAAAGGCCCTGAGAAACATGTTCAAACTTTGTGCCAAGCAAATTCATTTCACTCTGGTAGGCTGTGCGTGGAGACTTAATCTCTGGACTTCCCCACTAGGAGTCAGATTTATGCTGCGTTTGTGTCTAAATGGCCTCCAGGGATGCTGACATTTGTTGTTGGAGAGCAGCGAGTGGTGTTCCTTTCATCTCCGCTGAGGGGTGTCAGCTTAAATTATGAGGGATCGCTCTGGCCTGCATCTGGGAGTGGGAGTCTCTGGCAAAGGAGAGGGGCCGCCTCTCCCTCCACTTCACTGCTCTGCTGTTTAAAGGTTTTTCTTCATCTTCTGCTCTCCAGTACTCCTCTTGGTTCTGGGGGCAATCTCCTGGCTCTTTTAGAAATGTCCTTTCTCGTGAACAAATTGATCAGTGTAAATTTTAGGCACTGCATATTTTCATGGAGAAACTGAGATCCGAGTCAGGCAGGTCTGCCCCTGCTGAAAGAGAAAACAAAAGCCTCAGTGAGTACCCCAAGAGCAGCTTGGAAACTCCCCAGGAGAGTCAAAAGGCACCATTATACCCATAATATTTACAACACAGTAGATGGAAGCTGGGTGATGGTTAACAAGGGTCCAGATTCCTGTTGGCGGCTGGGTTGTGGCATCTGTCTGTACTTTGAGAGGTGCCAAAAGCTTCCTGTGTTCCTCTATCTTCAGAATCTCTCTGGCTCAGATGTGCCAGGATGCCCCAAATTCCACATTGGTGACTGTTGGGTAGTGGCATTTCTTATTAAATGCATATATGTTATTGATTGTGGGAGAGAACACATCAAACCATGCTAACCATGAGCAGTGCTTCCTGACTCCAGAGTCAGAGCTGGAAGAACAGGACACAGGATGTGTAAGTTTTGATGGAGAACAAGAGGTCAGGAGAGGTCTAGGGCAGGGGTTAGCAAACTACAGTATGCAGGCCAAATCTGGCCTGATGCCTGTTTTTGAAATACAGTTTTGTTGGAACACAGCCGTGCCCATTCATATTGTCTGTGGTTGTTTCTGTGCTATAATTGCAGAGTTGAGTAGTTGCAACAGAGACTGTGAGGCATGCAAAGACTAAAATATTTACTCTCTGGCATTTTCAGGAAATGTCTGTAGACTCCTGGTCTAGAGCATGAAGTGCTTCTTAGAAAGCAAAATGGAAGGTGTAAAGGGACAGAAGAGATATCAAATAACAGGAAGGAGGACTCAAAGAAAGAAAATGCACCACAAAAGCAAGAGAAACACTCCAGAGACAAACCACCACTACTGCTGCTACCGTTAACCCTGAGCAACATGGGTTTGAACTGTGCAGGTCCACTTATATGTGTATTTTTCTTTTTTTGACCAAATGCAGACAGTATTCAAGGGCTGTGAAACCCGCATATATGCACTGTGGGAGACCCACCTTTCCTATAGCCAGGTTAGGCAGGACCAACTGTGGGACTTGTGTATGCACAGGTTTGAGTATGCACCTGAGTATATGCAGGGGTCCTGGAACCAATCCTTCTCACCTTTCCCCTTCTCTTCTCGTTTTGAAAACATATATGTTTTTCTCTTTTCTTGCGGGGATGTGGAGAGAGGGAAGGAGCAGCCACCTGTGGTGCTCACCACGTCCCCCAAAAATAGACCCCAATGGCTAACCTAGGAGGTGTTCTCTTCCCCTCTCTTCTCTGTTGGTTCACAATGGCACAGCAGTTCTTTGGGGATGTACATATGTCCCAGGCAAGGCTGAGTACAGCAACAGCAGTAAGGAGGACCCCTTAGCCATCCTGCCTCTGGGGCTCTGAACAAACTTCAGAAATTGCACCTTCCTTCTTCAACCAACTCCAACTCCCCCTCCCTCTGTTGCTCTCCCTTCTCACAGGCACGCAGGCAGAGTCCACAAAACCAGCTCTACATGTTGGCTAGGGTCATAGCTGCAAAGAGAGAGAATTGAACACCTGTAGTGTAAAACCTTAACTGAGACTTGCCACTGATCTGAGACTGTAATTAACTGACAACATATGTCAGAACTAAGAATATGTCTTTTATGCTGAAATAATAATGATGATTATTATTTATTAAATGCCAATTATTTCTGAATGGTGCTAAATCCTTTACATATATCATCCCATGTAATTCCAACAACACTGTTACTTTCTCTGATGAGAAAATTGAGTCTTGATAACGTGTTCAGAATCAAACACAGTAACTGGCAGAGCTAGAATTTCAGCCTGAGTTTATATAACGCTAAAGACACCATTGTAGATACCATGTCACATTGCTGTCCTGGATGGTATCAATATAAATGAACCATTGTCATTAGTTTAGACTTTACGTTTTCATTAGTTATGTTATCCAGCTTATCAACATACATTTGCATCAAACTACGTGTGGAATGACTGTAAAAGGATCAATGCAAGCACTGTTTTATTGAAAAGACTGGTATGAGGCATGAGGTTTCTGGAGACAATTCAATTGCATTTTAAAATATATTCTATACTGGGGATTTCCCAACTCTCTTTTGTGAACCCGGCCTGCAGACTCAGCTTCTTTTCTTGCCTACCTTGAAGGAGATCTGCATGATCCCTGGGCTGGGGCATTAGCTCCATTTCCTCAGAAATGTCACTGAAGTCATCACTAATGCTAGAGGAGCATCGTTTTTACCCCTGGGAGTCCACCACCAGAGAGAATTGCTGGCCTCACTAAACACCAAAGTTTGGGGTGCCTCTGAGCAGTAGGATCAGTAGGGTCTAGCAAGGGCAAATCTGTGCAGTCAGTAGCTTTCTTTTTTCTACCTTTTATCCTCTTGTGGGATCTTCTTATTTTCCTGAGGCTCTTAGTTCTTAAGTGCTTGTCTTTTCCTTGCCATTCTGAAAACCTTCTAGAAAGATTTTATAATCACACCAAGATTATATCTGAGATCAGCTTACCACATCACCCCCTGGAAAACAGCAACCTCAGACTTTAAGATGCCAGAGTAGCCACCCCTTGTCATGAGGATTCTTGCTTTAACTTTCTTCTTTAATCTTGTGGTGGCTTTTATTTGTACTATTGAGAGTGGTGAGGCAGAAGGAAAAGACACCCTTTTCATACCGTCTATTAAGGGCTGCCTGGGTGCCAGGACTGTGTTAGTTGCTTTACACACAACAACCCTACTTCTGTGACACCCACTGTGTGGGATTATTGTTGTCGCTATGTAGATATGGAAACCAAGGCTCAGGAACATGACATAACTTGCACAGGGCCATACTTATACAGCATGGGGTCAGAACTGGGATGGAAACCTAGGTCTGCCTGTATCAGTCACTTTTCAATTATGTTGAAAGGGCCGTGTCCTCAAGGAACTCACAATTTAGTGTTCCTTTCATGTTCAACCTTGTTTGTTCAAATGTTCATGGAAAGAAGCAGCCACTGTCCTTTCAGATTAAATAAGTTTTTTGGATCTGGCAGAGCCAAAAATGAGAACTTGGCTAATATCTACACTAAAACAGCATATGCCCATGAGCACCCCTCACAGAGGAGGGCAGGAGGAAAGAGAAAGGATGTGTAGCTCACACACAGTGGGTCCTTTCATCTTTGCTTTCTTGAAGTGGCCAGAAGGGACTGGCACAGGGGAAAGCCATTGAGGCAAAGATGTTCACTGGAGAAAAGAGGGTAGTTGAGCTCTGTGAGAACCCAGAGAAAAATTAGGTTCTTGTTAGATCATTTGGGCATAGAATTGCCTATGGCTTTTATTATTATTATTTTGTTTCAGAGACAGTCTTGCTCTGTCACCCAGGCTGGAGTACAGTGGCGTGATCTTGGCTCGCTGCAACCTCCGCCTCCCGGATTCAAGCGATTCTCCTGGATCAGCCTCCCAAGTAGCTGGGATTACAGGCGCCCGCCACCACATCCAGCTAATTTTTTGTATTTTTAGTAGAGACAGAGCTTTGCCCAGGCTGGTCTCAAACTCCTGAGCTCAGGCAATCCACCCACCCCGGCCTCCCAAAGTGTTAGGTTTATAGGCAAGAGCCACCACACCTGGCCTGCCTACGGCTTTTAATGCCAAAAGTAAAAAGAAGTCTCTCTTACACAGGTATGTCCCAGACCCTAGAAGCACTTTCTCAGGAGTGTGATGTCTGTGGAATGTAAGAGGTAGCTTGGAAAAAAAAGTGACATATACTAGAGGTTTTATTTCCCTTCAGAGTTAACCCTCGTGTTGTTCACCGCTTATAGAGTTGAAGTATTTCAAATAGTTAGACAATTACTTTAACACTAGAGAGTTACTTACTTTACAGAAAAGCAATGTTGACTAGTTATCAGTGTTATCTGTCTGTTCTGAATTACCTGTACTGGCAGATGATCTAATGCTTTTCTCTATGGCCTTTTTAATAGTAGTATTTTCTACCACTTGGCAGTAACTAGAGTTTCAGACATAGTCTCTAGGTCTAGTCTTGAAAAATGATGTCTAAGAAATAATATTAATCATCAACACTCATTGAGCACTTATTATATGTCAAGGCTCATTGGCATTTAGGGCACTCAGTACCGTATTAGTATAAACTCATTTAATCCTCACAGCAACCCCAATGAAGTAGATTCTCGTATATATCACTATTTTGCAGAAGAGTACGTTTAGTTGTAGAGAGTTAAGTAACTTGCCTGTATTAGTCCATTTGCACACTGCCATAAAGACGTACCTGAGACTGGGTAATTTATAAAGAAAAAAAACTTAATTGACTCACAGTTCTGCATGGCTGGGGAAGCCTCAGGGAACTTTCAATCATGGCAGAAAGTGAAGGGGAAGAAGGCATGTCTTACCATGGCAAAGCAGGAGAGAAAGAGTGCAAAAGAAGCCACACACTTTTAAACCATCAGATCGTGTGAGAACTTACTCACTATCACAAGATCAGCATAGGGGAAAGCGCCCCCATGATCCAATCACCTCCCACTATGTCCCTCCCTCAACACGTGGCGATGACAACTCTGGGGACCCAGAGCCAAACCATATCATTGCCCAAGGCCACACAGCTAGTAAATGTGGAGCCAGGATATGATGCTGTGATAAAGCCTGAGGTGTAATGGTGGACTTTCTGCTACCTGTCTCTGGGTTTTAGAAGTATTTTTCTTAGCCTCTTCCTGGAAACTTTCAAATCAATACCACATAGGTTATTGCTCTCATACATAAAGGCATCCTGGAAATGTGGTCCTGGAGGACTTGCTATGGAATAACATACAGCTCCAGGAACTGGCTTTCAGGGACTGACAACATTGTCTTTTGCTTCTTTTAGGTAAAAGTGATGATGAAGAAAGCCTTTGCAAGTCAGCCCACGGGGCAGGGAAAGGAACTGCTGAGGAAGGCAAGGACCATAAGCGCCCCAAACGTCCGAGAACCATCTTGACAACTCAACAGAGGCGAGCATTCAAGGCCTCATTTGAAGTATCCTCCAAGCCCTGCAGGAAGGTATAGGAGGGAGCAGGGAGGAAAAGGAGCTGGGCCCTACTTCTCTGTGTGCACTCAGACCCCTCTGGGATCTCAGTGGACATTGGGAGTCAGAGTGGTGAGGAAGGCTGTTTAGACAGAGCCTGCACAGGTGGCTCAAGCCGTGTTGGAGACTCCAGAGATCACTAAGCTGTGGCCAGGATGTGATAGACTCTCCCCAAGCTTTCAGGCATGCACACCAACTCCACCTTTCATTTCATGGAGCACAATGGGAACAGTAATAATGATAGGTGCCCATTGTGGTGTAGACCCAGATGCTGTAAAACAGAGACTATAACAACACAGTGGCTTGCAGTATGTACTCTTTTTTGAGTCCGACTTTTTCCACTTGGTGTGGTGATTTGGGGATTGATTCATTCCTATTTCAGCATTCCACTACAGAGGTGTGCCATGGTTGGTTTGTCCATGTACCTGTTGATGGGTGTTTGGGGTTGTATCTAGTTTGGGACTGTTTCAAATAGGACTGCTATGAACATTCATGTAAAAAAATACAGTGGTTTAATGAGACAGCAGTTTATTCTCTTCTGTCCCAGTCCAGAGGTGAGCAAGGCAAGGCTCATGGGTGGCTCTGTTATCCATCTTCTGGGTTCATGCGACTGCTCCAGTTGTCACCATGTTTCTGGTCACCAGGTAGAGAAAGAGCAAATGGAGGGCAAGCACCCTGCTTTTTAAGGATGTATCCTTAAAATCATTTCTTCTCATATGTTGCTCAAATCATTTCTCCTCATATGTTTTGGCCAAAATGTAGTCCTGTGGCCACACTTCCTGCAGGAAAAGTTGGGAAATGAGTCTGTCTGGGTGACCAAGAGCCTTGCTAAACTTAGTGATTCAATTACTCATAGGAGGAAGAAAGAATAGATATTACGGACAATTAGCAGTTTCTGCCATAAATAGCAGCGCCCATTTATTGAGTACTTATTGTTTATCGACTGCCTGTCATATACTGAGTACTATCTTTTACATGATAAAAATAAAGAAAACAGGGTATTCTTTACTGAAATTCAAAAAGGAAATATATTTTGAAAAAATGTTAGCATTATTTTTCCTGCATCCTTTTCTGTATGAGTCAGCTTTGTCTGTGATAAAACAAACAAACAAACAAAAAGTCGTCATGGCTCCCAACAAACATCTATTTTCCCTTCTTGGACTGTGCATTGGCTGTGGCCCAGTGGGGTGCAGGTTCCAGCCTGCTCCACCTGTCTGTCATTGGAGGGTCCAGGCTGAAAGAGCAGCCCTCTCCTGGGCATGTTGTTCTCATGAGGATGGCAGGAGGCAAGAGGCCAAGTCAAAGTGGGAAGCCCATCGAAAACCTCTTGCTGGATATCAGACACATCACCTCCTACAGGCCAAAGCAAGGCATGGGCTTAGCCCAGCATAGGTGCAGTGGTGAAGCACACACCCACCACAGAGCAGGGGAGGGAAGGATAGATATTTATTGAGCAATAATCTAGCCTATCACAACTTCTGACCTTCGCAAAGATTCAGTTGCAGACTCACTTTTTCTGCCCTTTCAGCTCCTTATGCTCCGAGAGAGGTATGGTAGAAAGTGAAATGCCCCCAAATTGGGCTTGCACCAGGACAAATTATAATCTTCCTCACTTATTTACTTCTTCCGTGTATACTAAACTCCCAGCCCATGTATGGCTTTGTGCTGGGTCCTTGTCCCGGGCAGCTTCCAGGTAACCAGCAAGAAGGAGATGCGTGTACACATTACTGTAACACCAGAGAGGGGGCTCTGAGGACCATAACAGAGGGGAAGCCAGGAAGCAAGGGAAGGGAAAGGTCACTTTGGTCTAGGCAATCAGGCAAGGCTTTGTGGAACAGGTGGCTTTTGAGCTGGGCCTCTGAGAAATGGATACGGTTTCAGCAGGTGGAGGTGGGCCCCTGAGTACACTCCTATTTTAGTTGGCTTAGCAGAAGGATGTGCTGCAAAAACCTGTTCTAATCATTCCACTTCTAAGCCTTGCCCCAAGTGGCATGATAAAGGGGAAGTATTTCTCAAGGCCTCAGTTTGCTCTACTCACACATTTATTCAAGGAGCTCTTTCAATCCCATCTCCTCCCCAGGATCTAATCAAGAGAGGGCAGTGTCTCTCAGGTCCCCTCTGAAAATCTGTGCTTCTTGCCCTTTCTCTTCTCGACACCTTGCCAGACCTCACTGTGTGCCTGTATGGTGGGCAGATGTTTCCATGTATCTCTTTATTATCTGGATCCCAGTTGTGCTGTCTCCGCCACAGCCCTGGCACACATGCTGGCCTCAGAGTTGTCTACCTGGCTCTGCCGGATTCTAGATGGCTCTCATCTTATTCTCTTTGGGCAGGGCTCACTCGGGGTAGCAGTCAATATGGATATTTGTGAAACACCCAAAGTTACATAGAGACATGAGGGAAAAAAACAAAATTTAAGGTCAATGAATTTAGGCAAGAGAGGAGAGCAAGAGAGAGCCATTTGTTTTTCCAAAGTGATTTTCACTCTCAGATCTCCTGAAGTAGGTCAATGCATATGCATGGCTTATAGCTAAAGCACAACAATAGACTAATGTCTAAACCACTTGAAGGCCTAATTTCCAGAGCAAGAGAAATCCAGAAACGCCTCTTGGGAATGCACATGTAAATTAATAATTATTCTTTTGTTTCTTTACCTGGTGAAGGACTTTCTCTCTACCTGAAGGGAAGCAATGTTCTCGTGTTTGTGTTTATGCTCAACATTAAAAACTATCCAGCTCCTAGAGCGGATACAGTCTTTTGGCCTCCTCATGTATTATATAAAAGACGTTCTACCTCCTACCCTGAGATGCCAATGTGCCTACATTTCTCATATTCAATTTTTCCAAGGTGAGAGAAACTCTGGCTGCAGAGACAGGACTGAGTGTTCGTGTTGTCCAGGTGTGGTTCCAGAACCAGAGAGCGAAGGTAACCTTTTTCTTACTTTTATCTGTCCCCGTGTTGCTGGTTTCCTGAAATAATCACAGTAGAACATTGTACTTGCTGCCAGATTTTCTCACCTTAGCTCATTGGATAGAGTAGTTCTCTTGATTCAAAAATTCTGTTATCAATAGTTATTTTGGCCACAGCAGCCCTGCAGAAGGGGAGAGAGAAGGCATTCATTTTAGTGAAATTGCTTGTATTTTCCTAGTGGCCATGACTGTGAATTTGGCCAGCCATCTGTATGAATAAATGTCTTTCTGTGTCTTTTGGTAAAAGCATGTTCCTTAATTCATATTTATTTAATGCAAATACCAGAGTTGTTTTAAAAGTAGCATGCATATGACTGGTCCAAGACAATGTTATGACAGGGTAGAATGAGTGCCTTTTCTTACTTCTCCCAGGGCCCAGCCCTCACTAATATAGGCCCAAGCCATCATACTGTCCTCTGGATCCAATGAAGCTCTATATTCCCTCATCATGGTTTTAGTTTTAGACCTTTTACTCACTCATCTTCCTATCTCTAAAAATACATGTATCCTGTGGACTGTTTCTCAAGAGCCCTGATCTTTAGTGGATGATATGAGGAAAAAACAAACTCTATATTTCCTCTGCTCTTACACTACAACAATCAGTGCAGAATGCTTCTGTGACAAAATATGTGCAGATATGCTCCATACGCCAAGCAAGCAATCAATTGTGCAGTGGATACCAACTGGGTGTCCTCTAATTCTGACACTCTCTACCTGGAAATAGTGTCAGACTTCACAGGTTGAGGGTTCGGTCCCACAAGACTGCCCTCCCCTTCAAATGCCAATTGCAAACTCCAGGTTGTTTTACCTGTGCTTCGGATCAGCTAGCTATAAATTGGGATTCCCGTGACCCCACTCCTTGGGTTTGATTAATTTGCTAGAGCATCTCACAGAACTCAGGGAAATACTTACTTATATTTACTGCTTCATTATTAAGGATATTACAATGGATGCAAATGAAGTGATGCATATGGCGAGAAATGGGAGAAGGGTGTGAAGCTTCCATGCCCTCCCTGTCCAATCTCCAGGAATCTCCATGTATTCAGCTGTCTGGAAGCTCTCGATCCCCATCCTTTTGGGGTTTTATGGAGGTTTCATTATGTAGGCATGATTAATTAAATCACTGGCCATTGATGGTCAATTTAACTTTCAGCCCATCCCTTTTCCACAGAGATTTGGAGGTGGGGCTGAATGCTCCAACCATCTAATCACACCCGGGTCTTTCTGATTATCAGCCTCCACTCTGAAGCTACCTAGCGGCTGACAGCGGTCAGTCATTAACATTCAAATAGGCATCGCTTTGGAGAGTCCAAAAATTTTAGGAATCGTATGCCAAAAAACAGGGTCGACAACCAAATATATACTTTACAGTATCACAGGTTATCTCTTTATTTGATCATGATTGGTTAAGGTAGTATTTCCCTAAATGACATCCTCAGAACAGGGCTATTGATGTGTTATTCCACCAAAGAAAGACTCCATGGTGCAATAAGTTGCAGAGGCCCTATAGTCTATGGATTCATAAAGCACAGGGGCCCATTTAAAAGTCTGAAAAATCTTGCAATAGAGAAAATGTTTAGAAAAATCTAGTGTTTCCTACACACAGACACATACACACGCTCAAAGTATATGTCAACATCTCATGGAACCCTAATGCTCTATGGAACACAGTTTGAGAAACATTGAGTTAAAATATTCCTTCAGGGAAGCTTGCATGTTAGCAGGGTACCTTGGAAGAGGCATGAATGTCTGGGTAGGCTTATCTCAAACTTAAGGGCCAGTAGACAGGGAGGGGGAAAGGAACAGCCTCTGGGTTGATCCTAAATCACAACCTGTCAGTATCCTCTTGTTCCATACGTCTAGGCTGGGCTGCAAATTTCACAGTCACACACTTATTACCTAATGTAAAATGGTCACACCACAAGCAGCAAGTTTTGTTTGCTGAGGGAAAATCCCTGTTCCTGCTAAGACAAGCTGCACCCCTGCTTCCCAGTCAGCTGTCTTTGTACTGCTGCGGAGTAGAAGAGCTCTCAGCTGCAATGCTTCTAGCACACGGGGCTGGCCACTGCGGCTCCTTTCCTAAGTAAGAGCTAGAGCTTTGCCAACAAGCCCTCTCCCAGGGAAGGCGTCGCTTCCAGGCCCCCACCTTACCATGTGAACATGCTGCAGGTCACCTGACTTCTAATCCTGTGGTCCTCTCCTTATCAGATGAAGAAGCTGGCCAGGCGACAGCAGCAGCAGCAGCAAGATCAGCAAAACACCCAGAGGCTGAGCTCTGGTAAGCTGGTGCCTCCTCCCAGGCAGTTCTGGCTGGAATCCAGGCTGTTCCTACCAGAGGCCTCCCACTACCCAGCTCTTTGGATGACATATCTGGACTCAGTGAAGCCTAGACCATACCCGCTGGAGAGATAAGGCCTTCAAGGGAGGACTGAGCCATGAGGAACTTGTGAGAGGGTTGAGGACGCCTGAACTGCACGCACACTTAGAACTGCTGATTGGGGATGGCACTGACCTTATCCACAGCGTCCAGGCCTGGATCCCACCACAGTGTCAGGGAGAATGTCAGGACTACTTGCAGAGTCACAGATACGTTCAGTTTCTCATCTTGCTTAGTTCTCCTTCCAGGCTAATTGATTTAATAGAAGATGCCTCGGTGACTTGCCTCTTTCCAAAATAATGTAAAGTAGTAAAAATAATGATAGTAAAATAACAATGCCCTCCTTTGTTGAACAGTTTTATTTTTATAGATTGGTGTTCTCATACATGCTGACTTGACTTTTCCAACACCCACTCCTGGAGGTGAGTGGAGAAGTTGTTATTATCCCCATCTCACAGATGAGCAAACAAAGGCTCTGCAAGATTGAATGTGGCCCTAGATCAGTAAGGGAGGGGGCTGGAACTGGAACACTGTGTTCCACAGGCCATGCTGCCTTCTCATCTCTACCCAGGTGTACTTTTAAAAAAGTCAGAGTGATATGAGGATTAGTGATATGAAGAGGTACAGACTGTGGGAGACTTCATAGAAGTTAAAAGAAAAAAAAAAACAAGAAATACTATATTAGAACAATGTCATTCTTAAAGGCTATGCCCCTCACCCCCCAACTCAGCTATCCAGAATTCCTTGAATGGTTTGTACCTTAAAACAGGGCTTCTTACATTTTAATATGCACATAAATCACCTGGGATTTTGGTAAAGTGCAGATTCCAATTCATAAGGAAGGTCTGGGTGGGCCACAAGATTATGCCTCTTTAACAAGCTTTTCGGTGGTGCCATTGCTGCTAGTCTGTGGACCACACTTTGAAGTCTGTGGAATGTGATCCTAGTTCTCAGGCCCCTCAGCACAGCCTCTTATCCTCATATGGACCCTGCCCTGTGCTTGGCATCAGGTCTAGGCTTAATCCAGAATTTGACTCTTGCAGCCAAGAGTTCCCTTAGTTTCTTACCTTCTAGACTAAACAGTGTGTTAACAACAAGGTAGATGTTAGGGAGAGAAGAAATAAAACAGGGCATGGGTGTGGGGAAGGGTGGAGCAGCAAGCTGGTTAGATCTGAATTCTTCCCTCAGCTCCATCCCTAAGGCTCTTTTTGTGGGAGCAACTTTGCCTTGTTCCTCAGGCTGTGTGCATCCCTAGGGTAGGGCCCTAATGCCTGCTAGTCCTACCTCACAGGACCCCTGTGCAGTTCAAATGGAGAAGAATGCATCAAAGCATTGTGAGAACACAAACTCATATGGCTTGGGACTTAGTTTACATAATTCTAAAGGAAGCTCCAAAGGTAGACTTAAGAAAGCAGAAGCTGGTGGGAAGTAATATCTGTTCTTCCCATGTTCAGAGAACCTCAGCAAGATGTGGAGGCAGGAAGTGAATCCTGCTTTTCTTATAAAATTCTATCTACAAGCATAGCAAGCTATAATTCCAAAGCACACACAGTCCTATGGAATCTTCTCATCAGCCCCATGAGGTCAACAGGTCACAACTCTCACTTGACTGATGGGCTCATACTGGTTTATCATAGAAAGATCTTTAGATACATCTATTCTGGTGACTGCCAAACATGTGGCTAGCATCACAACCTTTTGTTGAAATGATATATTTCAAGGATGTTCTCAAAGTTCAACATCCCAGCCCCTACCCTATTCCTATCCTCCAAAGTGATTCCTGATGGCCTCTGGTAGGACAAAGACTGGAACCACTGATGTCACCTCATCCCATTTTATTTTATAAATGAGGGAATCAGGACCCAGGGAAGTCACATGTCAGGCTGCACATTGAGAATGACCTGGCTGCTTCTTTGTTCCACAGCTCAGACAAATGGTGGTGGGAGTGCTGGGATGGAAGGAATCATGAACCCCTACACGGCTCTGCCCACCCCACAGCAGCTCCTGGCCATCGAGCAGAGTGTCTACAGCTCAGATCCCTTCCGACAGGGTCTCACCCCACCCCAGATGCCTGGAGACCACATGCACCCTTATGGTAAGAGGGACTCAAGCCCCCCGGGCCCTCTCATATCTTGTATGGGTTTCTCATTCCCTCCTAAACACATCTACGCAGTTCCCAGATGTTCACCGAAGCTCCAAAGCAGAATAATGTGCCCTACAAAATACTGCTAGAATCGCCTAACCAATGGCTACAGGAGAAAGACCTTCATGCATATTCATTAGTGACCCTTCCATTTATCTTGTTTTCAAAGCTTCTTGTTTGTTGGTTTTTAATAGGAAGTTGTGCTCTCCTTGTAGACCTGTTTGTTGTCATTGAATTCTGCAAGTCTTGCGCTTTCATGCCAGATGTCAGCAGTATCAGTGCTACGGAAGGCCTTAATTAAGCAAACATTTGCCTAAAGTAAGAAAAGATATAAAAAGCACAGAAGACAAATTTTCTATCTGGACTATCCTACTATGGATACTAATAGGTGTTCTAATTTAACTACTGAAACATAAACTGACTTGTAAAGTGAAAAGTATCTCCCTTATACCCACCCCACCCAAAGAAGCATTGATTTAAATGCTGCATATATGGATAGCTGAGCCTCTCCCACTTGCCCAGCTTTCTGCTTAAGCTAATGGACAAAAACTGGGGGCCTGAGGACCCAGAGTAGGGGGCTGGGTGAGCTTTGGAGTGAAGGCTTAACTTAAACCTCAACCAAATATAGGGCATTACATTTTTATACAGAGAAGGTTAGTGGTGTATGTAATGCATTGGTCTATACTGTGTAATCTGATAAATTACACTGACAGTTAAAAAATAATTTTATGCAGCAAGCCTTCAAAATATTAGTATCAGAGATTCATGCCACAGATCACAGATTTTGTTAAACAACTCATTTCTTGCCTTTTATTTTTAAAAAGTCTGTTGTTAAAATCACCCCTACCTTACCATATCACACATTCAGCAAACATTTATTAAGATTTGGCCCTTGGTAAGCCCTTCACTGGCCGACCCCATTCATTGAATGTTCAGTGATAGCCACCCTCTTGGCTTCCTTAGAAGGCACAGGTCACATCTGTACCATTCTTTACTCCACCGCTGTGGGAAAACAGGGCAACTACATTTTTTTGCGAATTCTTTTCAGTGTCAGAGGTTGTATTACTTAAAGTATCCCTGTGATGATTCCTTTAATAAAATGAGTATTTAAAGCCCCATGACAAGTTGTATAAACTCCAGTTTTCACCTCTCTTATTTACCTGAAGTGGAGGCAGAACATTCTTTGCCTCCACGTCCTGGTTGCAGTGATTTCTCAGCTGTTCCACTGTGTGCCCTACTGGCTTCCCTATGAAAGGTGTAAATTAGTTGAAGGTAGGCACCTAACCTTCCTTTCCATTACAAATTTGGGGTAACACCTGATAGCTAGTAGACCCTTGGTGTTTGAAAGAATAAATGTTATCACAGGAGTTTTCATTAACCTCACTCAAAGAGCTTTTTTTTTGGTTTTGTTTTTTTGTTGGTTTTACCATCCCTTCTTCAAGCATCATTTTTTAGGCCCAAGTCCTGTGGGAGCTCTGCCCTGTCTCTCCAGCCTCTGGTGACATGTCCTGCCTACTCCCCACACTCCCTGTCTAGACGCCGTGACATTTGCTTATCCTGCACTCAATTTAGCACTTTGTCATGTCCTGGTTTAGATTGTTTTCACTTGTTGCACTTTGGACATGAGCTGCCTAAAGAGAATATAGACTTTTTGTAGAAAGTTTCACATGGGGCGTGTGCTCAGGCAACACTTGTTGAATTCAGCTGAATATCCTGACACTGAAATGAGTCACCTCTTCCAGACCCTCATGCCAGTGTTTCCTCTCCATTTCAGGTGCTGAGCCCCTTTTCCACGACCTGGATAGCGACGACACCTCCCTCAGTAACCTGGGTGACTGTTTCCTAGCAACCTCAGAAGCTGGGCCTCTGCAGTCCAGAGTGGGAAACCCCATTGACCACCTGTACTCCATGCAGAATTCTTACTTCACCTCTTGAGTCTTCCCCTAGAGTCCTGTGACTAGGCTCCCATATGGAACAACCATATTCTGTGAGGGGCCACTGGCTTTGGGACAGGGAGGCCAGGGAAGACGTGGGTTGGGGAGGGAGTTTTGTTGGGGATGCTGTTGTATAATGATATGGTGTAGCTCAGCATTTCCAAAGACTGAATACATTATGGATTGCATAGTTTAATGTTTCTAATAAGAGTCTTAGCGTTAGATATGAAGACGTGTTTATCATTAAGGACAGGGACTTTTAATATAGACATTCTCATGCAAACTAGATACTTAGGGACTCCTAACAACTTCCCACCATGTCGGGGAAGCTCTTGTCAAGAGGTGCATATGTCTATCCAACTACTCATCCATAGACAGAAGGACAGACAGATAGATGTGTGTGTGAGTGTGTAACCTTTCATATTTTACCCTCAAAGTTTATTCCTAATTATAACAGACACCAACTGTACAGCAAAAGTAACTTTATTTTCAGTGTGAACTATATTTAAGGAAATGCTTGATGCACTTAAGTTATAAAATGAGATAATTTACTTTTATAAACTTTATTTTTAGTTTGACGAGACTTGTCAGCAGGGCAGAGAGGGCTGCTCCACCTAGCCCCATAGTTTTGAATGCTTGGGTTCATTCTGTTTGCAGAGTGTCTTTCAGGTCTGGAAAGCAATTCCGTGTGGCTGACGGTGTTCTCTCTTGCATTCTTGCTCTCTTTGGGGTTGAATCACTGGGCAGGGGTGGGACAGAATAATCCCTGATCATGTTCTGAGAAAATGTGAAGCCCAGACTCCTGGGCTTTCTTTTAAATTCTGACAAGTGGTTGTTGGGCAGTGCTCGGAAGGTTGGTTCAGCTCTTGAGCTTCAGCATCTGCAAGTGTGGATGAGGCTAATAGTATGTACCTACCTCACTGGGAAACACCAAGGCTTAATTCATTCCCAGGACACATGAGCAGGGCTGAGACTAATATCTGATACTTGTTTAAGATACAACCAGGCCACTCACTTGGCAAAGGAGAGTACATAGGGTTGCAGAGCAGGAGGGCTCCTGAACTCCCGAGGGCAGTTTTGCCCGCTGAGGTCCCTCTGCAAAGCCTGTGCTGGAGGAGACACCAGCTCAGAGCAGCTCAGAGGGATCCCAGAGTCCCGGAGTGGGGAGGAGGTGAAGGCTGAGGGGATAGAAGAGGGCCTGGTGGTGTTCTAGAGCAGGGTGGGCAAACTGCTGCCTGCAGGCCTGCTTTCTATGGCTTGCCAGCCAAGAATGGTTTTTACTTTTTTTTTTTTGAGGTCATTTAAAAAAAAAGGAGAAGAAGAATATATAACAGGCTGTCTGTGGCCTGGAAAGCCTGAAATATTTGCTATCTGTATTGTCTGGCCCTTACAGAAAAAGTTTGGGGCCCCTTGTTTTAGAGGGTCTGTTTCTAAAGAACCTCATGGAGCTCATAGAGGCAGAAGGGTCCGGTGGAAACCCTTGGCTCTTCCTTCCAATTCACTCTTCTGATCCTCAGCACAGAAGACCCAGCAGCCATTGTACATGGAGACAGTTCCACACCCTGGTCTCCAGTTGTGGTGCTAGGATGGGATCGTTCTGTGCTAGGAAGCCTCCTGGGAAACCAGAATGAGTTGGTGGGGAAGACAGAGGGTCACTGTGGACCTATCCGGGAGGGGCCAGGACAGGCTTGGCCTCACTTCTGGGGACATCATTGGAGACTTGAACACAGAGACACGTCCCTATCACTCTGGCAAGGCCAGAGGGAACATGTCCCCTTATGGTAGAGTCTATGTCGTGTGATTTTTTGTGCTCTTGTTTATAATTTATGCAAACCACCAAGAAACCCAAATCAGTCTGATGAGTGAAAATTATGCAGATGCTGTATGGCCCCACAGGTTTCTGTGGTAAAGACCAGTTGGAGAATGTAGCAGATACTATGTGAGTGAAAATGAATAGAGATCCTTATTCCACTCCTTAATGGCATACCAAGATGAAATTAAAAATCTCTTACAAATGAGCTGTTGTTTATTCAGGGATTGGACGGTGGGTGGGGAACCAGGGGGGCATGGGAGTTTTGTCTACAAAGCCATGGGGATGAGCTTATGGCAAAGCTTTGAATGAATGGAAAGGATGACTACAGCAAAACATAAGGAGAAAAGGGTCTTCAACTTCTTGCCAAGATGGACAAAGACCCCAGTCTTGACCCCACAGAAGGAGGCAGTGGGAGCTTTCCATCACCACCATCAAGTTCCCTCAGGGCAGAGCAGTTTGCGACATGTGATGAGGGAACACTTGCTTGGAAATCAGAACAGAGTGACGGGGCAGGAGAAGGATTTCTCCTGCAGGACTGAAGGCAGATGCCCAGCCAGGATGGGAGAGCCAGGCAGCAGACAGTGGCTCCCTGTCAGAGTCTCCCAAAGTTATCAACAATTTTCAATATGATATATGGTGGGCAAATAGGACTATGGAGAAAAGAAGTCAGGAAGCAGCATGGATGTAAGACCAGGAGACATACTCACAGGGGGGGATTGTTTTTTGTCTATTTTCTCCCCCACTTGCAATTGTTCAAAGCTTGCAACCCCCACCTCTGGCTCACTCACCATATGTTAGAAGCTGGCTCTTCCTCTTGCTGAGGGCCTGGAAGGAGATAGATGTGTATTATAAGGCCAGGTTGACAGGAGGAGCCCACTGAGGAGGCCTTATCTCAGACCGGCCTCCACTGGGCTGACCTTAGTTCCTAACTCCAGCTTCCTGGGAAAGCCTAGGCACAAGCCCTTTACCCCTCATATTTGCCTAGTGAGCAACGACCTGACCTTCAGAATCAGCATACTTGGCCTTCTCAAGCCTACAAGGCTGGGTTAGGTGCCTATATGGACTACTTGGACTAATGCTACCTGCTGCAACAAAGAAACCTCTAAACATTATAATAGCTCAAACACAATAGAAATTTATATTTTTACTCACGTAAAAGACCTGGGAAGGAGTTTGGGTTAGAAGCACACCTCTCTTTCATGCACAGTGAGGGCTCTGCTCCTGGCTTCCCAGCTTTCACTGGGGATCAGTTATCTCCATTCATCTTTTCCCCTTCCCACTGGAAGTGGATGAGTCTAGATTGAAGTCCCAGCTCCTGGACTTACTAGCTATGTGGTCCTGGGCAGGTTCCTTCACTTTGCTGAGTTGATTCCTCAGGGATGGTACTTGTTTCTACCTCAGGGGGGTTTGTGAGCACAGGTGAGATAATATGTGTGAAGCACTTAGCCCTGTGCTGGGAGTATAGTAAGGACCAGATGAGTGTTAGCTGCTGCACCACGGGCCAGACCTGCTCTTGGAGTTTGGTCATTGATGAAAGGCTGCTGGGAGTCTCAGACCCTATTTGAGGAAAAGGAAGAACACATCCTGGTTCACCTGAACTCAGAAGGCATCACTTCTCACCATCACCTCACCTCCTCAAATCTCAGCGTGTCTTCCAGAGCCTGAGACAGAATTGTGGGGGAGTGTCTGCTGTTTTGTTTTAAAGCATGCAGATAAAATTCCAATTATGACAACACATTCAGAACTCTAACCCCCAAGGAGGAGCAGTCAGGTCCTAGGAAATTCCCCCAGCCACCTATTGTCACCTGCTTTTCATGACCTGCATGATGGGGAAGGCCTTTGGGCTAGGCTCAGAGTGGAGAGCCTGGATCCACAGGTTGAGCCTTCACACCTCAAAGGACCTGTGCCTAGGCTGTCTCTCAAGAAAATTGAGTTCACCTAAAATGAATCAAAAATGGGAAGAAAATGGAGTTAATTTGTCAGTTCCAAACTCAAAGACAAAATAAAATTTAACTGAATTGCAAATGAAATCTAAGTTTGTCTATCTATCTCTTTCACTCTCTTTTCTTTCTCCATCTAAATCAATTTAAACTAGGATGAAACCTATTAATAATATGACTTAACAAGAATAAAACTGTACCTTCAAGAATTAAAACTGAATCATAACTTCACTGTTTCCCTGAATCCCTTTATTTGGCATGTTTCAATATTATGTTCAGTGACAAGTTGAGAGCTATCGTTAGGGCTCAAAAGAAGGCCTTGAGATTTTTTTATGCTGAAAGTATATGCCTTCTACACATGGATGATGACGAGATTACCTGGCTTTGAAGTTTCCTAGATGTATAACCTTAACAAGATGCTGAGCCTTCATTTTTTCATCTATAAAATCACAATGACACTTGCCTGTCTTATACGTTGGTTGCTGCATACCAAAAAAAAAAAAAAAAGAAAAAAAAAGGAAAAGAATTAGGACAGAACTCTATAAACTTTGAAGTGCCATACAAATGGAAGGGCTTGTTATTATTTTGTCCCAGGAGACACATGCAGATTAGCCACGTGGGGAGCATAGCATCTGCATAAGCAATACTCCTACTTGGGTAGATGCCCACAACAAGGAAGGGATGCCCCAGATCAGAGTGTGAATAACTTATTTCCTCTCCCAGCAGCTGTGGATGACTGCTGCCACCATCTTATGGGCACCATCTCCAGGGGAGGGTTCTGGGGAAGAGTGCAGCATGGCCCAGCCCCTGGTGGATGGTGCATTGGTTAATCTGCCCTACTTTTAACCTCTTTCCTGCCACTCCATGTGCCTGAGAAGGGAAAGATGGCGCCTGCTCCTGATTTGTGGTTGGAAGGACCTACTCTAGATACTTGTGCAGCTGACCTAATTTTTCTGGCCCCTTTAGAACTTATTCATTTCTTCACTCATGTCATCCATTCAATAAATATTTCCTAAGCATTTAGAATATGCCAGGCTCTGGAATATGTAACAGAAACACAGAAGTGAGCAGAAAGACATTGGCCCTGCCCTCATAGAGTTTACAACTTACGGGAGAAATGTCCATTAATTGAAAACTCAGATTTAACTTGCACTGTATTATTCACAAAGGAGAAGGCATAGAGCTGTAAGAAAGTAGAATGGAGGGAGGCTTGACCTAGGAAGGTCAGAAAAGATTTCTCTGAGCAAGTGGTGACAGAGCTGAGATTTTATTTCTCTCTCCCAGTGCCCTCCCTCCATCAGGGAGTAATTCTGTTTCCCTTTTCTGTAAGATCTTGTTCTAATTGCCATTGGTGGAAAGAATCTGATAAACTGATGCTCTCCAAGGTGTTCACTGATAAGGTCTAAAGAAATCACTTATACTATCTTATAGTGCAAAATGTCTTCAGAATTAAAGGAATGGGCCACTGTCACTCAATCAACACATGTTTATTAAGCCCTGTAGTGGGTATTTACTGCTTTCTGGCCACCCAGCATCCATTCACCCTACTTTTGATAACATCACTCTGATTTCCTTTGGGGAGTTGACCTTCCTCCATTGTGCGCAGGTAGTCCTTGTGGGACTATGAAGGTGATCTGGTCTGCTGTAACCAAGAAGTGGGAGCATATACCCAAAGGTTGGCCAACCAGTCTCTCCCAGAATGTGAATCTCATGGAATAGCACAACATTGGAAACTTGGAGGTAGTTCATTTCTGGCAGTGCACCTGACAATCTGGTCAAACAGTTCTTGCCCCCTGGACCCCAGAGCTGCCCTGCACCCCATCTGTTTCCAAGACTGGTCTGGACTCCAGACACGCTTTGATTCTGTGAGCAATCTGCTCTGCTATTACAATAAAGACGATTTTGCTCAAGTTAGCAAGAGCTGTTGGCTTCTATTGCTTACAGTAAAACAAAACAAAACAAAACAACAACAAAAAAAACTTGGACAGAAACTACAGACATACTATTTGTGTGGTGTTTGTCTTATGCCAAGCGGGTGTGTGTGTGTGTGTGTGTGTGTGTGTGTATTCCTTAACACAGCCGTTTGGATTAGGTTACGCAGGTCTTCTTGTATTTTATACATGAGAAATCTGAAACTCAGAGAACTTAAGTTTCTTGCCCAGGGTTACAGACCTAGTTAGGGTCAGAGCTGAGTTTCTGATTCATTTCTCTTGGCTCATGAATCTTATGCTAATTCCCCCAACCCTGACTTCCAAGTGGCTAGGTACATAGAAGTTTTAGGAACTTGTGTATGCCTAGGTACTCTGAAAGGTGCAAAGAAGTCATGATAGTTTTCCTGCCTCCAAGGAGCTTACAATCTAGTTGAAGGTGAAAGACATGCATGTGAGCTAAACACATATGTCTATGTATGCCAAGAGTCAGATGACTAGTGTAGATAATGTGAACTATGGGAGTTCAGAAAAGAGAGCTCTTATTGGGACAAAGGAAGGGAAGAGGAGGCTTTTCCAAGAAGGTGGGGCTTGAACTGAGCCTTCAAAGGTGAGTAGAATTTAGGTAGAGAAGGGGAGGGAGGGCATTCCAAACAATAGGACCAGTGTAGGTAAAAGTATGGAGGAAAGGTTGCGAGGCATATTTATGAGTGAGTATACAGAGACCATTCTGGTTGGAGTGGTGGGTTGACTAATGGTGGAATTTGAGTCAGTGAGTGAAGATGATGATGAAGGTGTTGGTGACAGGAGCATGTTACCAGTAATTTCCTAATATAGATAAAAGGTAATGTGTTTCAAGGTGCAGCTGAGGCTGCTAGTCATTCCTCATAATCTATTCTCCTCTAAAATAAGACCCTCTATTTTTAGCTGGCAGAAGCAAAAGTATCATATGGCACCTTTTAGGTACCTTCCTTAAAAAACAGCTGTCAAGTGTTCTTCTTTTCCTCTTCTGTGTCACTTCTGTCTTCCTGGGTGGAGTGCAGATGTGATGGCTGGAGCCGGAGCAACTGTGTCAGGCCATGAGTTGATCTCGTGAATGGAGGCCACACATGGTGAAACAATGTAGAAAGAAGCCTGGATTCCTGAGAACTTCTGGGAGCCAAGTTGCCATTCCAGTCCTGTATTCTGTTTTACATATACAGTCTGCCTGTCTTATCCATGGGTTCCACATTCATGGATTACAACAATCACAGATTGAAAATATTTAGAAAAAAATGTGTCTGTACTGAGCATGGACAGACTTTTTTCTTGTCCTTGTTCTTTAAACAATATAGTATAACAACTATCTGTATAGCATTTACATTGTGTTAGGTATTATAAGTAATTTAGAGATGATTTAAAGTATACAAGAGGATGTACAGAGGTTATATGCAAATACTATAATATTTTATATAAGGGAATCAAGCATACATGGATTTTGGTAACCTCAGAGAGTCCTGGAACCAGTCTCCTACAGATACTGAGAAACAGCTGTATATGAGAGAGAAACTTATTTTTTGTTTTAAGTTACAGTTATTTGTGTTTCTTTGACTCATAACCAAACCTAATCTTAACTGATACACAAAGACCAACCCAGTTTGGAAGAACTCTAAGCCCATTTTGTTTCCTTACGCTACTAAGTTAACACTGAAAAGTTCAGACAATATATTCTTGGGTAAAGGGAATTAACTGAGGCAAGGCAGATAGAGGATGGAATGATTGTCTTGTGACTTTAGAATACACAGACGATCTAAAAAGCACAGACCTTACAGCTGGGTCCTCTCGTCGCTTAAAGAGAGGGAGATCAAGGTAGTTTGTGTCCTTGCCCACTCCATCTCAACAAACTTCTCTGTCTCCCTATTTGGGCATCCTCATCCAATGAGGAATTTCATTAAATTACTCAGCCTCCTAAAGGAGAATGAACAGGCAATTCTATACATTGTTTCCTACACACCCCAGTTCTAGCCACCAGTGCAAGTTTAAAGATCATGATATTCATATACACATACGTATACATGTGCTTGTATGCACACATATGCCTGCATACACATATGTATGTACACAAACACATATTTACAAGGTGGTTTGGCTAGAAGTCACAATCCCTTGGCTGGCCAGTTATTTTCCCTTAACTTCGGCTCTGTGTTATAATTTGAACAAAGTCTGAGAATGGTTATGTGTGCTGGGATCCAGGAGAGATGGGAGTTAAGGAGACTCAAATGTTCTTTTCATCTCTTATAATAAGAAGAATGCTTCTTCCAACCATCTGATATAATCTGGGGGAGAAAGCAGAAACGAGAGCCTGAAATATTACTCTTATTCTGAAGTAGGAACAAGAACTTAGAGACACCATAGCACCCGACCTACCCCATTCCACCTTGAACGACAGACACGCCTGAGGAGAGGACCAATTTGATTGTATCAGGAGAGGATTAAGGTATTTGGGAAGCCAAGTGGATTGAATTTGTTGCAAGTCATACATCATGCCAATGACCAGCTGGGTATTGACTTTAGAGAGGAGTCTTCACTCTTCTAAGGTCATGACTCAGTATGAGTTCTGCTAGAGAAACACTCCTGGTCTTTCGCCTCACGCCTAACTGGCGTCTCCTCATGGGAAGAGGATGAAGTATCTGATGGATGGTTGGGGAGAAGAAGCTAAGCATGCCTGGCTCAGTCCTGTGGGGCCTATGGGTAATTGGTGTTTTACTGTGACCTGGACTCAGCATATGGGTGTTCTTGGTTCATACATGTGGAAGATTACTGAGGCAGAAACATAATCTGAGGGAGAATTCCATTCAAAGGGATTGCATTAGGGATCCTGACTGTGGCTACAGATTTAAGCTTCATCCCTTAGATATACCAATAAAGCCGATTTTTAAAAAAATCCAAATTTGGCCAATTTCTTTGGGTATTTACCAGTTAGTTGCAATCTGGGAAGGAAAGGCATTTATGTTATGCATTGTTTTCTAAAATTCCAACAACTGAATGCTCTTTAGGCACACCATAAAATGTTCTGCACTTGTATGGCCGATCTGTATTCATTCATTCGTCCACTCAGTATTCAAGACAAGCTTTTTAAGAACTATCTCTGCGCCAGTCACTATGAGTATAATTTAGTTTTGAAACAGCTTTGTAAAAAATAATTATTTTCTATATGGCAACCTAGTGTCCAGTTTCATCAAGGTTGGGTTTGCCTCTCCAACCTCATGGCCACTTACAGTTTTGGGTCTTGGGTAAGGCCAAGGTGGTGGTGGAGTTAGAGAAAGGGACTCATCAGTTACTGACTCTCTGCCATCACCTTGAGGTACTTTCACCATAGTCAATGCCATCAATGTCCTTGTGCATAACTGCTGTGGTCCTGCTGCAAACCTGGGCATGCTGTGAAATCATTTCTCTTGAGTCTTCTGACAGCCTTAGCAGGAAGCCTGAGTAGGTTCTCATCGTTTCTCCTTCTTCCTCTGATCAAGTCAGGAATCCCTTTTTTAACAGGGAAACAGCTTTTCTTCATTATATTTCTGATCAAAACTTTTTTTTCTATATCTTGATCATCACTCATTTGTCTCTATTTAATTCTCCTATGATAAAATAATATTTTAGAGGCTATACATTTGCCTGTCACCCTAGGTTCTGAAAATTACCTTACAAAGTATCATTCTAGCTGGGGAGAAAATATTTGTAAATGAATTGTTAGAATTGGGCTTTTAATGAAAGTATATGCAGAATCCCAAAGAGGCACAGAGGGGAAAGGGGTTAGGAATAAAATCATGGTGGAAGTGATATTTAACCTGGGCCTGGAAAGATGAGAATGCTAGGAATGCAAGGTGGAGTAGGACAATCCAGAAAGAGGAAATCATTAGAGTATAAGCAAAACACACTGTTTATGGGGAAGACAGCCCCTGTGACCGGAACACTGGAAGAATGAGGAGGAGGGGTTGAGAAATGACAGGCATGAGGCTATGAAATTAGGGCTGTATTGATTGGGAAGGATGGCAGAGGCCTCCCTAACAGATTGGACTTCACCCACTGGGCATCAGAAATTATTCAATTCAACAAATCTTTATTGAGCGTCTGCCAGAAGTAGGCACTACTATAAGATGCGATAAAGACAAAGACACAGCTTCTAGCCTCAGAAAGCTTAGAGATTAGCAAGGAGATAAGGCATATTATTAAATATACATTTAACAAAATATATAAGACTAACAATCTCTATAAGACAAACAAATACAAAACAAAATACAGTCAGTAGTATAACAGAGACTTAAGTATAAATCCCAGCAAGTCTAGGTTCCAACATGTCAGCCAACTGGATACTACAACCTCCAGCAGTCAAATATTTGCAACAACTAGGTTTCAAACCCACAAAGTCACTCCTAATCCCCCTTCTCCACTGTGCCACTTTGGATTACATTTTTTTGGATTACAATTTTCACCTTTCATCAGAACTTGGCCAACGGATAAACCAACACAACTTAAAAATGGTTTCAGTTATTTCTTTTCTCATGATATTGAGATGGGAAACTAGCATGGGAAGAGTGCACACTTAAGGTATAATTCTGCCACTGAGTGCCACACTTTCTTTCCCTTTCTAATTGTTTCCTTATCAGTGAATGTGCATAAAGATGCCTGCTAGCCAGATTGGTATGAAGAATAGAAGTGCAAAATCAGTAGCTGCCTGGAATGTGGTGGCAAATATTATAGTCACACTGGATGCAAAGCAATGCCCTGGTGGAGAGCAACAGGAATGGGAATGGGAATGGGGATAAAAGGGTATTCATTTCAGGAATCATTCAGCAGCAAAAGTCACAGGACTTGATCACTGATCAGACAAGGGAAGTAGAGAGGGGGAGAGCTAACGACATTTTGAACCTGAGTAACTGGGAACACGGCAGTGCCAAACAATTCTAGCTACTTTGAAATACACAGTACATTGTTGTTAACTGTAGTCACTTTACTCTGTCATTGGACATTGGAACTTACTCCTTCTAACTAACTGGATGTGTTTGTACCCATTACCCAACCTCTCTTCATTCCCCTACACACACGCATTCTATGCATGTTACAACACACCACACATTCCCCATAAAAATGTGCAAATATATCAATAAAAAAAATGTAAACAGACCATGGCAAAAAAGCAAACACAACTCAAAAAGTCCCTTTTCTTCTATCCAGTAGGTGCTACTCTAGCTATTAGCTACATAAAACGTGGAGCTAGCACTTTGCATTCCAATCCTGGTTCTGTTCCTTAAACATAATATAAATTCGGACACGTTACTAAATCTTTCTAAGCCTTGTTTTCTTTGTAGTAAATAATAAATGTTAACTATCTGTGTCTTTCCCTTGTATAACAGAAAAATAATGAGGGAATACTGAGTACATCCTGCCACATCCTGTCCTCCTTTCACAAATACAAACACAACACAGAAGTGGGTGTGAACCAGCCCTATGGGATGTCGGGCATGTGCCCGGATTCAGCCTGGCGAGGGGAGTTCCCCAGAGCGAGTTCTCTAAGGAGGCCACTCCAGGCCTGCCATTATTCCAGAGCTGCTAATGAGTAGGAGGCAGGGGAGACTCAGAGATGAGGGGTCTTCTTTGTGAAAAGGTTTGCAGGGAGAATGAGTCTGCTCAGGTGCGGGAGGGTGAGGAGAGGAGAACAGATGGATTGGGATTGACCTTCCTGAAAGAATTGGAACAGTCCATCAACAACCTCTTCTTTGTCCTCAGATGTTGCCTGATAACCAGCCTGAGATTTGCTTGGAGATTGCCTTTTAGGTGAGGAGTTCCACGTGATGTTATCAGGAGAGGGAAAGAACTTGCTCCGAGTGATCTTACATTAATTACCTTGCTTTGCAAAAGCAGGCAGAGGACCTGTGGCTTGCAGTTAAATGGTGAAGTTTTTGGCCAAGTGAACAGGATAATAGAGAAGAGGGCTGACTGGAACCAGAACTCTGCTAAACTGAATGGAAGATGGCGAGCTGAGGCTGGATCCACAGTATCCAACAGGAATATGATGTCAGTCACCAATGTAATTTATAATTTTCCAATAGTCGTGTGAAAAAGATAAAAAGAAATGAATATTAATTTTAATAATATTTATTATTAAACCCAATATATCCCTTAAACTGTTTTTCAACATATCCTACTAGCCACATTTAGGTAGTGGCTACTATGTTAGACTGTACACATTTAGACAATTTGGGACACAGAATTTGTTTCTTTTTTTTTTTTTTTTTTTTTTTTTTTTTTTTTTTTTGAGATGCGGAGTTTCACTCTTGTTGACCAGGCTGGAGTGCAATAGCACAATTTCGGCTCACTGTAACCTCTGCCTCCTGGGTTCAAGCAATTCTCCTGCCTCAGCCTCCCAAGTAGCTGGGATTACAAGCATGTGCCACCACGTCCAGCTAATTTTTTGTATTTTTAGTAGAAACAGGATTTCACCATGTTGGTCAGGCTTGTCTTAAACTCCTGACCTCAGGTGGTCCACCCACCTCAGTCTCCCAAAGTGCTGGGATTACAGGCATGAGCCACTTCACCTAGCCTGGGACACATAATTTCAAACACTGGGTCAGTGGCCAAAAGGAAGTTGTTGTAGTTTTAGCTTGAAATATCTGATCAGATGGCTCAATTGCAACTAAAATTTATTAGCATTTAACTCCCTTTTACTGGCCAAGTGTACCATAAATTGAATTCTCTTTCTTGCATCATCTCTCACGTTTCTTCTTTCTCTCCTTTTACTCTCATACCTGCCAACAAGAAAATGCTAAAAGAGTGAGAGAACAAGGACTTGGTCAAGTTTGTGCATCATTATTCAAGAAGAATCATGGTAAAGAGTTGTTGAATATGGGTAAATCTGACCACTAGCCTGCATAAAATATTTCCCACATTTCATTACCTACAGTAGCTGTCTACACTCTCTGAATTCACTGGATAATTGCATTTGCATTGTCCTATTTATGTCCCAGGATTAGGGCTAAATTTAGATGCAACTGACTGCTCTATATGAACTGATTCTGGATGTTCTTAACTACAGAAGGCAGGTTAGGGGCAAACATAAAAGTGACTAGTTATTTCATGCTGGACCGTACCATCCACATGATCATCTTTCCCCCAGCGCCTAGCACAGTGCCTGACATGTAGTAGACATTTGAACAATATTTACTGAATGATACTAAATGTCCAAGAGGTAAACGCCTGACTTTTGCTCCTGTAAAGGAGGGGAAACAGAAACATTCAGTCAGATATAAGGCCAGCCTAGTGGCCTGGTCAGTCTCTGGAAAGGATGAGTGTCCCTGGATCAGCTGTCTATTTACTCCTTCAACACATGTACCCTGAGCAACAAATATATGCCTGGCATTGCACCCTGCGCCAGAGTAGAATGATGAAGCAGCCAAGTCCTTACTCTTGTTCAAGAGAGAAAAAGATACAGATAGATGAACAGATAATTACAAGCACTACAAGACATGTATTCAGAACAGAAATTTGTAGAAAGAAGTATGGGATTACAGGTGAGGGTAAACTTAAATCTGGGGAGTCAGGTCATTCTTCACAGAAGACGTTTGAGCCGTGTCTTGGGAGGTAAGAGGAAGTTGGCCTGGGGACAAGGAAAGGAAGAGCGTTCTAGACTTAAGCATCGGCATCCTATAGATAGACAAGGGTTCCAGAAAGGTGAGAGGGTGTAGAGAGACAACAATGAGTCTGGTGTGGCTAGGCCAGTGGCTCTCAAACCTGTTTGTCTCAGATCCACTTACTCTTTCAAAAATTATTGATGACCACAAAGAACTTTTTATGTACATTGCATCTATTGGGATTTACCATTTTAGAAATTTAAACAAAGAACATTTAAAAACATTTATTTATCAATTTAAAATAACAAAAAAAAAACCTCATTATAGGTTGGCATAAATCCCACATTTTAAAAGAAATAACTATATTGTCTAAAACAAAAAATAATTTAGACTTCCATTTGTTTTCGATGCTTGCACACCTTCTTAATGTCTCGTTCAGTAGAAGACAGCCAGATTCTCAGTCTGCAGCAGTCAGTCTGCTGTGGTATGTTAAATCTGGTTTCATACACATGCAACAACATGTATGTGTAGGGAGTAGTATTTTAGTAGCCACTTTTTAAGGTTATGTGGATATCATTCTTTCATATTACACCCCAAACTGAAAAGTTGTAGTTTCTTAAAATTTATTTGAATGTGAAATGATGTTCTCTGTTACATTAAAGTACATCAGTGCCCCTTTCCTAAATCTTGGTTTCTAATATCAGTCTCTAATGTAAAAGAGACTGGGGCTCCTGGGAGAAATGCTGATTCTTGTGGGAATGGAGCCTGAAATATACAAGACAAACCTGGAGCATCTAGTTGTCCAGAAAGTAAGGAGGTGTTCAAACACCACCCCCACAACTCACAACGATGTGGATATGTCAAAGGCAGGGGCACAGGAATCAACTGAAAGAGCTGTCAAAGCTCGAACAACTTAAGCAATACAATTAATAAGGTAGTATTGACTTAGAGCCTAAAATATAAAATATCCATAAATCCACATTGATGTAAATGAATGATTATATTAATAAATAGGAGAGATAAAATAAATCTTCTGTGTGAATTCCAAATAATTTATATGCATACTGCACCTTCAAGTAGGCGGAGCCTAACTTCCCACTCCTTAAATGTGAGCTGTAGTAGTGACTTCCTTCCAAAGAGTACACCACAAAAAGGGAGGAAAAAGTAACTTCACAGTGGATAAGCCTAACAAACACTACCTCAGCCAGGTGATGGAGGTCAACATCAGCAGTCGTGGATAGTATGTAGCCTTGATATGATGTAATGAAAATGACACTTTACCTATATGGTCTTCATCCCCAATATCATAACCCATCTAATCACAAGAAAAAATCAGAAAAATCCAAATTAAGGGACTTTCTGCAAAATACCTGACCAGTACCCCTCAAAACTGTCAAGGTCATCAAAACAAGGAAAGCCTGAGAAATTGTGAGACTGACAGGAACCTAAAGAGATGTGATAAGTAGAGGTAACATTGTATCCTAGAAGAGGTCCTGGAGCAGAAAGAGGAAATTAGGTGAAAACCAAGGAAACCTGAATAAAATACGAGCTTCAGGTAATAATAATATATCAATATTGGTTTATTAATAGTAACAAATGTATCATACTAATAAAATATGTAAGGAAATTGGATGTTGGTTATGTCGGAACTCTTTGTATTATCTTTACACATTTTTCTCTAAATCTAAAACTGTCCTAAAAAATTAAGTTCTATTTTTAAAATCCACTGGTCAATTTTGCACTTTGGTCTCTTCATCCATGCTTGATTTTTGTAACGTTATTCATTGGTCTTTTGGAAATACTGTTCACCGTTAGGTGGATCTTCCCAATTGATGACACATTGGTTATATCATATTTTTTTAAAAATCTGTTAATGTCACCATTGAGCTCACCAGAAAAGTCTTTTAGTACTGGGGAGTTGTCATGCTCATAGGCAAATACAAGCTTCCAAAATTCTAATTTTTTTTTTGAATGCTTAAGTTTTATCACTAATAACAAAAATGGTCTTTTTTTTTTCTTGAAACAAGAGGCTCACTTTTCTCATTTTTGAGAAAATGTCTACAAACTATGTAAGTCTGCATGACCACAGTTGCTCAGTTTTTTTTTTCACATAAAAATGGTGTTCCATGAAAAGTACAGCGAGTCAGCTCTCTCCACTCAAGCAATCATACAAGTGCATGAACACAACTGACACACTTCTGTGCTTTGTGCATGCTGCTCATGTCAACATGCTAAATATTAAAAAGACGTGTTCTTAAGGTTGCGATTTAAAAAAACAAATCTTTTTTTAGTGGTTCGTCTATTGCATTCTTAAGTAAAAATGATTACTTTTTTTAACAAGAATGTGTGGAAAGTGAAGAATGCAAGGACACAAGGCACAGCTTGGTGTTACTGTCTTAAATCACGCTTAAACCTCCAGAAGTTTGCCAGTTGCTGCTTTGAAGACTATTATGCAGATCTTTACCAGATGTCTCCAGCAGCAATGGGGAGGATTGACTGGAGGAGGACAGACCAGAGGCAGAAGGATGGGTTGCAGTATTCCCCAGAAGACATGGTGAGCTCTGCTGCTACTTGCCCTGGGTTTGCTTCCTGGCTAGGTCAGACCTGCCACATGGTGCCTGCCTGTGTGCCACATGGATTCCTCTGTTAGGGGGCACATGGGTCAGTATAAGGCAAGACATGGGTTCTTGCCCTGTAAGCCTCTAGCCACAATGCCTGGTTTCCTTGGGGGGCATGCTTACAGGGCCTTCATGAGTCAGTCAGTACAGGAGGAGGCTCTGCGAGCCTTCTCTAGGCCTTCCTTTGAAGCCCTACCCTGCATTCATAATAACAGTGTTTTTTGCCTGTCCTCCACTGCAAGGCGATCAGTGGGTAAAGCTGTTCTGTTTTCATGTGCACCCTGAAGCCACAATGAACATTCTGAAGGCAAATTTTATAATGCTGCTGCCAGCTTTAAATAGCTAAGGCTTCTCTTTTCCCATTTCCTCCACTTCCCTTGGCACTCCAAGTTCCAGTCCCTAGATCACCACTTCCTCCAGCCTGCCAGACTGTCTCCTGCCTCTAGACATTTGCATAGATTATTCGCCTTTCACCCCTCCCCTACCTTCCCATGTACACACACACACACACACACACACGCACGCACACTCCCCTGACTAATTTACTCATCCTTCACATTTCAGATTAGGTAATACTTCCTCCAAGAAGTCTGCTGAGCCTCCTTCCATGTCTGGGGCCTCTACCCTTCTTAGAGGCTTTCAGAGCTCCCACCAGGCTATACCATAGGCTATCTGGGCAGGCAGGGGGTGGGCTGGGTCTGTCTAGTTCACTTTTATATGCCCAGCTCCCAGCCAGCAACAAGCACTTACAAGCACTAATATCTGCTAATCCTCGAGGACTCTGTCCGACTATTCTGGTGCTGCTGTGGCCTTGGCTTTATAACATGCCCTGTGGACTCAAGTCAGAAACCCAACCACAGAAACAGATTTCTATTCTCAATGGGCAGATGAGAAGAATGGTTAGGACAGTGGGTTCTGGAGTCAGGTACCACAAGTTCGTAAGATTAGCTCTGTACCTCATTATCTGTGTGAAACTCCTTGTGCCTCTGTAGAATGGGCATAATATCAGTCCCTACACCTAAGGCAGTTGAAATAATTAAGGACGCCATGCATGTAAAGAACCTGGCACATATAATCGTACAGTAATATGGGGTTCTTATTATTTTATCATTGCTACTGTTATCTCTCACCATTGCCTCTCTTTGACCCTTCAGTTTGGCCAATACTGACTCTACCCTCCAAATGGCTCTAAATCCCACACTCCTGGGGACTTTTGGCTACAGCTGTTGTTGCTGCTGCCACTCACTCTGCAACCTGAGTCTCACTGACCTAGAAGCCTCTCGGCAGTGTCCTAACTCCTGGCCCTTTGGGTGTGAAGCACGTGTGCTGGCCTGGGACAGGTGCTAGGCGGTAGAGGGAAGGATGTTGGTGCTAGAACTCCCAGCAGAGGCTCTGCTCAGGAGTTGATGGCAGGCAGGCCCGTTGGCGGCAAGTGGGCTTCTCCTGCAGGTATGGCCGTGGAAGAGCTGCCCAAATTCTTCTGACCTGGGCTCTGATACATGGCTGGAAAGACTTGAGACATGGGCATGGCTCTTCTGTCCCTCTGTCCTAGTGGTCCACTTGCCTGCTGGGTGCAGCAAGGCTCAGATTGGACAGGATTCCTAAACCTCCAACCTTTTAGACTGGGAGTGGGGAGCGGGGAACTGATGAGAAGGTAGGGAGTAAGGGGAGCGGGATATGACTGAGTGAGTGGCACAGGGGAAGGCCTTTCTCCTAAGGTGAAAAATAGGTTTGGATTCCAGCCCGCCCTCTAGCCCCTGGGGCCCTCTCAATTTCTTGACCTCTCAATTTCATTCCTGACCCGGCTGTGCCCCCTGAGTAAGCAGGTCATCTTCATCTCATCACAGTCTTCATTCACACCCATTCAGCAACACAGGACCTGTGCTGCTCCATGAGGCAGGTGAAGCTTATTGTCAACACCCTTTCTGTATCCTTATCTCTGATTGCAGGAGAAAGACTGTCTGCCATTTGAGGGGTTTCAGGCAATCGCCAGCAGGAGTGGGAGGGGTTTACAGCCCCAGGGCCCTCTGGAGGTCAATGATCCAGAAACTTGTTTACAAGAAGGTCTAAGACCTTGGAGCCAAAATATTTGGGAAACAATATTTGCATAAAACTTTAACAGGTGACCAACCATTTTCCAAGCGTTGTTGCACTTGAACCTCACTGCCATATTGATATAGGGCATGTTCCCCTTTAGATTCCAAGAAAACAGATTTCCAGCACTTAGTTGACTTGCTCAAGGTTATAATGCTTGGAGCCTTTACTCACTCACAGGACTTACGACTCTGCAGACTACGCAATAGGGATTTAAAAGCTTCAAATATGTAAACACTGTGGACGTAATCGACCGACCTCCCTCCCTCCCTCCCACCCTTCCTTCCTTCCTTCCTTCCTTCCTTCCTTCCTTCCTTCCTTCCTTCCTTCCTTCCTTCCTTCCTTCCTTCCTTCCTTCCTTCTAGTATATGTTAAGTGCCAGGCATTGTAGACTCTGAAGATATAATAGGGAGAAAGGCTACATCCCTGTAGTGGAGTTTACCTTGCAGAAGTTCTTCGTATTGGAGGGAACCACTAGAAAATTTCTTTTGTCAATCCTAGTTCCTCATGCATCTACAGCTGTGTACACAGAACTATCTCCACTTAGTGACCTCCTTGTGACCTAAATTAGTTGAGGGGAGTAGGCTTTAAATTAAGCACAGGCCATGTTATCACATTTAGAACTTACTTTAAATATTAAAAATAATTCATCATAGATAACATGATACTATACTGTATGTATATATTTTACATATGTATTCTTTTAAGACTTTTTTCACTCAGCATTTGTCTTCCTGAGTTTCATCCCTATAGTCACATGTAGCTGTAGTTTATTCATTTCCACTGCTGAAGAGTTTTGCACTATAAAAATAGACCATACTATTTTTATTCATTCTACTGATGGACATTTAGCTTGTTTCTGATTCAGGGCTATTATGAAGTAAGGTTGCCATGAACATTTTTGTATGTTTCCTGGTGCACATATGTGAGAGCATTTTGCAAACTGTGGACGATGGGTCACTTCCTGATTAGCATTTTAAAAAATGGATTTAAATAAATTTGAATGTATTGGAATATGCCTCACATAGAAAGAATACATATTTTTAAAGTGCAAGAGCTGTTTTCTGAAACCTTTGTTAGAGTTATATTTAGATCTCTTTATGAACATACCCACACTCACATGTGTGCGTACACACACACACACACACACACACACCCCTCACTCTTCATATCACATACATTTCAGGGCTGTGGCTGCAATGTGAACAGTCCCTCTTACAGTTGCATGGTGTGCCTATAGTGCATATCTCAGTGAGTACATGTGCGAATGTACACATGTTCTCGGTCCCAGTGTACAATGTATTTTTTTAAATGTTTTTACTGCGGGTGAAGCCCAAAGACTTTGAAACTCTTAAGTATATGCAAATGAAATTGCAAAGTCATAGAAAATATGTATTTTCAACTTTACTAATGTGAAAATATTTTCCAATGTGGCTATACATGCTGTATTAGTCTCTTTTCATGCTACTGATAATGACATACTCAAGACTGGGCAATTTACAAAAGAAGGAGGTTTAATTGCACTCACAGTTCCACATGGCTGGGGAGACCTCACAATCATGATGGAAGGCAAGGTGGAGCAAGTCACATCTGATGTGGGTGGTGGCAGGCAAAGAGAGCTTGTGCAGGGAAACTCCCCCTTATGATATTGTCAGATCTCATGAGACTTACTTACTATTACAAGAACACATGGGAAAGATCAGCCCCCATATTTCAGTCATCTCCCATCAGGTCCTCTCCACAATGCAGGAATTATGGGAGCTATAAGATGAGATATGGTTTGGACACAGAGTCAAATCATGTTATTCTGCCCTGGCCCCTCCCAAATCTCATATCTTCATATTTCAAAACCAATCATGCCTTCCCAAGAGTCCCTCAAAGTTTCAACTCATTTCAGCATAAACCCAAAGGTCCAAGTCCAAAGTCTTATCTGAGACAAGGAAGTCCATTCTGCCTATGAGCCTATAAAATCAAAAGCAGGTTAATTACTTCCTAGATACAATGGGGGTACACCCATTCCAAATGGGAGAAATTGGCCAAAACAAAGAGGTTACAGGCCCCTTACAAGTACAAAATCCAGCAGGGCAATCAAACCTTCAAGTTCCAAAATGATCTCCTTTGACTCCATGTCTCATGTCTGGGTCATGCTGATGCAAGAGGCGGGTTCCCATGGTCTTGGGCAGCTCTGCCCTTGTGGCTTTTCAGGGCACAGACTCCCTCCCAGTTGCTTTCATGGACTGGTGTTGAGTGTCTGGGCTTTTCCAAGTGCATGGTGCAAGCTGTTGATGGATCTACCATTTTGGGGTCTGGAGGATGGTGGCCCTTTTCTCACAGCTCCACTAGGCAGTACCCACGTAGGGACTCTGTGTGGAGGCACTGACCCCACATTTCCTTTCCACACTGCCCTAGCAAAGGTTCTCCATAAGGGCACTGCTTCTGCAGCAAACTTTTGCCTGGACATCCAGACATTTCCATACATCCTCTGAAATGTAGGCGGAGGTTCCCAAACCTCAATTCTTGATTTCTGTGCACCTGCAGGCTCAACACCAGGTGGAAGTTGCTAAGGCATGGGGCACCCACCCACTGAAGCAAAGCCCAAGCTGTACCTTGGCCCCTTTGAGTCACGGCTGGAGCAGCTGGGACGCAGGGAACCAAGTCCTTAGGCTGCACACAGCATGGGAACCATGGGCCCGGCCCATGAAAACATTTTTTCCTCTTAGGCCTCCTGGCCTGTGATGGAACAGACTGTCATGAAGACCTCTGACATGCCCTGAAGATAGTTTCCACATGATCTTGGGGATGAACATTTGACTCCTTGTTATTTATGCAAATTTCTGCACCTGGCTTGAATTTCTCCTCAGAAAATGGGATATTATTTTCTATCACAAAGTCAGGCTGCAAATTTTCCAAACTTTTATGCTCTGTTTCCTTTTTAAAACTGAAAACTTTTAACAGCACACAGGTCACCTCTTGAATGCTTTGCTGTGTAGAAATTTCTTCCACCAGATACCTTAAATCATCTCTCTCAAGTTCAAAGTTCCACAAATATCTAGGGCAGGGGCACAATGCTGCCAGTCTTTTTGTTAAAACATAGCAAGAGTCACCTTTGCTCCAGTTCCCAAAAAATTCCTCATCTCCATCTAAGACCACCTCAGCCTGGACCTTATTGTTCATATCACTATCAGCAATTTTGTCAAAGCCATTCAACAAGTTTCTAGGAAGTTCCAAACTTTCCCACATTTTCCTGTCTTCTTCTGAGCCCTGCAAACTTTTCCAGCCTCTGTCTGTTACCCAGTTCCGTAGTTGCTTCCACATTTTTGGGTGTCTTTTCAGCAACACCCTACTCTACTGGTACCAGTTTTTTGCATTTGTCTGTTTTCACACTGCTGATAAAGACATACCTGAGATTGGGCAATTTACAAAAGAAAGAGATTTAATTGGACTCACAGTTCCATATGGCTGGGGAGGCCTCACAATTATAATGGAAGTCAAGGAGGAGCAAGTCACATCTCATGTGGATGGTGGCAGGCAAAAAGAGCTTGTGCATCCCCTGCGAAAACTTCCCCACATAATACTGTCAGATCTCATGAGACTTAATTCACTATTACAAGAACACATGGGAAAGACCCAACCACCGTAATTCAATCATCTCCCACCAGGTCCCTCCCACAACATGTGGGAATTATGGGAGCTACAAGATGAGATTTGGGTGGGGACACAGAGCCAAACCATATCACATGCCATTTACATTTACATTTTACAATTTATATTTATCTTATTCAGTATGCTGTTTTTATTTACTATTGGCTAATAGTGAAAGCATTTCTTGTGATTTTAAGTTTCATGTCTCTGATTGCAATGTGATTGCATGAAGTCAGTAACCGGACCAGTACTGACTTTGGCAGATGAGGCAACTTTGGGCTTGACTCCTCAGCTATGAAACAGAAATAACAATATTGTTTATAGTGTTGTGGGTATTCAGGGAGGTTCACATAGTAAGAAAGACACTTCATAAAGTATAAACATCATCTACGGTGTAACTTCTACTTTTGAGAGAAGAGAGAACCAAGACCCAGAAAGGCTGCAACTTGCCCAAAACCATGTGATTGGTTAGAGGCAAGACATTTTTTCACTGTCTTTGTAGTAAGTCGTGCATACCCACATGGTTCCTTCTTCAGAAAAGTTGTGTACCTTTTATTGGCTTGCACAGTGACTGCTACACATATACCAACTGCTCACACATGTTGACCAACAGGTGAGTAATTGGTTGGTTGTTTGGCCAGCTAGCTTTATTATAGGCAGAATTTGAGGATTCTTCTTCACTGTCTTTTCTCTTTACTCCTGTTGTGAATTTCTTTTGACTAATAGAAACTCGACTGGGTTCTTGTATTCACATAATTTTCATATGCGTGTCAACCATTCTTATTTCTTCTGTGAAGTGCCTGGGCAAGTTTTTCATTCGTCTTTTCTATTATTTTGTATTGATATGTGTAGTATAGTAACTATTCTGGGTATAATCCTTTGTCTATTTATATATTCTGCAAGTATCTTTTCTCATTTTGTGCTTTTCTTTTCACTTTCTTAATTCTATTTAAGGAACAGAAGATTTCTTAATTTTAATATAAATGTATCTTTTTATGGTTGACACTTTTTGTAACTGTTTAAGTAACTTTTTTACTACCCTGAGTTTATAAAAATAGGTTTTCCTTCATATTTAAATCTAAAATCCATTTGGGATTATTTTTGACATCTAGGAGTTCTACTTAATTTATTTTTCAATTTTTGTTCTTGGGTTTTCAGGTTTCTATTACTGAAATTTTGTTACTCATTTCTTATTCTCATATGGTAATTCTAATTTGTAATGTATTTGCAAGTTTTGTTTTTCTGCCTGCTATTTTTGCAGGATTTCACTCATGGCGCAAGCTTCCATGCTAATTTAATAATTTTTAACTGAAAGCTCTTTCTTCTTTGGCATCTTATCTTTGAAAATTCAATGCCTAGGATGGAGATGGGTTTCTCTGGAGTGGATTTGCATTTGCCTGTGCCAACTTGGGACAATTTTGGGTTCTGGACTTGAGGTTTTTTGAACCATCCAAATGGTTCAAAGTATGAACATGTGCTTGAGCTCTGATGTTTAGTGGAGATAATTGCCCCCACCTCCATGCAAATACAGAGTTTGATACAATTGATTTTAGTTCATGTTAAATATGTGGTTCTCTGGGGTCCTCACTCTACGCAGAGGTCTTCTGTTAGAATACCTAAGGTGTAACTGTTTCTCAATTCCTAAAAACTGAGAAAACTGATGCTCATGTTCACAAAACTGCGTTGGTCTCCACTTACCATTCTGGGCTCACTCCTTCACTTAGATATTGATCTGACTTTTCTTTACATTTTTACCAGCTCATGGATGCATTTAGGAGAATTGAAAAGTTTAACATTTCATTTTGAATTATAGTTGATGGGAGGGTTAGTTCAGGTATGTAATCCACCATACTGCTGGAAATGAAAGCCGTTAAAATTTTTCAATTTTATGTTATTTCTAGAAATTCTATTTCACTCTTTTTCAAGTTTGCTTGGTAGTTTTGATAGTCTCTTACTCCTTATTCACATTTTTAATTCTTACTTTTATTTTTAAAACAGATTTAGCATACTTATTTTATAACCTGTGACTGATAATTCTAGCACTGAAGCCTTAACAAATCTGATTGATCTGTTGTTGTTTCTACTGGCTCTCACTCATAGTACCTTGTTTTCTTGTACTATTTTGCCACTTTTTTTTTAAAACTTACTCCAAGTTGATCCTCCTTAGAATATATCTGTGGGAATTAGTTTATGCCTGGGTTAAAGATGGGTACCTTTAGAGAGGATATGAATAATCTTCTGCCAAGTGACAGGGTACGCTACCAACGTGGGATCATTTTATAACTAAATTTTTGACTTAGGACTTTTCAGACAAGTCTGATAATAATGAATTTGGACTTCAGACACTTTTGAGAGCTGGCTAATGGTTATGAATTTTTAGGGGAGCATTTTTCCTTTACCCACCTCCCAAGTTTGAAATCATTACTTTTCTTCCTCTTCCTAGGTGGGGAGATTTCTAATTCATTCTTCACTGAGGCTATAACCCTTTGGGGTTCCAGTTTTATTTAGAGTCTTCTGTTAGTCTCATCAATGTGCACACTTTCTAGTCTTTCTCCTGCTTGCCTGTCCTATGAAGTATGAAATCTAAAACTTGCAATTACCTGGCTTAGGCAAATACTGTCAGAGAGAATACCAGCTTCAGGGCTTTGCTTGTCTGTCTTCCCATTTACCGCTCAGGTTTAGACTTCTGGGACATCCTTACTTTCCTGTATGTTCTTGAAAGAATCTCAAGATTTTTTTAAAAAGCTGCCTACCATTTTTTGATTATTTTCAGGGAGGTTGTCTGAGTTACCTAGTATACTACACTGTAAGAAATGGATGTGCTCTGCCCACTATTAATAAGAGTTGTCAGTATATCCAGTGGTCCCAACAAAAGAAGGAGCCCCATGGTCCCCAGAGGGAAAATCTTGGTAATAAGACATGCACTTAATCCTTACTGTTATGTCACCTGGAGTCCCCCGTGGGGTTTCTTATTTGACTGGAAGATATATACCAGTTTCTTGGGATCTTCTAGCTATTGGAAAGACACGTGCCTACCTCTCACTTCTCTCCACTGTCCATGTGTGTGGTACTATGGCTAGAGTGGTGAGAAGCTAGAAAGCCTGCTTTTATTTCACTCATGTCCAGGGAGACCACATTCGCCCTGTAAAAACCACTCATTTAGAGAAAAAAGAACAAGTTTTTAGTTTCACAATTGGAGTATTACAGAAATAAGTCTTTAATTAGATATTCTCTTACATTCCCATAAGTATATATAGTCCCATTTTCCATATCGTGTCCTTGACTCTCCCCTGACCTGTTCATCTCATACACATGTGGACACGCGCGTGCGCGCGCGCGCGCACACACACACACACACACACACACACACCCCTCTACCTCTCCAAAGGAGATCAATAGCATGTGGGCCTTAGGGTCAAAGGAGGGATTGGCAAAGTCCACGAATGCACTGAACAGCATAACACCACATAAGCGGTCATGCCACTTGGTGGTCTAGAAATCAGGCACTCTAACTCCTAGTTCCAAAGCTGTACATTTAATTCAGTGGAAAATGAGCATACACTGTGTGGGACCTACTATACTTGGTGCTGGGAGGAAACAAGGAGAATTGTCTGTTCATCTCATAGACTGGTTGGGAAGTTAAACACAGGCATAATATTTCTTTACAAAATAGGCTTAAACACGTACTATAAAAGTACTATTCAAGCAAGTTTCTATGAGAAGGCACAGAGGAAAAATTATTTCAATCGAGAGGATGGTATTTAAACTGGATCTTTAATGATGAACTTCAACAAGCTTAGGTTGGGGAAGTGCATTCTAGGCAGAGGGAACAAACAGTTTGGACAGTTGCAGGGAGAGCCACAGAGGTGAGTGGACCTTGGAGACTGGGTGGCATAATGTGCTGTGATGTGGTGGGAGAAGCATGAAGTCAGTACCCAGACCAGTACTGACTTTGGCAGATGAAGCAATTTCAGGCTTGGTTCCTCACCTATGAAATGGAAATAACAATATTGTTTATAGTGTTGTTGTGGCTATTCAGGGAGGTTTACATAGTAAGAAAGACACTTCAAAAGCATAAACATCATGTACAGTGTAACTTCTGCTTTTGAGAGAAGAGACAACCAAGACCCAGAGAGGCTGCAACTTGCCCAAAATCACATGATTGGTTAGAGGCAAGACATTTTTTCACTGTTTTTTTACTAAGTCATGCATATCCACATGGTTCCTTCTTCAGAAAAGTTGTGTACCTTTTATTGGCTTGCACAGTGACTGCTACACATATACCAACTGCTCAAACATGTTGACCAACAGGTGAGTAATTGGTTGGTTGTTTGGCCAGCTAACTGTATTACAGGTAGAATTGGAGGATTCTTTTTCACTGTTTTTTCTCTTTACTCTTGTTGTGAATTTCTTTTGACTAAGAGAAATTTGACTGGATTCTTGTATTCACTGTTAGTGCTAAGTGAAATTATGACTTTCTTCAGAAAAACAATACAATATCCAAGGAGAAGTGATATGGTTAGGCTTTGTATCTCCACCCAAATCTCACCTTGAATTATAATCCCCATAATCCCCACATGTCAAGGGGGAGATCAGGTGGAAGTAATTGAATCATGAGGGTGGTTCTCCCATGCTGTTCTTACGATAGTGAGTGAGTGCTCATGAGATCCGATGGTCTTATAAGGGGCTTTTCCCTCTTTGTCTGGTAGTTCTCCTTCCTGCCACCTTGCAAAGAAGGTGCCTTGCATCTCCTTTGCCTTCTGCCATGATTGTCAGTTTCATGAGGCTTCCCTGTGTTGAACTGAGTCAATTAAACCTCTTTCGTTTATAAGTTACCCAGTCTTGGGCAGTTCTTTATAGCAGTGTGAAGACGGACTAATACAAGAAGGTTTGCTTTGAAGCATGGCATGAGATGCTTATTTAGAAGGACATGAGAATGGAGTATCCCATTTTAGCAGGCAGATAGGAAAATGAAAACAGAAACAGGAAATGAAATCTCAAACTTAGTCACTTTTGTCATTGCTGTCAAAGACAACCACAAATTTAGTGGCTTAAAATGTTTGTTCTCTTGCAGTTCTGGAAGTCAGAAGTCTGAAATGAGTCTCTTAGGGCTAACATCAAGGTGTCAACAGGGATGGTTCCTTCCAGAGGCTCCAGGGGAGAGCCTGCTTCTTACCTCATTCCACCTTCTGGAGGCTACTGACATTCCTTGGGCTTCTTTGGCTCATCACATCACTGCAGTCCCTCACTTCCGTTGTTACATCTCCTACTTCTGTAGTTAAATCGCCTTTTGCTCCGTCCTATGAGAACACTCATGATTGTCTTTAGGACCCACCTGGATGATACAGGATAATCTTCCCATCTCAAGAACCTTAACTTAATCAAAGTCCCTTTTGCCGTATGATGTAACATTCGCAGGTTCCAGGTGTTAGGGCATGGGTATCTTTGGGACCATTATTAAGTCTGTGTACCATAGTGTGTTATCCTCTGCTGGGCACGGGTGTATATCTTGAAATCTCTCTTTTGCACAGATTCCACAAATATCATCTCATTCCGTCCCCTTAATGCCTCAAGCGATGCTTAGAGAGGTTAAGTTGGTCTATTTGTTGTCATACAATCAAGTCAAGAATGTTGTAGCTGAGTCCAGGTCCCATTCTTTTATGCTATAGAAAGCAAACAAGATTACAGCCAGGGGCCTCTTCCCCCATCAGAGCCGTGATATGATATCCTCAGTGCTCAAATGTTGCTGGTGCTCAGAACTAAGGAAAATGACAGGTTTTTGGGTTTTAGCTCTTTGGGCAGATTTTTTAAAGAAAAGATTAGGCAATCCTTAGTTATCCTACTCTTACAACAGGAAAGATACTGATTTTTCATAAAGACTCAATGTCTGACTTTTGACCTTGTTACATACCCATGGTCCTAGGTATTTCAGTACAGTTGCAGAATTAGAACATGATTTGCTTGGGAAACCAAGATTCTAAATGTTGTCTTTCTCAAAGAAGAAAAAAATAGTAATTTCTAAAAGCAGGCTAGCAGAAATTTATGTGATTTAGGCACAAGATGATGGACCCTTTTCCTCAGTTCTATGTTGCTCTTGTCATTAACTAATCATTTTAGAGTAGCTTAGACAGAAAACTGAGACAAATTATACATAGTGACTGGTCTATGCCTGCAACCTATTTAAGACAAATAGTTGGTTAAAATGCCAAAAGGTTGGTTATGAGCATTCATAAATGAACTTTTTAGATCATTTAATGCATTTTTTAGGCTACATTGACTGGTATCAATACAGCTTAGATGGTTCAATCAATAAGAAACAAAAAAAAGTCAAACTGATTAATGTGAATTCAATGAAAAGTTCATCAAGCATCTGGGTATCAAACACTGAAGCACTGTGATTTTCTTTCTCACTTTCAATTATTAATTGGGCATCATGTCCATCCAATTCTGAGAAGGCTCTATTCATTGATGTTTCTTTGCATTCCCAATCCACCACATATCTGCACAGTCTTTTAGTTTCTTATCTAAACATGACAGTATCAAACCATGAGTTAGTGTGTTAACTGGATTAAGAGTAAGGGCTATGGAATCAGCCCCAGCTGGTTCTAACTTTCAGCTTTATTTATAGTGTTACTGGGCTGTGTGGCCTCTAGGAAGTTACTTTATGTCTCTGGGCCTCAGATTTCTTATATGTGGAAGGGGTAATAATAAAAATACTATACCTACCTCGGAGTTGTGAATCATGCATATAGAGCACTTAGAATAGGGTAGGGAACATAAAAAGCACCCTTCAAGAAAGCAGTTATTAAACTTTAAATGTGCACACTTTTGAAGCAGTGAAGAAAATGGATTACTCATAGAATGGAATCCAAAATAAACAGGTAATTCTTAGATTTAGATGCATAATGTCAGAGATTTCGAATAGTTATTGATAATGTAACAATTTCTCTCTTTCTAATGATATTGGTGCCACAGCTCTCAGCACATGGTTACCAGTATGCCCCAAAGAAGACATTTCTTATATTCACCAAAACAATATGCATATCTGGGTTAATCTAATCCACAAAACCTTGGAAGTTTATCCCTTGCACACTATTGTGAGTGTGCTGCATGTTTTTCAAATTTTATCAAACAGGCATGGGTTGGAGGAATGGAAAAATCTGAGGATCAGAAATGACCTGCTACATTTAGCTTTTCACCCAGAAAGTCTTCTAAGACTTTCTCATCTTGGCAACCACTGTTCCTAGCAGGTAATTGGTCATTAAGGTCTGACCTTTGACCAGTTAGTACATGTCCCACCGTGGGTTCCCCAGAAAGTGGAACTGAGATGAGAAAGTTTTCAGGGAGCAAGAGTGAGGCAGAACAGAGCATGGGAGGAGTGAGCTGGCTCCCAGCACAGGTGACTGCTGGAGTCCACCAGACTTGCTGAGAAGCCTCATGAAATGGATCTCAAGACCACCCACAGGGTTGTAAAGGGGAAGCATTTACCCACCACTCCTGTCTACCAGTGCTTAAAGTCTTGCCTCACAGGGGTATTAATTCCCTTGCATTTCAGGGTTGTGCAGCTGAGGGTTCCAGGTATGTTTCTGAGGTGGTCCAAGCCACAGTGTCAACAGCAAAGGCCAGGGGTAAGGGATGAGTAATGAAGGTCTGAGGTGTGGGATTGTCGGTCATACCTGTGTAAAACTGTCAACTACCTCTTGCAGCCATTAGGCCAAGAGGATATGAAAAAGTGCAAAAGGGGTGCCCAGTAGAGCACACCAAAAAATACCAGTACATACTTTCATTGTACCCAGTGCACAACACACCTGGGCAAAAGGTTTAAATGTTTTCACTTCAACCAGTTGTTTTGACACTGTATAATGGAGCTTTGAGAAATGGTATGCAACTAAATGTTGATAAATTTGTATTTTTTTCATTAGTAGGCTCAGAACAGAAACTAACCCAAACTCTTTCAGGCAGTTCTTGCCTCCATTGTCCAGTTAAAGCATCTGTTCCTTGAGTAACTACACCCAGTTCAGTACCAGCTGATACGAACTTGGTTTCAAGCTGGGTTCATATTAGCACTCTTCTTTTCTGATGGGGCCCCGATCCCCACCTTCCCATTCCAGTATACTGTGCCCTGGGCCTCTGGGTCACACTTGATGGACAGTTGTGAGTGTCCCATCCCCCATCCCATCTGGTATGTTGCTGGGATCCATCCAAACTCCTCCTATGCAGAGCATGCTCTGCTGTCCTGACACGGTACTGTGCCAGCATCTCATGATGGAGAATGATGTGCCCAGCATGACCCTCTGTTCCAGGTGCTCACACACATGACATTCCTCCCCACCTCTGGGCCACTTTACAAATGTGCATTTGAAAGGCTCTTCCCACACTCTGTTATATTTCATGATGCTGTTCTGCACTGACCCAGTCGCACAATGATCTTTCTTTTCTCAGAATTCTAACAATATTTGATCTATGTTAACCTTCATATACTTTACCTGAAGAATCATTAGGGCCAGTGGTATGCTGGCAAATCTTCTCTCTCATTTAAAACAAAAACAAAAACAAAAACAAAAACAACAAAACCTGATTTGTAGCATTTGCCACTTTTCACAAGGTAAATATTCCTACCTATGTCAAGCTGCCAACAGTTTAACAACCAGTTTGTAAAATGCTTGACTATGGGCTCTCTGCGAAGGACAGTACCTATTTATTCCCCTGATAGAATTGATTGCTCCATTTTTTTTTGTTTTATTTTTGTTTTTGTTTTTAGAGATGGAGTTTCATCATGTTAGCCAGACTGGTGTTGAACTCCTGACCTCAAGTGATCTGCCCACCTTGGCCTCCCAAAATGCTGGGATTACAGGTGTGAGCCACAGCACCCAGACGACTTTTTTTAAAACCATCAATGTTAGTTATTGCAGTTGGTAAACTGTACTGCGGACATTTGATTACTGACGCAATTCCCTGCTGAAGGGCAGAGCTGATGTAACAGCACAGGCTCTGGAACCAACCCGGACAGGTTCATAAACCTGATCCTGGCATTTGCTGGCTATATGATCTTGCTCAAGTTCTTTGCCTCCCTATTCCTGTTTTCCAGTCCACACAATGAGGATACTAGTTTTCTCTTGCTGTGCAACAAATCACCACAAGCTTACACAATACCCATTTATTAGTTCCTAGTTCTGCAAGTCAGAAACCTAGGCATGTTTTGACTGGGTTCTCTGCTCAGGGTCTCACAAGGCTGCAATCACGGTGTCAGCCAGGGGGTGTTCTCACCTGGAGGCATTACTAAGGAACAACTTGCATCCAGGATCATTCAGGTTGTTGGCAGAGTTTGAGTCCTTGAGGCTCTAGGGCTGAGGTCCTTGCCTGACTACTGGCTGCTGGCCAGGAGTTGCTCTCAGCTCCTTGATGCTGTTCACCATCCCTCACTGTGTGGTCCTCTCCATCTTCAAAGCCAGCCATGGAGAATCTCCTTCCATCCAATCTCTCTCATGCTGTGAGTCTTTTCTGGAAGAGCCCAGTCCTTTTTAGGGTCTCATCTGAATAGATCAGGCTCACCCAAAATAATCTCTCTTTCTTAAGGCCAACTGTTTAGGGGGACCTTGATTACATCTGCAAAATCCCTTTTGCCAGTGAATGTAACATAACCACAGGGTGATATCTCATTAAAATTCACAGGTTCCATCCACATTCAACAGATATTATACAAAGGTGAAAGTCACTGAGGCTCATCTTGTAGGAGTCATTCTGCCTCCTAGAATACAGCTCATAAAAGGGTTGTGATTATATATAAAAAGCATTCAGACTAGTTCTTTGCAAATAGTAAATGCTCAGTAAACATTAGCCAAATGGGAGCCAAATGAAAAGTTTTTTTTCAGAAAAGGATTTTTGGATTATTTATCTTGGCTCCAGGGTCAAATACCACTGGGAGTTCAATAGATGTTTGTTAAGTGAATGAATAAATCTCTCTCTTACAAAGAGATAACATAACATTTCACCAATACAAGCAAGTTTGGAGGTCATAGGCTACCATGTATATTTGAAGTCTAGCAAACTGAGGCCCAGTTTGGTAGTGACAATGCAAAGTCATCTACTAGGGATGAAGGGCACTAGATGATGAACCTCATGATTCTCTAATAGATTTCACTGCATCCACTGCACTGAATACATTGATCAAGAATTATCTTCTCAGTCATTTTATCCAGCAAGACCCTCAGCTGCTCGGGACAAGGGCAATGGTTTCTACTATAGTGTCTCCTAATAGCATCTACCTTAGCACGAGGCAAACAAAGGATGAGTGGACTGAATTATACTAGTTTGTGACATTATGGGAGTGATTTGACTACATGACCAGTTTTGATGCCAAAGACAAACTCTACCTCCCTGCTTACCAGCAAGATCCCTGGTGTGATCACTCACAGGGAAGCAGATGCTTTTAGGAATAGACAGTCTTTTAGACACATTCTAGTACATGATTTCCCAGGTCGTATTTTTGCCCAATGTCAGGTCCAGAGATATTCATAAGAATTATTCTTAAAGAATATTAGTCACTCATCTCTTTCTTTTAGCCCAATATTCTTCCCTAATTAATTGTATTTCACAAACTTTTTCATCATTTAACATGCTATATATTTTAATTTTTTATTTTGCTTGTGTATGTCTCCCCCAGTTAGATGTAAATTCCTTCCAGGAAGAGATTTCTACGTTTTGTTGCCTGCTGAATCCTGACTCCTGAAACAGTGCCTGGTACAAAGTAGGTACTCAATAAATACTTTTTGAATGGAAAGTGAAAGGGGCTTGGGGAAAGCTGTATTGTGAGAAATTACACTTGATTCTTGACTTTAGAACCGCTCAGAGCCTTTATTATAAGAGTATGTGTCAAGACGCTCTGGATGTGATGTAACTGCAGCATTTGCCCTCAATGAACACATCACGGAACATGGCTCTGCAGCCTGAGAAACACTCACATTTCTTTATATTATTGTTTCAATGAGTAAACTGAAGCCTGGGGAGGGTAAGTCATTCACCCAGGGTTCCACAGCTCATTCTTTGGGCTGGAACCTCAAATCTGCTGATGTTCAGACCACCGCTCTTTTAGCTACACTCTTCCTGAAGCATCATTAAATTCATTTCTGTGTCAGATAATAGCTAATGTTTTAAATGAGTACCTTGGTCCAAAAATCTTTTATCAAGTGGAAGCATGAAACTTGATAGAACAGTTCCTAACTATAAGGAAGCATAAAAGATACCTAAATGGACATATAGATCAAATCTCAGGATTAAAAAATAATGCCATTAGTCATCTAAATTCCTTCCCTGTAATGGAATTTAATTATGATTATACTCACTTGAAGCTGTATTGTCAGGAATTTAAAAAAAAAAAACATATCAGGCATCTAAGCTCAATGATGAATTTGAAAATAAGGGAAAATGTAATGGACACAGGAAGGAAGAGAGGGCAATCTCTCTGTCTCTGTCACACACACACACACACACACACACATTTATTTTACTCTTCTGCCTGCAGATTATAGGACTCTGGTGAGTGCTTTGTTAGGTGATAGGAACTCTTTGGAGTGAAGGTTCGAGGGCAGTTGAGAGAGAGCTGGACCTAGAAGCTTCCAACCTGGGTTTCTTTCTGTCTTTACCACTAATCAGCTATGAGCATTCAGGCAAGTCATTTCCTGAGGTCTCGATGGCCAATGAAGAGAGGTCATTCTACTGCTATGAATGGTCAATAAAGGCTGAACATTCCTATCCTTTCTTTCAATAGTCAGTTTAGGTCCTAAGCTTAACCTGTAGAGCAATAGATCTCAAGCCTCGGAGTATGTGAGAATCACCTGGAGTGCTTGGCAAACATGTAGATTCCAGGCCGTGTTCCCAGAGATCCTGTTTAGGAGCTCTGAGACAAGGCCCCGGCATCTGCAGTTTTAACACTTCTAGAGATTCTCATGCAGCTAAGCTGAATATCACACTTTTCGGAAGCATTGCTCTAAAGTTTCAGGATTTCCATTTAACTTTGGCAAATTGATGGGAAACACCATCTGTATTTTCAAGATCAGGCTACCATGTTGCAGACTCACTGCAACTTAATTGAGAACACAATTATGAGGAGAAAGTTAAAGCCAGGAAAAACTAAAAAGGACAAAGAATAAGACAAGCCTGTGAGAGAGATTAATTGTCTCCACTCCACAGAGCTAAACAATGCTCATGGGGCTCACTGGATGCTGCTGCCAGGCCCAGATGGAGATGGAAAGGGAAGGAGAAAGGGTTAGCAGAAACCAAACACATTGGTGAAGTATTTAATCTTCACAGCTCCCTGCAACCTTCGCACAGGAAGTCCTGCTGGCTTAATATAGTTTATTCCCCATTTCCAAAGGAGAAAAATAAGACTAGTGACTTATCCAAAGTCACACGGCTCCTAAACAATAGAAGCAATATTTAAAGCCAGACCTTTCTGGCGTTGAAGGCTTTGTGCTGCCTCTCATATACCACACTGCATCTGTGTTAAAGAATGTCCATCAACATACATGTGGATACTCCCTCAGGCTTCGGATTGATGGGATAAAAAGAGAAACAGAAGAAATTGAAAGAAAGAAGAGAAATAATGGAGGGAGAAAGGTAGAAAATGCAGAGAAAGAAAAAAAATAAAGAAGGATCCATGGTGAAGAATATCAGGATTGCTGATATTTAAAATGGATACCAGTTGAGGCAGGGTGAAAAGCACTTAGAAAAACTGAGAAGGAGGTGACGTTGATTTTGGGACTTGAAATTCTCTTCAGAGTACTCTTAACTCCACAACTCAGATAAGAAATACTGAGGCTAGGAGAGAATTATGTAAACTGATACACAGTGAAAACGGCTGATATGGTCCAACGCACAGGCTGCCAGGTATGTTTGCCTTCTAATAGGAAAAAAAAATACTAAGCCGAAGGAATGCATGTGTAATTGTGGAATTTCAGACCACAATGGACAATTAGGTGTGGGTAAAGTTGCCTCCCTATTGCCGCTCAAGGAAAAAAAATAATATCCCACCAGACACGGTGGCTCACGCCTATAATCCCAGCACTCTGGGAGGCCAAGGCAGGTGGATTGCTTAAGGTCAGGAGTTCGAGACCAGCCTGATCAACATGGTGAAACCCCTTCTCTACTAAAAACACAAAAATTAGCCGGGCATGGTGGTGGGCCCCTGTAATCCCAGGTACTCGGGAGGCTGAGGCAGGAGAATCACTTGAACTCGAGAGGCGGAGGTTGCAGTGAGCTGAGATCATGCCACTACACTCCAGCCTGGGTGACATAGCAAGACTCTGTCAAAAAAAAAAAAAAAATTCTAAGATCTAAGAAACTTCCAGCTTTGGTTATACTTACTGCAGAGGAGAATGGGACATTATCTAGTCACAGGTTAGACACTTTTCCATGGGACAGGTTGATTTGTGGGCATATTCTGAACCTTAGAGATGTTTTCCGAGGTTGAAAGAAGGCTGATCTCAGGCTATTGTCTTCTGATTAATGACCCATTTTTCCCCTTCACTTCTATTACTGTGCCCCTGTACAGAAAGACTTCCTGTGCAGAGTCATTCTTCCTGATCCGAGTAGCCCCAGGGTTAGCCACTGAGTGAACTCCACCCCTCTTACAGCCACCTGTGACTCCTTTATGTGGCTGGTCACCTGGCAGCCAGGGAGACCTGTGTTATCAGGGAAGGCTCCCTGACCTGTACAAGTTTCCTTCATTCAGTCCAGCAACCTCTGCAAGCCCTTTGAGGTCTGGGGTCAATGACTTCAGCAAATGGTCTTCATGCCTCTTGAAGAGGTGCCTTCAGGCAGGGAGTATTTCACCCTCTGTCATCTGATAGGAGAAAGTTTGCCTCTCTCGAGCTAGCCAACAGCCTAAAGATCAATCCCAGAGGCTTCCCACCTTTATGCTGCCTCTTCTAGATACCACCAAGGGACTGGAGAGTTGACCTTTTTCTGTTTTCAGTGAATGTATTAATTGTCAAATAGTTATTGAACACTAGTGTTTGCCAGTCAGTGTACTAAGTACTGTGAGTCCAGAAGGAGCCCACAGGCTAGTGGTGGGGAGACAGATGAGTGAACAGGCAATTACAATCCAGTGCGTTAAGTGCAGTGATAAAAGGAAGAGCAGGAGGCAGTGCAGACACATGGCTGTGGGGGCAGGGCACCTTGTACAGACTAGGGCATCAGACATAAATTCCTGGAGGAAGTGTCAGCTGAGCTGCATCCTGCAGGACTATCAGCAAAGGGAGGAGTGTTGGGATACAAGTCTTCTAGACAGAAGGACCAGCATGTGAAAAACTCAGAGGCCAGAGAAAGGTTGCATGGTGGAGAAATTCCACATGTCTTGGTAATTAGAACGGAAAAGGTTGTATTGGAGAATGGGGTAGGGGTGTTGAGAGATGAGGCAAGACTAAAAGAAGTAGGCAGGGCCAGACCACAAAGCACCTCATAAGCATTGCTAAAAATTTGCTACAAGACTAAGAGAAATCCAAGGTCAGTTCAATTCCTTGTCCCCATGTCATAACCAATGAACATATGAAGGATAACCTCCACCACTGTGTCAGCACCAAATCCACCATGGGCATGGGGACTATCTGCTGACTTCTGAGAACCTTCCATTACCTCTCACCATTCTCCCAAAAGCCCCAGGAACAGATACGGCATTCTCATTTTACTCCCACGTTACGGATTTTCAAACAGAAACTCAGCAAGCTTAACAGACTTGACTCAAATCATATAGATAGTAAGCGGTAAAGACGGGACATCCGTGCAGGATAATGGCAAATAACAATCTAATAGGGCAACCAAAAAAGATAAAGAAGCAGAGTTACAATGAAGCTTAAATCTCAGGACACTTATTTCCATTTTAACGACCTTTGGATAGATCCTCGCAATGTGTTCATGTGGGCATGGAATTTTGTACAATTTTCATTAGTAAGATATTTAAATAGCAACCAGTGAAGACACTTTCTTTCCACGATGACCCTCTCTGCATCCCATTTCCCCTGGTACTAAGTAGTGCTGGAAGAGCTGAGAACAATTCTGAGACTTGCTAAAGGGGCAGTTGAGCTGGGATTACACTTACTTTGGGATTTGTGTTTTTTCACAGTAATTTCTTTGTATAGTTAAGCTACTGCTAGCCAAGCTGGTACAGAAATGGCTTCCAGGAATACATCTACCACTAGAATTCCAATTCACGGGTGGAACAAAGATGCAGCAGGGCCACAGGTCATGTTATGTCTAAGTATATAGGTCATGAGAACAAACACGATTTGAAATAAATGGAACCAGAAGCTAGTCTTTGGAAAATTCATTCAAACATCAAATTGTATGTGGAGGATTTTGTTTAATCTAAATGGAACTTTCTTCCAGGCCAGGAAAATACTTAATACAGAATTGTGCAATATAAACATGCACACCCACTAAACATTCTTATGTAGAATGTGCGTGTGTATGTGGATATGTGTAACGGGAATTACATGAGAGAGAATTCATTAGAATTCTTCATATCTGTGTTTGTAGAGAAAAACCTGCAGCTGTCATACAAAATGAAATAAATCTGTGTGTGTTTACATATTTTATGCATCCCAAGTTTCAATGGTAACAAACAAATTTTAACTTACCAAGCTAAAAGAAAGAATAAATTATATTTTTATTATCTTTGGCAGAAAATGTTAAAATACTATGTATGCACACAAAATAGTATGTAGCTAAAATGTTTTTTTGTGTACATGATTTTGTAGAGAAAAATACAAAAAGTGTTTTAGGCAGTTAATTCATAAAAACACATTTTTTCTGAGTTATCTGATGTTTATTGTACTTGCCAGCTTTTAAATTTTCATAATATCTTTTTCTTTTGTTCTAAGTAAATATTTCCTTTTCTGTCACATCTGTACTATAATTTTGTCTTTCTTTTAAAAAGCCCCTTTAAAAACTCTACCTCCTCTAAAGTGAATAAACTGAATCTCAGACAACCAGGGTCTCCTCTGGCCACGTGTACTGTGCAGACATTGGGTTATTACAGTCTGCTGGGGTTGAAGAAGGTTTGACTGAGGAGGTGTGATTTGAGCTGGGCTTTAATGCAGGATGAAATTCTCTAAGTGTCCTAACCAGCTACGTCCCAGGGAATTTTAGCCATGAGAAAGTTTTATAGAAGCATACATGGATCCTTCACAGCAAGAAGGGGATCCAAACAGCCATAAGGGCTCAACCCAGCCATAGGAGATGGTGGGTGAGTCTCTGTTCAGGTGTGATGCGAAGGGAACACGGAGGCTCTTCTCACGGAGAACTTGGAACTGTTGGCCTACAATCTTTGCCAGTAGGAGGATCACTTCTAACATGAGTGGGAAAGGTGGCCTAAAGGCTCATCTGAGTCCATCACTCAGTCCACTTTCCCTTGTCATAGGCTCTCCCAGGACCTGGCTGCAAAGCTCCCTCCTTTGGGAAGTTGTCCCTGCCCCAGTTACCATCAACACCCCAGGCGGAATGGTTAGTGCTGACCTTCTTGTCCAGCTCTCCTTGTTTCACCAAATATCTTTTAGTGGACTCATTGTGTTTTAATATAAGTACTTTCAAAATTTTCTTGCTTTCTCTATTTTCCTCTAGACAATAATATTTTTTTTTAATTGAGATGGAGTCTTGCTCTGTTGCCAAGGCTGAAGTGCAGTGGCATGCTCTCGGCTCACTGCAATCTCCACCTCCTGGGTTCAGGCGATCCTTCTGCGTCAGCCTCCTGAGTAGCTGGGACTACGGGCCTGTGCAACCACGCCTGGCTACTTTTTGTAATTTTTTTTTTTTTTTTTTTTTTTTTTTTTTAGCAGAGTCGGGGTTTCACCATGTTGGGCAGGCTGGTCTCAAACTCCTGACCTCAAGTGATCCGCCTGCCTCGGCCTCCCAGAGTGCTGGGATTACAGGTGTGAGCCATCGCACCCGGCCCAGACAATAAACTTCTTTAAGGCTAGGGCTGGGTCCTTTTCAGATTTTTACCCAGTGTCTAGCGTAGAACCTGCTGATAGTGGATGTTAAGTAGATGTTGTCGATGGTCGGTAGAAAGAGACAAATAAAGGAAGGAAGAAAAGAATTGAAATTGCCTGGGTAGCTATTTACATCAATATTATCCATAATGCTAAAAAATTAGGAACAGCCCACATGCCCAACAATAGAGAAAAAGGTTAACTACATTATGGCCTTTCCACTGAGAGGGATATTTTACAAGTGCAAACATAGAATTATAAAGCTTATGAAAAGACCTGGAAAAATTAAAATACAGGAAACTATTCATACCTTGTGATAACAATGGAATAAAGGAATATCTGCCCTAGGATTTTGACTAAATAACAATATTGTTATTTAATCAAATAACAAATATGCAAAGTTGTAGAAGAACATATAAAAATAGTCATGGATGATTCCTCCCAACCCCCATCTGCTTCTTGCTATGTTATTTCTTCAAGGAAAGTAACACTTAAGACAAAAGGAGCAGTGAGCTGCTTAGGATGCCCAGCCGACCTCTCCCAGAGTTAGGCTAGTTCCCATGCTTACCAGGTGGCCTCCGGGCTTGACAAAGCAAGTCTGCCCTGGCCACAGGTGTGGGAACTATTTTCCTCAGAATGTGCCCGGCAACAGCAGAGCATGAGAAAACCAGAGTGCACAAAAACTCCTCACGGTTTGTGAAGTGATTCTCCATACTTGTCAAGTGCAAAATGCCCTGTGAAACATTCACAAAACACACTAACTGGAGCCCAGACCACTGAGGCTCTGATGTGGTAAGTGCTAGAGGAGGTCTGATAGATCTGATCATCTGAGATTCCAAAACGCTCAAGCAGTAATTCTGAGGCACATCAAATATTGAGAACCACTGGTTTCATGGATAGTGCGCGGTGAGAGATTTGCAGCACCTGGCGTTTGCTGCCAGATGGTCTCTGGTTTTGGATCTTGGCTCTTCCTTTATCAACTGAAAAATCCAAGGCAGGTTATTAAATGTGCTTTATGTTAGATTTTTATGGAAATATCTCACTTATTGGGCCATTAGGCTCTTTAAAAGAAATAATGATTATAAAATCGTCAATAGAGCACATGATACATGTTCAATAATTGTTAGTATTGCTTAATATCTCTGCAATTCAGTTTTCCCAATTTTCCATATGGGTTTAAGAGGGTTAATAGGGTTGTTGTAAGACTTAAACACCATAGCATAGGTAAAGCCCCTAGCACTGGCCTGAATATACCAGGCAATACACACATGTCACCTCCTTTCCATTGCCTTTTCTTCAGTGTAATGTGCCTTCACTACTTATTCAGACTTTGACCTGGCCTCATCTTCCTCTCCAAAGTGCACGGAAGGTATCTGGGGGAGCCTTCTGCCTCCTGCCTACCCAGCTTGATCAGAGGGTGCTACAAAACGTCTCCTGCCTCCAATTATGTCCTTCATTGATCTGTTTCTTCTTCCCAACCTTAACTTCTCAACAGCAAGTCACTAGTTCAGCAAATATTTCCTGAGCTCTATGTTCCAGACCATTTGCATTACTGCATCTACTCGTGAGAGAGGTGCTTTGCTATTTGCTCTGAGGTCTAGAGGGGCAACATGACATGCCCCAAATCACACAGCTGGTGAGTGTGACAAGCAAGGATTGACAGGGGCTGTCTATTCTCCCCAGCTGAACTCTTTGCCAGTTTGCTGTCCTGCTTTATTTGACTCCATGCCAAACTGAGTTCCCTAATGGTTGCATCTTCAGGCCCCCCTACCAGACCTTGCCTAAGGAGGGGCACAATCAATGTGGGCCATCAATGGAGTTGCCAGTGAGAGATTGGAAACCTCAAAGAGCAAATTCTCGTGCTTTTGTGCAGCAGTATTCTTTCTACATGTAGTGCTGCTCATAAAACGTGGGTGTGGTTTAGTATCATTAAAAGGGCTATGGTATTACATGTCTGGCTTTGAATACCCTTATCGGTTTATTTGCTGATTTTCTTCTGATTTGGGCCAAATTCTATACTGTACATTATTAAGACCTTAAGATGTATATTCACCTATGTGATAGGGCTACTGAGATGTATTCCAATAGTTTGATGGTAGAAGAGGGCACAGAAAATCCATTTAATACTAAAGCTACTATTTTTTTGAGCATCTACCATGTGCTCATTTGTCTGCATTTACTGTCTGTAATCATCATGTCAACACTAGCAAGTAGGCACTATTGTCTGCATTTTACAGATGAGAACACTGAAGCTCAGAGATGTCAAGAGACTTGCCCAAAGGCACACAGCAGGTTTATGGTAGGGTACAAATATATATCCAGGGTTATATGGCTCCCAAAACGGCTCTCTCTCCTGTAAAAGATATGATTTCTCTCTATGATGACCAGATCTTTTCTAGTCTATATCAAGCTTCCTGTCAAGTTTTGTGGTCTGGCCACAAGGCTTGCTGCTCATCATATATGACTGTGCACTCAGTGTTCTGATGGACCCCAAAAATTGAAGCTGAGAAAAGTCACACCGTCCTTTCCACCCAATGTCAACTCCAGGGCTGAACCACATCCTACACAATCCTATGCAGGGTTTTGGAGCTGGAAGTCGGGAAAGAAAATGCTCTGATGACTGCAATGTTAATAAGGAATGGACCTAAATATGATTTGCCCCACACAAAGGCCACTCTGTCCTCACTCGGCAGCATGGGAGTCCTGTTTCAGCTTGGGCTCGGCCACCCTGGCTCAGCCGCTGTCTTGCCATGTGGAGCAGACCAGCCTGCCTGATAACATCGCTCTGGTATAGTGGTGCTTTGTGCATACTCAGGGCTCCGGTTACCTGGGGCAGGCAGGATGCAGGCTCTGGTGCCGGAGGCCAGGAGGGAGGCAATGACTAGGTGAAAACAAGCATGAAAGGGGAGTGTTTTGGAAACCCCAAAGGAAGCTTTCTTTCCCTCTGTATCCTCAAGGTGCTTCCCAAGGAGGCTGCTTGATCACTGCCATCAAATTCGGCAAAAAAAAAAAAAAAAAAAAAAAAAGGGAATTCAGGCAAGACATTTTAACCGTCAGCCGCCTGGGATTTGTGTGTGTTCCTACTCCTAGTTGGATGTGCGCCAGCCTGCTAGTTCAGACACTTCTTCCCGGTCCCTGGAGCATTCTCTGTGTGACAAATCACAGGCAAACTGTCTTCTCAACCAGGTTGGGGTTGCCTGTGACTTCTTCATCTGAAGCCAACAGCAGCGAATTTGCCTTGGAGCACAAGTCAGATGGTTCTTCAAGCTTGCACTTCAGAGAAATGCAACCTGAGAAAGCTTTTAATCCACCTTTTTGATTAGCCCAGAGCCTTCTCTGCAGAGGTTATGTTGGACTGGCTGCTCCTTTGGGGAGACCTGGAACCCTTTCCAGGAAGGAGTCTGATTCTCTGAGCCCTGGGCTAGAACCTGCAGTGACATAAAACCACGAGAATATCAAGGCCAGGGTGCAGTTCCTGGGGTTGGCCATCATCACCCCTCCAATGCCCTGTCACTAGCCTTTCCTTCTCCTCTTTGCCCTACTCACCCCAGTGCCCACATTCCCCTGTCCCCCATGGTGTTCTAATGTGGCCCCTCTGCCACATCAGTGTGCTCCCTGGGTTTACTCTTCACTCTCCCTCTGTCAGACATTTCCTCCTGCTCCTGTTCCCTTCCCTGTAAAACATGAGGGGGACCAGGCCCCAGAGCTTTGAGTTCCAGGAAAGCAGCAGAGGCTAATATAATAAACAAATTTGAAGGTGTTGTATTAGTTTCTTGGGGCTGCTGTAACACATTGCCACACTCTCGGTGTCTTACAACAGAAATATAACTCTCACACGTGTGGAAGGCAGCATTCTGACATTGAGATGTGGGCAGGGGCTGAGACTCTGAAGGTTCGAGGGAAGGATCTTTTCTTGCCTCTTCCAGCTTCTGGTGGCTCCAGGCACTCCTTGGTTTGTGATTGCTTTACTCCAATCTCTGCCTCCATCTTCACATGACCTTGGCTCTGTGCATGCATTTTCCTCTTTTCTCGCTTACAAGAGCACTTGTCACACATGTGCAGGTTTTGGGGATAGGATGTGGACGTCTTTTGGGAGGAGCTGTGATTCAACCCACTACAAGCGTTAAAGGCAGGATAACATTCTAATGTGTTATCATCAAAGTACCATGTTTGCGTTTTTAAAAATGGAATGGGACTTCAGTTTTACTTTAAAAGAGTGAGACATCGTGGACATTGTAGACATTCCTCTAAGCAGGCCTGTGAAGGCATTTTGGAGCACGATTTTTCTGCTTGTTATTTCCTTATTTCCTTCCAATCACACCAAGTGCTCTGCCTGCTAAGGCCACTTAGGGACACAAGCTTCAGATTTGCCCAACAGTAAATGAATGTGGTCCCAGGACCAAGATGGGAGTAACTAGTGGGACGTTTTCTGAGTTGCTGTAAAAGGGTTGTTGTCCTCCAAGGAGCTGAAAGGGAATAGTGGAGCAGTCTCCAGGGCTCTCTTCATGAGACACTTGCTAGAACAGAGAGGGCTCATTTGAAGCTGGGCTCTGGGAAAGTCCCTGCCCACAGACTGGTGGCTACGTTCCAGCTGATCCTGGAAGAGGTGAGCAAAAAAACCAAGTTATCCTTTCCCCTAATTCTCAGTTTTTGGTTTTTCCGCAACACAGCTGGCCAGGCCCTCAAGCTGCTAGTGTTTCTAAAGGAAGCAGGATTTTGGGAGACCTCTCTTGTCTCTTTAAAAATGTGCAGAGTGGAGTTCATAAACTCAGAGTATGTACTTGTTCTACCCACTTCTTGGAATGCTTTTCTCCAAAGTATCCACATAGTTCAAGTGAACTTATATCAGGGGGGCCTTTCCTGACTACTTTATTAAGAATAGCACTCCCATAGGCTGTGTTCACAGGCACGGGCAATGACTTCATGACTAAAACACCAAAAGCAATGGCAACAACAGCCAAAATAGACAATGGGAACTAATTAAACTAAAGAGCTTCTGCACGGCAAAAAAACTACCATCAGAGTGAACAGGCAACCTACAGAAGGGGAGAAAAGTTTTGCAATCTACCCATATGACAAAGGGCTAATATCCAGAATCTACAAAGAACTCAAACAAATTTACAAGAAAAAAACAAACAACCCCATCAAAAAGTGGGCAAATGATATGAACAGACACGTCTCAAAAGAAGACATCTATGCAGCCAACAGACACATGAAAAAATGCTTGTGATCACTGGTCATTAGAGAAATGCAAATCAAAACCGCAATGAGATACCATCTTACACCAATTAGTATGGCAATCATTGAAAAGTCAGGAAACAACAGGTGCTGGAGAGGATGTGGAGAAATAGAAATGCTTTTACACTGTTGGTGGGATTGTAAATTAATTCAACCATTGTGGAAGACAGTGTGGCGATTCCTCAAGGATCTAGAACTAGAATTACCATTTGACCCAGCCATCCCATTACTGGGTATATACCCAAAGGATTATAAATCATGCTACTATAAAGACACATGCACATATATGTTTACTATGGCACTATTCACAACAGCAAAGACTTGGAACCAACCCAAATGTCCAACACTAAGACTGGATTAAGAAAATGTGGCACACATACACCACAGAATACTATGCAGCCATAAAAAAGGATGGGTTCATGTCCTTTGCAGGGACATGGATGAAGCTGGAAACTGTCATTCTCAGCAAACTATCACAGGGACAGAAAATCAAACACTGCATGTTCTCACTCATAGGTGGGAACTGAACAATGGGAACACATAGACACAATGAAGGGAACATCACACACTGGGGCCTTTTGGGGGTTGTGGGGCTGGGGGAGGAATAGCATTAGGAGAAATACCTAATGTAAATGATGAGTTGATGGATGCAGCAAACCAACATGGCACATATATACCTATGTATCAAACCTGCATGTTGTGCACGTGTACCCTAGAACTTAAAGTATGTGTATGTATATATATATATATATATATATATATAGAATAGCAATCCCTCCCCTTTATTGCTCTTTATCCCCTTCCTGACTTCACTTTTCCTTCTAGTGCTCTGCCTCCTACCTTGCAGATGGGGCTTCATCAGGATTGCTCACTGATGCATTTCCCAACATCCCTGGCACCTATATGGAGTTTGGTAAATATTTTTGACTAAGTAAATGAACTGTGGACCAAGGAGAGATTCATGAAACCGTCTTATTTGACCTAGCCACCTGCCCTCAGGTAGGCAAAGTTTTATTATCATCCTTATTTTACAATAGAAGCAGGTGAGACTTGAGGAGGTGGAATGATTGCTTGAGGTCACAAAATTTTAGGACGTGAGCAAATGAAGCTTGCATCTCATGATCTTTAGTTCAGGGACCTTTCTACTAACTATTGGATGGTTGTATCCATTTCTCTTTGGTGTAGGTGTAGAGTTGAACCAAACTCCACATCTTCATTATCAAGTGGTTTTCTACCAGGGGTGAGATGAGGAAGGCTGGAGGGATAGTGGGCAAATGTGTGTGAATGTGTCTGTCAGTCAAGAATGGATGGCCAGCTAAATGCAGTGCATTGAGAACAATTTTCAAATACCTTGAGTTGAAACATGTTATGAGGATAATAATAGCAGCTGATTGTGTATTTCTGTGTATAGTGCACATTCAAAGGTGGGGAACACTTATGAATACGTGTCAGGAGGAAACTGGGTAGAAAACAGAGTAGGCAAATGTTTTTACAGCAAGTTAGTAGTTTTATTGTATCATCTCTATCCTTCTTATCTTTGTAAGGATCACATTTTTTTTTCAGGCAGCTTTATTCCACCAGGCTCTTTGGAAATTAAGATTTCATTTTTCCTCCCACTCCCCCTGGCTGGCCCAGCCCTTATGCCCACTGACCCTTACCAGGCAAGATGACCTGGGGGAGGCAGTGATCATGCTGTCTTACCTCATCACAGCTGCCCACTAGCAGATGCATGTTTATTCCTTTCCTAATTCAAAAATCACTCTTTTATATGAAACTGCTTCATAGTTGGGCTTCAGAGACTAAAGATTTAAAAAAAATTTAAGAAGAGTCTGTGCAAATGATTAAAGGCTTGGATAAGTGCCCTAGAAGAAAATTGAAAAGATTGGTGCTCTTTGCCCTGAGGGAAAGGGGAGCTGAGAGGAGGTAATCTAGCATGGCTGCACAGGCACACCAAGGATGTGAAGAAGCATTGGCTTAGGTGGGTGAGGTGGAAATAGCTCTGAACCAGCTGTTAGGTCTAGTTCCAACCATGCAACTTAGCGAGTCCATTAACGTCTATAATGGAACGTGGTACTTGATTTCCTTATTTTTAAGGTCTCTAAACACTCCTACAGGTCTATTTTCCTGCAATTCTAGATAGCCTCTTCTACTCTTTTAGAAATAAAACCAGGTAAGAAATGTTCTAATTTTTGCTGATTCTTCTGTGTCCATAGACAAATCATGACCTTTGCAGTGTTTGCACAGATTGGAGTTAAAGTGGGTATGGTGTCATGAGTGTGGGCTCTCATATCGGGCTGATTCAGGTGGAAATCTTGGATTTCCTGGGCTTCTGTGAGCCTCCCACCTCAGCTCCCTGAGTAGCTGGGATTACAGGCATGCACCACTGTGTCTGGCTGAATTGCATTTTTAACCAAAGTAGTCCAGATACACCTTATAAAGAAGATGGCTTTTGAGCAAAAATTTAAAGAGGTGAAGGATTTAGACCTGTGGTTGTCTGAGCATTCCAGGCAGAGGAAATAACTGGTGGTAGCAATGAAGAACATGATACAATAGCTGGCTTCTGGATATATTTGAAGGCAAAACCAGCAGAATCTCCTGTAAGACTGGATGAGGAAAGAAGGGGAGGAGTCATGGAAGACTCCAGGGTTTTGGCTTCAGTGACTGGAAGGATGACATTCATTAAAGTGGGGGAAGGATGAGGGTGAAGTGGGTTTTTGGGGAAGATCCAGTGGTCATTTTTGAACATATTAGATTTGAAATGTCCATTGGGTGTCCAACTGCAGGTGTTATGTAGCCAGTTGGATATGCAAATCTGCTGCACAGGAGCGCAGCTTGGGTGATAGATACAGACTGGGGGGTTAGCAACGCATCAGTGGTATTTAAAGCAATGAGCCTATGTGAGATCACCAGTGGAGAGAATGCAGGTAGAGGACCAAGGACTAAATCCTGGTGGGACTCCAGTGTTGAGTATGAGGAGAGGAGGAAGAAACAGAAAAGGCGATTGAGAAAAAGGAGCCAACGAGGTGGAAGGAAAGCCAGGAGAGTGTTTTGTTCTGGAAGGTCAGAATAAAAATACCTAAAAGAGGAGGGTGGGATCTACTCTGTTGAATGCTGCTGATAAATCAAATAATGTGAGGATTGAGAACTTACTCCATGAATACATCACTAGTGAGTGCTGAAGGTGAAAGAGCCTCCAATAGTTTCTCTGATTCTTATTGTATGCAATGAGTTATAACCCGTTACTATCATTATTAATTGTGATGTTCAAATTATTCCAGATTGGGCTATGAGGAGCTTCTTCCAGCTGCCCCCTGTGTCCTTTTCACAAGCCCATGTTGTTCTGGGAGCATCAATTTATTTTATGATGGACATGTCAGATTTTTCTCTATGTACTCCAAAGAATATTCCTCAATAGACAGCTTTGTATCTTAGGTCACCCTGTAAACTTGCTCTTATTTCAGAACATTGACTAATTATTTCCATTTTCTGCCATGCATATTTTTATTAGTATTGCCTACTTTATTCCCTTGCAATGAGGATTTATATATTCTTTTCTCAAAAAAGAATTTGTTTGTTTCTGATTATCATGCTTACTGACAGTATGTCAAACAACATAGGAAAAATAAAATTTTAAAAGTTACTTAAAAACCCATCATATTGAAATAATCCAATAATAACATTTGGTGGAACACCTTTTCAGACACTTAATTCTTGTTATGTAACATATAACTATGCCTTGTGTGTATGTGTACACCCATAACTTTTTCTAAATGAGTTCATAAACATACCAACAGCTGTTCTGTAATCTATGGCTCCTCCACTCAATAACATAGAACATACATTTTAATATATATTAAAACACAATATAACCAGTCTTGCAAGCAGAAAGATAGTGGCAGTTGTTTCCCAACATGAGGGCCACATTTTCTCATTTTATTTGTCTGATAAATATTTTTATCAGAGCATCTACTTTGTGCCAGGTTCGCTAACACCTTTCTCTGTTTCATATTGGATGTGAGTATTTGGGTAGTCATTACTGCTATTCATTAGCATTCGTGCTATCCTCTCCTTGGGTGTGGTCACAGGACTTGCTTTACATAATGAAATGAGAGCATATATCACTTCCAGGACAAAGTCTTGGGACCATTGCAGGACTTGCCACATCCTTTCCTCCCTGCTGTGGGACACTGGAAGCAAACGTTGAGTGGAACTTCTACCAGCCTGGCTCTCTGAGTGACTACACATAAACCAAGTCCTCTGCCAAGTTCATTGGGTAAGAAGAACACTTTTGTTACATTAAGCCACTCGGATTTTGTGATTGATTGTTACTGCAGCATAGCCTTTCCTATCCTGTCTGATAGTGTCTAAGCATTTATTAATTTACTTAATTGTGTCTACCCCATAAGAGACTTTCTCTTATGCCTTGCTGAAAGGCAGACCTATTACATTTACAACGTGTGACCCATCTACCAGGCTAATAATCTCAGGGGTATGAAATGGCAAGTTACCCTAAACCCAGAACATGGTGAGGAAGAAGGCTGCAGGTTAATCATTGTTTATCAAAACGTGTGATGAAGAACACCCACATCAGAATCATCTGGGGTACTTATTTACAAATGCAAGTGTCTAGGTCCCACCAATACAATAGAGTCAACAGATCTGTGGTGCGTATTTCTAAAAAGCTCTCCAGATGATTTTTTTTTTTTTTTTTTTTTTTTTTACAAATTCCAAAGCCACTGACATGAGGTATAAGGTCAAAAACATTGACTCACCATTTTTTGGACTGTTAAAAGGAGTTTATCAGTGCTGACTGAGTGTATCCTACATGTCAGAGATTATACTGGATCCTGCAAATACAAAGCCAAAGTCAAAGTAAAGTTCCTGCCCTCAAGAATGTCATAGACTGTTTTGTGGGAGACAGTTGTACAAGTAAGTAATTTCAATCAATTGTTGGGATGGAAGCCTCTATAAGACACAGGGTGGGCCCAAAGCACAAGTGGTCACTTCGCATATAGAAAGGCATTGAGGTTAGGCTGACATGGACAGGGATGTTTTGAAAGACATTATAGCTAACAAGAACCTGATAGGATATCTGATGAGAAGGAAATGCTGCGTTGGGCTTTGAAAAGAATGTTACGCAGTTACTGGGCAGTACACTTTCAGCTGTGAAGACAGTGACTGAAATCAAATATATCATCATCAGAAATTTGTCTTTAGAGGTGGCAAGAAAGAAAGAAATGCACTTGGCTGGATGGGTGTGTTTTTGCAAGAGTGAAGAGAGGGGTTGGCTCCAGGTGATGAAGTTTGACTTGGACATCTGTGCCTTTGCTTTCAGTATCAGTTCGCCCTCTCATTCCACCTCCCCCTGGTATTCTTGGTGTTCTCCAGAGGAAAGAGATCTGGCAAACTAAAATACATGGATATATGCATATCCTGGCAGCAGCATTTGCAGAGAAATGTCCTACTTGAAAATAACTAAAACTGTAATAGATAATAGGTCCAGGCAAGACTAGAAGTTAAGTATTGTTAATTGATCCACAAAGGAAAACCTGGGCCTAAGGATGAGCCACTACTGACAATGATCTTCTGAGGGTGGGATATGGCCCTTTGCTCTCAAGTTTAGTGTTTCATAAGCTGGGATGCTGAACAGAAGCTTCCCTTGAAATTGGCTTGAAGGGAGATCAGAAAACATTGGCCTGCTGAGGTGCTGTGGCTGGCACTTAGGGAAAGTGCTCACCTTTTCCCAAAGCCTTTGTATCTGCCCTGTCTGAGACTGAGGAGCTGTCATAGACTATTCCAGCAGACATTGCATTCCCAGGGCAGCAAGTGGAACTAAACACATGATTCCGGGTTTCCTTAGGATCTTCATGATAAACCCATCCAGACCAGGGTGAATGGAAAGCCAGAGTCCTAAAACCACCTCGGCTGAGAAATTGTTGGCCTGACCATGGAGGGTTAGCCTGCACAGGAGAGGTCTGTGGGAATCATGAGGACAGCAACTATTGGGAGAATAGTTAATGAAAGTGTAAGCGGACTTGCTATAAACTTGTCAAGCAGAGTGTCTATCTAGCACATAGTGGATATGTGATGTGTCCTTTTGTCCCTTTGTCTAATGGCGGAATAAAGACCACTGTGTGGAAAGAAGACATAGGCTCGATGTAAGGATGGATTTTCTAATAATTATAGTTGTTTAAATATGATGTAAGCTGTCTTAAGAGAATGCATTCATCTACATAGTCAACAATCATTATTGGAACACCATCTAAGTGTCAGGTATTATAGTAAGAGTTGAGGATACAAAGAAAATAATATGTGACTCTCTTCCTTGAAATGCTCAGAGACCAATGGGAGAGACAGATATGGATGAAAAAGATAAATTCTAGTATAATGTGTTTTGATGGAGTGAGGGTAAAGTGCTGAGGGATCACAAATTACAGAGTAACTGATCTGCCTGGCTGAGTTGGGAGAAGCTTCACAGAGCAGATGACATTTGATCAGGGTCTTGAAGGATGAGTAGGAGTCTGCTATTCAACAGTGTGGAGTTCCATATCACTGAAAGTGTTCAGACAGAGACTGAATGGCCACCTGTCAATGGTATTGCAGAGGGATTGCTAGGGAGGTAGAAGACTGGTCAGTTAGGTGACCTCTAAGGCCCTTCCAAATTCAATAACCTATAAAAGCACCACAGTAGTGGGACATTATTGTATCCGCCTATATGTTACCATCCATCAACACATTATTCCCAATTCTCTGCCTCATGGGGCACAAGGGGGCTGCTGTGAACCTAAAGAGGATTTCAGTTGGAATGAGGAGGAGGAGAATTTATCTTTTCTTAGCCCTAAGGGTGAGTATCTCTTTACACTTCTCAGCTGAGTGTACTAAAGTGGGAAGGTATGAAGGACTTAAGAAAACACTGAGAGTTGGCAATGGAAGAGATAGCTCTATTCCTCTCCATACTTGGCAGAGTCTAGGGTGGGGTTTTCTTTATATCCAGGTGGGTTCGTATTTCTCCCGTCTGTACAGAACAGCTGAAGCTGCCTCCTTTGCTATAGCCCTGCTTGCCTGAGCCAAGACAGCCATCTGAGGCTTTCCGTCTGCCATCCAGCACTGACTGCGCCCTTCTGCCAAGAAAGTAATGAAGACAAAGGAGAAATACCTAAAGAGAAAAGCGCATCCAGCTTCTCTCAGTCATCGCAGCTGAGTTTCTAGGCTGGAGAATGCTTGAATTGTTCACATTCTTGACTCTGCTCGGGTGAGCACAGGTGCACTCAGGTGAAGCCACCGTCCTTTTTCTTCACCTGCAGGACTGAGAGGCCCCACTGACAGGCGGGCAGACAGACCTGCTATTGTCACCCTGCATGGGGTGGTATATCAAATGCATCTTAAGAAGGGCTTGAGGCTTGAGGCTCTTGGATCTCCTAAGTACAGACTTATGGGGAAGAAATGAAGAAATCTTAAAAGGTTAAGCTTTTCCTGTGAGGAAAAAGAACATTTAGGCAACTGAGTCCAGCCACTTTCTTGGTGACTTCTCATGGTCAGTCAAATGCAGACATAAATCACTTTACTTCCAGCCTCCAAAATACAAACCTTGGCTTTCACACTCGTTAAACTCTGGAACTAGTTAGCACATCAAGTTTCTTCTGGGATGTCTGTCAAGAAGGATTAGCAGCCAGTTGATGGATGTGGGTTCAGGCTGCAGTGAACTTGTAATATCCACTCAGCTCTGGAGAGCCGGCTTTGTGTCCCCTGCTGACCCCTACAGGCTCCTCGGAGTTAGGAAGAAATGGAACCTGATCCTATTGACTTCTGTGGTGTGTACAGATTGCGCCTTTCCTGTAAGCCAGTAATAATTACAATACTAACTATTATAAGGAAATATACATGCATCTGCTTATTTTTGCCAAAAGAACCACAGGAAGGATAAACCAAAAAGTAGTGAAACCAGTTATTTACAGGGCATGGTGGGAATGGGGTGCAAGGAATTGAGATAGGGGAGAGGGATACATCTTTAAAAATACCTTTTTGTACAATCTTAACTTTTGGAAGCATGTTAATGTTTTACTACTGAAAAAATTCAAATCAATAAAAATCCTGAAAAAAACATAAAATTGAATACAAACAATTGGATCTATTTGCATTTCATATGAAAACAGTCATATTGAAGAAGGAAATAAAATTAATCAAAGTAACTTTTGAACATAGTATTTTCACTATATGCCTCCAATCCAAAGAGAAAAGAGCTATAAACAAATATGGAATGCTAAGTAGTGTTTATTTTTCATAATGGTATAGGTGAGCAACTCTGAAACTACTCTGTGCGTGTGTTCAAGCATTGGGCAAATGAGTATGTTGTAGGTGGGAGCCAGGTTTTTCACTGTCAGAGAAGGGAGGTCCAAATATGGCAAGAGGAAGGGCTAGAATAAACTGGTAACATTGGTTTGAATGGAAGTACCGGTACGAATTCATGTTTTCTTTATTTGCATATTAGGTTTAATATGTATGTTTAGCATGATACGTATGTATTATGTTTAAAAATGTATGAGCTGTTATGGGACAATGAGTTTATCTATATATTCATCAGTCATTATTGGAAAATGTTTTAAAATGATATCAGTTCACTGAGAGGGCCTAAAATCAGTGATACCCCAGTAGCAATGAACATGCCTGGAGGCCCAGATCCTGACTTCTAAAAACCATTCTGCACAAAAAGAACCTGACTAGAGTCCTTCGGAGAAATGGAGAATTACAGGGCAGAGGAGGTACAAGATAAATCTGGACCAGCTTTTTGTGCCAGAAAGCAAGGAAGTGCTTAACAAAGAAATGATGGAAGTGTGTCAAAATGATGAGGATCCAGATTGAAGTGGTGCCCACTAGCCAAATCCGAGATGTTTGAGAATCCAAGCAAATGCAATAATAGTAATGGATTAAAATGTATTGAGTAAAAGAAGAATCCATGAGTCTGTGGTGGTATAACTAAATAGATGAATAAATACATAAATCAATGGGGCTGCAGCAACAGTTCCACCTTATGATTCTAACTTTACAAAGTAGAAGAAAGGATGGAGTGAACAAATTACCACTTGTGACCATTAGACTTCACTCAGCCAAGAATCACCAATCAATACTAAAATTAGTGGGTGTGAGCTTTATGAAGAACAGAATATTTACATCATGTTAAAGTTTCTCCCCACAAATATTTAACTACGAAGGGGAAAGTAGTAATTACGTTGCAGTGGAGAAACATGGTGGACATCACCTTAACGAAGTGATCAGAGCTGCCTGTACCAGTATCGAAACAACCCGACAAGCCATGCCTCCGCTGTTACACACTGAGAAGGGCATAGCATTCTTCTGTGGCATTTCTGCCCGGGTTCCACAACCTGATTTTAGTCATGAAGAAACACCATACAATCCCCAAATAAGAAACATTCTACAAAACAATCGGCCTTTCCTCCTCAGAAATGCCCAAATCATAAAGGACAAAGAAAGGCTGAGGAAATGTTTCAGGTGAAAGGAGGTTTAGAAAATCATGGTAATAAGTGTATCATTGTTGATTGGATCCTGGAATGGAAAAAATAGCTGTAAAGGACAGTTCGAGAGAAGGGGCGAAATTCGAATATGGACCGTGGGTTAAATTATAGCATTATATCCATGTTAAATTTGCTGATTCTGATAATTGTACTGAGAGGATAGAGGAGAATATTCTTGTTCTTGAGAAATATATACCAAGGTATTCAGGGATAAAGGGACATGATACATGCAATCAAAGCAAGACAGTGAGAGAGGGCAAGGGAGAAAATGATTAAGCAAATGGGGCAAATCATTACTAATTGATGTGATGCATCCAGATAAAAGACTGATGGGCTTTTTGTTGCTGCTGCTGTTGTTGTTGTTGTTTTGAGACAGAGTCTCCCTCTTTCGCCCAGTATGGAGTGCAGTGGTGTGATCTTGGCTCACTGCCACCTCCACCTCTTGGGTTCAAGCGATTCTCCTGCCTCAGTCCCCAGCCTCCGAGTATCTGGGATTACAGGCACCTGCCACCATGCCCAGCTAATTTTTGTATTTTTAGTAGAGATGGGGTTTCACCATGTTGGCCAGACTGGTCTCGAACTCCTGACCTCAAGTGATCTACCCTCCTCGGCCTCCCAAACCTATAGGGTTTTTTTTTTTTCCCCTTTCTTAAAACTCTTCTGTTACAAATGATATACAAAAATATAAAGATACTATAAAAGAGAAAAATATAACTGTTACGGGCATTTTTGTACTTTCTTATAACTTTCCTATAGTTTGAAATGATGTATAAAAAATCAAGATATTATAAAAGAGAAAAATGTAAATGTCATGGGCATTTTTTTGTACTTTCTTATAACTGTTCTGTAGTTGGAAATGATGTTTCAATGACAAAAAACATCATGATAAAAGAGAAAAATTTAACTGTTATGATGGTCATTATTCTTACCCCATCTTGCACTGCTTTGGAAAGAATTAAATATCAATTATATTACAAGAACTTTCATTTGTAAACTATTTCAGAGTATGCAACATGCTTTGATATTCATCATCTCATTTAATTTCCATGATAGCCTTTTGAGGTAAACAAGGCAGGAATTTTATTGTCTCAATTTTGCAGGAAACCCAAGGTTAGGCACCTTAAGTCCCTTTCTCAAAGTTACGGAACTAAAAAGGAATAAGGTCGGGACTTGGACCCAGGCTACCTAACTTTTAATGCAAAGCTTCCCCCATTACACTAAGATACGTCTGACCTCTGCAGCGTGTGTGCTCCCTACCCGTAAGGTGTTGAAGTCATGATTAGAGTGTGATCATGTTTGGGTGCTCTGTAACTGCAGCTCTGTCACAGCACTCATCCTGGATTATATCCTTCTGTGGCATAGCCTTCTAGCAAAGTATTATAGATGTTGTGCTATTTAACATTTGTCTTGTGGTAGGTGGTCATACCAGTGTCAGTGCCCAGACATTACTATACACATAGATTCAGGTCTCTTCTCCCTCACACATGCTGTTGTGATCTGAGTATTTATATTTGCCCAAAATTTATATGTTGAAATCCTACCTCCCAAGGTGACGGCATTAGAAGGTAGGGCTTTTGGGAGGTGATTCGGTCATCAGGGCTCCACTCTCATGAATGGAATTAGTGCCCTTGTAAAAGAAGACCCAGAGAGAAGCCTTGCCCCTTCCACTGTTTAAGGACTTAATGAGAAGGTACCATCTATGAAGCAGGAAAATAGCCCTTAGCAGCTAATAAAAGTCCACCACTGAGGAGAGGTCATGAGCAAGTGAAAGATAATATGGGATGAACAGCAAATGAGGCCAAAGATCAGACAATAGGAAAGTCAACAGCAGACCATGGTGATTGGTCTAAGGTGCAGGTCTTGGAAGAGTTTCCAGGAGTTTTCACTTAGAAAAGTCAAGATTAGAAATTCAGAGCACCTTCTTTCCAGAGTAAATAGGCAGGGAATTCCCTGGGATGAGACTCTTAAAATCTGTAACCAAGCTCCTCAGACTTACCTCCAGGCCCATTGTAAGCCTTAATGTTTCTTGATACATTGTTATGGCCCTGCCATTTCTATAGCATCTTTCGTGTTCTGAATCCTTAACCCTCTGATTGTTTGTGTCCTTCATTTGACTCTGATCACACATCACCCTATTTGGAGTTGCTTGGGGGCTTGCATACCTCCACTACACACCCCTTAACCTGGAAGTTAGGTTTCTACTTTGCTGGAGCTGTTCTCCAACTGGTCACCAACTCCAAAGACCTGCTGTCAGTCTTTACTCTCCTCCATTTACCTAGGGCAGGCATTTTTAGCCTTTTAAGATATGACCAGAATGCAGGTATGCACATGTATACCATCTTACCTACAATTTGATCATTCAATTTTTCTTAATCCTTTCTCTTAAAAGCATAAGGAACAGGTTTTTTTGTTTCTAACCTTCTTACTTTATGAAGCATGGAGTCCAGATACTGGGCTTCAGGCGGCATTAAGAGGCACTGTGTGCACTGTGCTTACCTTAGCAGCCAGCAGGCCTCTCTCTGCGGCTTCTCCCTGACCAAGCTTAGTTTTTAAGAGACCCTGGTTTAGCTATAATCCTGTCACATCAGACTTCTATGAAGTGTGCTCAGTTGAGAAAGGCAGGCAGAGAAAAGGTGGGGACAGAAAGCATATCTCCTGACTCCGCTTCCACGTTCAGATTGTTTTTCCCCAGTCAATCCAGCCTCAAAACACCTGGGTAGTTTTCCTATGTGACATCAAACATAAGTGTTGACTGCCAAGTTATATGAACTGATTAAAACAGACTTTAAAAATCACACTGTGAGCTTCTGAAATGCTTTCTGCTTCATAGGGATGTTTGGAGATGGATTACACCACATCTGGGATGAACTTTGAGCTTCTTGGGAGAAATTATTACACAACACTCTTTTGTAAATCTTTTCCAAAATTGCCAGGTGGCCAAAACTGTATTCTCCCACAAAATTGACTTTAGCCTTCCCACATTTACCAGCATCATATCTTAATCACCAGGTTGCCTCTCCTCCAGCTTCCCCTCACTTCTTGAAGATGAATGAAAACTCAAGGGTTCTGAGTCCATGTCCAGGGCATGTTCCATTACAACTACATGAGATGTGATTCAAGGTGCAAGTCAGGGTTGAGCAATGATAATGTGGATACAAAGAAAGGCACCCCCCACAGTTTTCCCTTGAGGAATGTACAACACGGTTTGAGAGTGTGACTTACATGTGCCCAATCTAATTCCGTATGCCGGCATTTCCCAAAGTGAATTCCTTGGCATTTTAGTTTCCCCAAAATCTGAAAGGTGTTACATGGAAGAGAAAACTCACCCATTCACGCTTGGTGGGATGAATCGGCTAATGATTAGCCATGCATGGTCCAGTACTTTCAGGACACACTGACACACAATAGGAACTCAGTAAAAGCTCGTTTAATGAATGCATGACTAAAACCCTGAGTTAAACAAAGTTGAATGGGGTTCCTTGTAGCATGGTGGGTCAGGTTCTCCAGAAGCAGACCTTGAGGTGAGGATGAATGGGCAAGGAACTTATGAAAAAAGTGCTCCCAAAAGCAGCCAGTGAAGTAGGAAAAAGGATAGGGAAGGGAGAAGTGAAGACTGGATGCCGTTTCAGGTGAACACTCAGGCCCAGGAAGCTCTGGGGGCTTGAAGTAGTTCATAGAGTTTGTTCTACTTCAAGGCAAAGGGCTAGGCTTCCCAACATCTGCCCATCATTGTCGTCACTGACCATGAGCCTCCGGAGGGACTGTGAATTCTCAGGTACTTTAGGCTTTCTGTGCATCCGCCAATACTCTGAAGAAAGTTGTGAAGAATGCCAAAGCTTGTTGTGAGCATAAAAAACTGTAAAAGATCTCCAAGGATCTGGGTAGAGCATTAATAACTTCTGCTACCTGCAGCTTCTCAAGACCTTTACCATATTAATATAAATTGTGAATGGCCAAGAGAAAAAGTGAACACTTAGTGTTTTCCAAATTTATTTGACCACCGAGTACACTTTTCCTCTCAATCCTTCTCAGATTGTTTTTTTCTTGTGCGTGTGTGTGAAACATTCTTTGGTAAATGCTGCATATGTTTTTCTCTCTTTTGAAAATTTTGTTTTAAAACATAGATTAAAATTGTGCCAACGGGCATGAGTTGGGTAGTGATTCCCTGCTTCCCATCACATTTCAGCTTATTGGTCTGGATGCTGCTGATTTTATGCAATACTGTTGAGAGCTGAAGATATTTAGTGTCACCTAGGGAAAGTGAGGAGGTGATGGTCCTTTGAGATTTAAATGGCATTTTGGTTTTGGGTTTCAGGAACCTAAAAAGCATGTATATCAACAAAATAGGTGAATATAAAATGTTTATACCTGCAAACAATGATAAGACACTAGATAAAAGGACAATATTAAGATATCTTCTTTCTAAATACTCTGCTGAGTAACAGCTAGTAATTTTCCCTCTTTGTAACACCTCTGTCAGATATTAACCCAAGGCCAAAGCCTGGTTTTGTCCACTTTTTCCAGAGAGCTGAGAATTAGTAAAGAATGCTCCAGGCTGGGCGCAGCAGCTCACACCTTTAATCCCAGCAGTGTGGGAGGCCAAGACAGGTGGATCACTTGAGGTCAGGCACTCGAGACCAGCCTGGCCAACATGGCGAACCCCTCTACCAAAAATACAAAAATTAGTGGGGCATGGTAGCACATGCCTGTAATCGCAACTACTCAAGAGGCTGAGGCAGGAAAATCGCTTGAACTCGGGAGGCAGAAGTTGCAGTGAGCCAAGAGCGTGCCATTGCACTCCAGCCTGGGCGACAGAGCAAGACCCTGTCTCAGAAAAAAAAAAAAGCTCCCAATTTAATAAATCCATCTCAGATACAGGGAGAAGGAGTAGGAAGGGAGAGAGGAGAGAAGAAAGGGAAGGAGGAACCCCCACCGTTTCTGCCCATGAGACCAACCATCCAATCACTGGAATGGCAGGCTACATTTATACCCTGTTGCGAAGAGTTTGCAGAAACAGCTCTTCCAGATCTAGAAAACTGTGAGTTTATTTTTTTAACCCAAAACATTTCCAAATTCTGAGAAGGAAAAATGTCTTAGTGTTGCAAGAGCCAAATGGTAGAGGCAATAGTTGAGTTCTATACAATGTTATTCTTCAAGTGTAAAACTGCCAGATTGGTTTTTCACATTTAGATTTGCAAAATGCCAGCAATGCCAGAGCCAAACTATCATCCTGGTTAACTTTCTGATTACAAGAGCTTTGTGAGAAGATTCATGCAAAAACTCAAACAATGAAGTATAAATGATCGCACTGGCTCACCAGAATGCTCACCAGAAGAGATAATAATTTTCAAATGTTTTTTTAAAATCATGCTTTATGTATATTTCCTACCCTGGAAGCAGACATTTTTCTTTTATTTCATTTTAAGCAAAGGCTTGCTGCCTTAGTTAGAGTGTTACCACACTCAATGCTTGTAGAGTTTTAATTTTCCATGGTTACATGATGGTAGCACAGCCCACCAGCCATCAAGCTGTCAGCAAGAGCTTTGGAAAAGAGGAGCAAACAAAGCTGCAGGGCAAGGATGGACAACTTCATCCCTGGGCCACAGGATTCTAGCCTTTAGCTCGTACATTTGCATTTAGTACACATGCAACCTTTCTACATACTCATCAAATTTACATTGGGCTGAGACCCAATATAGCCAAGAAGGAAAGCTTCCCCCCACAAAATGAACAATTTCTCAAGTCAGAGTGGGAGAGTTTACATGGAACTTGTCATATAGTGTTTGCTTTCCACGAACTTCTATTACCACTACTTTAGCTCTGGATGCTAAAAATGTTGAGTCCTTGCACTCTGACATCCTTTTCGTTTTCTGTTTTCTGGGGTGTGAGAGTGCCCTCTGGTGGGCATTTGGTTGGAAAGTAGCGCTGAGAAAGCTCCCCGCTCTGGGAGGGAGAACCGTACATACCATGGTGCACATGGAGCCTCCATGAAGCGCAGGGACGGATGTGAACTGCGATCCAATGCCTTCATTCCTCCTCTACTCCCGCAACCTCCCCACGGTCGTGTCAGAGACCAACTAAATCAGTGCTGTCCAAGAGAACTTTCTACCATGATGTAAATATTCCACATCTGTGGGGCCCAATATGTTGGCCGCTAGCTACTGAGCGTTTGAAATGAGGCTAGTGAGACTAAGGAAGTGAATTAACACTTTTACCTTTACATTAACATTTTTAGTGAGGTGAAATCCACATAACATAATTAACCATTTTAAGTTGTACATTTTAGTGGCGTTTAATACTTTCATATTGCTGTGCAACCAGCATCTCTATCAAGTTCCAAAATATGTTCATTACCCCAAAGAAACCCTGTAGCTATCGAGTAGTCACTTCCCATTTCCACCCTTTACTCAGTCCCTGGCAACCACCAATCTGCTTTCTGTCTCTTTGGGTTATCTATTCTGGAGAGTTCATATAAATAAAATCATACAATATGTCAGCTTGTGAGTCTGGCTTCTTTAATTTATCATAATGTTTTTGAGGTCCATCGACATTGTAGCATTTATCAACACTTCATTCCTTTTTATGGCAGAGTAATATTTCATCTTATGGGCATACCACATTTTGTTGATCCATTCATCTGTTGGTGAACATTTGGATTGTTCTAACTTTCGGCTACACTGAAAAGTACTGCTGTGAACATTCGTGTACCAAGGTCTGTTTGAGTACCTATTTTCAATTCTTTTGAATATATACCTAGGAATGGAATTGCTAGGTCACACAGGAATTCTTTAATCTTTTGGAGAATAACCCACCTATCTTTCAGGGTACTCAATTTTAGATTTTATAAAATGTTAATTAGTTTAATCTCAACTTTGCAACAAGACCTAATGATTCTAGAGCACCTTGATTCTTTCTGAGCACTAGAGCAAGGTGCTCAAGAACTGCCAAGGCAACATTTAAAAAATACATTCCTACAGGGTAGCCATAATCTTAACATTTTTTCCTGCCTACATCATAGGGAAGAGATCACGACCATGGAAAGTAAGAATTGAAAATGCTTTAGAGGGCAAGTATCCCAGCCCTAACATTCATAGATGAAGAAACTGAGGCCCAGAGAAGTGACATTTTCTTCCTAAGTATTTGATGGGCACACCACTCAGGGCAAGGGCTGGGAAGAGTTAGAGGCAGCACATGGGCACTAGGTGGCAGCAGAGAGCACAGGGGTAATAGGAAAAGGAGGACTGAGTAGGTGGCTGCAGTGAGACTAAAACCTTCTTACTGTCTGGTGTGTTGGCCAGAGGGTGGGTACGTGGGGCTGTTGCCAACTTGCCTGGGTTAAAGTCTAGACTTCGTCGTCTCCTGAAACAAATCCTATGGTCCTAGCTTCAGAGATAACAAGAATCCACCCAATTTTCACTACCTTTCTCATTACCACCCTGGCCCAAGCATAGACTAGTGCATGGCTTTCTATTCAAAACACCAACTTGCCCTCCTACCCCCATCAACTGCTTCCACTATTGTCCATTGACAGCCTTCCCCAGCAACTGATACATTCTCATCACACTTAAAATCCAAATTTACTGTGGCTTCCAAGACGCTATACATATGTGCCCTGGCTACTTTTTCAACCTCATCGCTTATCATTCTCTCTCCTGTCCTTTTCTCCAGTAACAGTGGCCTTCTTGGTCTTCCTCACACTTGCCAAGCACGTTTTTCATTTGTCTCTCCTGTCTTTCATTCAAGTCTCTCCTCAAATGTCATCTTGTTAGAGAGGCCTTCTCTGAGCATCTGTATTAAATAAAAGCCCTTTTACCACCATCCCCACTCTCTAACTTTGTCCCATTTATTATTATTTTACAAAGCTCTTCATTACCTGGCATTATGGTAGCATGTTAGGTAGAGAAAATTGTCTTACCCGCCACTGGAATGTGAGCTCCATAGGGGCCAGGACTTTCTGTCTTGTTTGTTCTCTGTTGTGCTTATAGAGACTTGCATATAGTGTATAAAGAAAAGGAGGAAGAAGGGAAGGAAAGAACAAAGAAAGGAAGGAAGGGAGGGAGGGAGAGAGGGAGGAAGGAAGGAAGGAAGGAAGGAAGGAAGGAAGGAAGGAAGGAAGGAGAGAAAGGAGGAAGAAATGAAGGAAGATAAGAACTGAAGATTATCTTGGCAAATTAGCCAATCTCTCTTAAATCTTGGTTGTCTTACCTGAAAGGTGGAATTGAGAATCATATCTACCTCACAGAGCTGTTGGACCTTGACATGGCTCTCCTCCAGGTGCTTTCTATTAATGCAATTAGATGAGAGGGATCTATTGCCAATAATTTATCTGATTAGTATAGTTTATATGAAATAGGGACTAATTATCCTTAAACCAACACCCATTCCCACCTCCTGAGAGGACCATCATATTAATCAGTCTGGAGCTGATGCAGGCGATTGGGAAGAAGCTTTATTTTCCAAGAATCAATATTCAGGAAAAAACATGTTGCATTAAAACACATCTGTATTGTTTTTAAGTGAGGCCTGGATACACTTATCTCTTAAGTTCTAATGATGGATATTTTACATTTCTCAGTATCCTATCAATGTCTTTTGGCATTTGGAGCCAACTTGACCCAATTGATTACCTAGGGGTTCATAACTCCTCAATTGGTAAGATGGTCATGCATGAAAAAATGTAGCTTAACTTGGGGGTACCTACAGTACCTCTGTAGGGGCTCTGTAGCTTGTGCCTGGGGCTGGTAATTATACTTAATAATAAGGTTGGTTCAGGGATTGTATAGTCAAAAATGTGGTCCAGAGAGTTCAAAAATTCATCTTGCGACTGCCTCCCTGTTCTTCATTCCTGGACCCAGCTTTCTCAAGTTACTTTCCTTTCGACCAAAGAAAGTCATAATCACAGGGAAGGGACTTCAACCAAACATCTGCTGGAGAAACAAGTAGAGCTATTCACCTGTATAATCAAAGAGGTTCCTAAATTACACAGGGCACAGCAGTGACCTGGAATCCAACCACAGGAGGAGCCATACTGGAGGTCCTTCTTGTAATAAGAAGAAACTGACTGACAGGGAAAATTGTTTATAGTGGGTGCTAAAGCCACATAACCCCCAAGCCCACTTAATTCAGAGTCCCAGGCCAGCACAGATCCTCTTAGTGGAATTCCACCCGGGGCAGGGGGAGGAGTTGGTGGTAAGAGATGGAAGAATGATGCTTAATGGAATAGGAGGAAGGAGGGAGGAACGGGAGGGAGGAAGGAAGGAAAGAAAGAAGGAAGGAAAGAATAAAGATATGAAAAAGAAAGGAAGATGATCATGGCAAGTTAGTCAATCTCTCGCGCTCTCTCTTTTTTTAGATGGAGTCTCGCTCTGCCACCAGGCTGGAGTGCAGCGGCGCGATCTCGGCTCACTGCAACCTTCGCTTCCAGATTTCAAGTGATTCTCCTGCCTCAGCCTCCCGAGTAGCTGGGACTACAGGTGTCCGCCACCATGCCTGGCCAAGTTTTGTATTTTAAGTAGAGACGGGGTTTCACCATGTTGGCCAGGATGGTCTCGATCTCTTGATCTCATGATGCACCTGCCTCAGCCTCCCAAAGTGCTGGGATTATAGGCATGAGCCACCATGCTTGACTTGGCCAGTCTCTGTTAAATCTCAGGGCAAAAGACAGATTTATGGCAAAAGAAAGTTGAAATCTACTTCTGAACTGTAAACACTCCTTGGATAGAATTAATTGATCTTCTAGAAGTTGAACACTTTTTTTTTCAAATGAGTTATCCAAATAAATTGTTTACTCAACATTGAGACTTTAGTTGCTTTGAAAAATTAGCCTTCCTCTTTTTCATTTCTGGAGTGATCCCAGGCTAGCTTTCCTAGTAAGATACATTTTCTTGTGGGACTCATCTTTTAAAGCATCTCCTCTTTTGCCTTATAAAAACTGACTCTCGTGCTCTGGAGAATGGACAACAAAGCTTCTGAACTGACATACGCACCTCTTACCTGTGGTCCCCTGGAGCCAGTGAGCCCTGCTTGTTTCCTGACCCAGGAGTGATGGCAGTTATGAGATGGTGAAGTCAGGCCAACCACAGCATCCCAGCCTAGGAGGGTGGGGCAGCACAGAGGCAGGGACTTTTAGAGCCCCTCAAGTCAGAGCAAGGACCAATCACCTCCTCTTTCTTTGCCTAGGGGAAAAAACTTATTCCTGAGCAATGAACTAGGCAGACATTCAGCCATACACAGTCTACTCAAAAAAGATTAAAAATTTTATCCTTTTCTGGAAGAATATCTTTCTGCTGTTCCCTGAGAGCTGCAGTGTAGGACACTCCATATATGCCATTTCTAGGGTTGCCATCCATGTGCACACGACAATGCTCTGCAGGGCTCTCTGTTACCTCTTCTGAATGTCCTTCCACCCTCCTCTCCTCCTATAGCCTATACTTTCTCTTCCTCTTCTTTCTTCTCTCCTTCTCCCCTTTTCTCCTTACCTTCCTTTTTCTTTCCCTGCTTCCATTCCCCCTCCTTTCCTGCCTTCCTTCTTTCCATAGTCCTTCATTCATTCATGACACGTGATGGTTGAGAAAGGGAAGAAGTGGGAGGCAGCCCTGTATGACCACAGAGTGCAGCACAGAGCCTTCATTCAGTCTATCCACCCCTTTTCAAGTCCCAGCTCAAGGAGTTCAGCTTTGTGGAGTTTTTCCTTAGTGCCTCTACAGACAGCCAACTGCTGCTTCCTCTGGCCTCCACTTTTCTTGTTCCAAATTTCATCACATAATTTCCTAATTTGTGTTATTATCTGATTCTCTGGGGCTTTCCCTACGGGACAGTGAAAGCTTGAAGAGCAAGGACTAATCTCACGGATTTTTGAGCTCGCAGCTGATACTTGTTCTTGGTCCACAGTATGTGCTAAATGAATGAGTAAAATGCATAGTTGATTTCCTGCAATTTGGAGAATAATGTCAAAGTACTTTAGGACAGCCTTAACGCGTTGCTCAGTCTGTTCTCAACTTGCTCTATGTGACTTGAACACTCTGGATCATCCAGGATAAACTATGTATTGCCTCATTGATATCTCCATACATTCTCATCTCCTTTTCTTTTTTCTTTTTCTTTTGTTTGCAGTGCCCCCTTCTCCTCTCTAACGATATAATCCCCACCCATTTTTCACTGTGAGTTTTCATCTCAGTCCTCTTTAGAGACTGTCCTGTCCTCTGCAGCCCTACTTTCCTACTCTGACATACTCACATGGCACTTAATCATTAATGTCTTCTAGCATCTTTTACAGTGGTTTTGAAATTGCTAGTCAATGATCTATAACTTCTTAAGAGTGTCTTTCTGTCTCTTTTTTTTTTTTTTTTTTTTTTTTTTGAACAGGGTCTGGCTGCTCAAACAGGGTCTAGGGTGCAGTGGTGCAATCTTGGCTCACTGCAACTTCTGCCTCCCAGGCTCAAGCAATTCTCCCATCTCAGTCTCCTGAGTAGCTGGTAATACAGGTGCATACCACCATGCCCGGCTATTTTTTTTTCTTTTTTTGGTAGAGCCAGAGGTTTCACCATGTTGCCCAGCCTGGTCTCAAACTCCAGGGTTCAAACGATCCTCCCACCTCTGCCTCCCAAAGTGATGGGATTACAGGCATGAGCCACTGTGCCTGGCTCTTTCTTTTCTCTTGTAAGCTTTCTGAAGGCAGAGGTGATGTCACCTACTTGTGCAATTGGCAATGACTCCACTTCTTTCCCCTGTCCTTTCATCTTCACCATATTCCCTTGTTCTCAGTTTCATGGATTACCCTGCAGCAGCATGTCTTCTAGAAGTACAGAGCCATTTTGCTTTTGTCCTAAAACCGTTTTTATAAACAGAGTAAACCATTTCTCTGCCAAATTTTCTTTCTAAACTATGTATTCACCAACTCTTGATGATACCTAAAAGGTAAGTTTACCTCTTAAAAAAAATACATATACACCCTGCTTATTCCCCAAACATTTCTTGGGAAAGATGACTCAATATAGGGGTTTATTTGATACCACTGGGCTTTATTTGGTCTCACTTTGTCTGAGATTAGATTATAATGAGTTGTTTCACTGCAGTCTGTCACTACTCATCTTTGTACCTGGCTCTTAGCATAGCCCCTGACTCCAGTGTACTCCACTAAACTCAAGCGAATCTCCTTTGTAACAGCGGGGTTGAGTGTAAGTCTGATATTTACCTTAAAGACCACTCAAAGTGCAGGCCATGGATCAGCAGCATCAGCATCACCTGGAGATAGTTTGAAATGCACATTTGCTAAATCTGCCATGGGGATAGGGGAGGCAGCCATCTGGGTTTTGGCAAGTCCTCCAGGTGGTATTTCTGATGCAGACTCAGGTTTAAGAACGACTGATATAGACTATCCTTAGCAGTTAAATTTGTCCAGTAATGAGTTGTTGTATATTAAGGGATCCAGGTTTGTCCAAGGTTCTGGTACATTGTATGGAAATATTCAGGGGGCAGAGTGGCAGCTGGAGCTTGTCTTCAGTCTCTGATAGTCTGCCAACGGGAGAGAGGGCTGCCTGTCACCATACATGCCCTGGGCTTTTTTGCTGCCCCTGATTTGCACTTAGCAGCCCTGTCCCCAGCGTCCAAGGGATAAGAGAAGTAATAAAGACGGCACTTCATGCGAGCAAGCCCTCCTCTGGCCCCCTGTGCTATGCATGGCATTCCCACAACCTGGCCAAGCCACCCAAGCCCCTGTTCTGCTGAGATTCACCTGCACCAGGTAGACAGTGAGGGATTGTTCAGAGCAAAACACTGTGCAATCAACTGGAGATAACAGAGGCCCAGGGGTCAGGCGGGCTGCCCAGAGCATCTTTCATCTTTGACTTATATTGGTAGGGTGTAAAGTGTGGCATCAGCCTGGCCTGCCTCGCGGTCAATGGCTGCCTTGTTCTGCCCTCCATTTATCTGCCATCTCTCTGATGTCACAGGTTTCATTTGGGTAGCTGACTTCAAAGGTGCTTTTCAAATTTTTTTAATTTTTCTATTTCAGGGATAATAGCCCAGCTTTTCAAAAGCATTTTGCTCTGCAATCAAATCAAATATTCTTAAACGGACGGGGCCAAGTCAACCCAGCCCAGGCAAAGAGGCTCCCAAAAGATTGCCAAAAACCGGGTGCCAGTTCTGACAGATGGACAAAGGTAAGCTGTGTTTTCTGTCCCCCTCCACTGTATTCTTCTTCTCTCAAACCCATCCTTGTGCTGAGATGTAAAAACCAAAAACACCCCTCACCATTCCCTGGTTTCTGTGTAAACTGATTAAATGAAGGTATTTTTTACAGGGGTCTACAATAAACTACCCAGGGACAACTGGGAAATTGGAGCCAAATACCTGGCTCACTGAGTTTTTCCAGTATATTGACGGTAGCTCCATGGAAAAGCCAAGTTGGCTCCGGCCTTCATGTTTTATAGACTCAGATTTCATCTGAAGCCATCTCTATAAATAAACCATAGAACCTGCCGCTTTGTGCTCTGTCCCTTTCTTTGTTTGCTTCTATTAATGACAGCCCTGGGACCAAGAAGACTTGGGCAGCCCGAACGCTCTTGTTGGCCCTGCTTGGCCAGCACACACTTTCCTCCCACCACCTGCCCGCAGAGGGGATCCTCATTGTTTTGCTTCCCCAGTGCCCCTCCCTCATTCTGGGCACTCAGGTTGAACAGCTTTTCCTGCAAATGCACACAGGCCAGAATCTTTAAAGGCCAGGCACTTTAGTTATCCATTGGTGTCATGTTTGAATACCAGTGTTTTATATTTATACATAGAGAGGATTTTCAAATATAGTCAATTATATGTATACATATATATGTACATACACACACACACACACACACACACACCTGTATAGACAACCCCAGCCATTCTCCCACTCCCAGACAGCTCTTTTATGTGGGGAATAGAATGACTCCCCATCTGTGCATTGACCATCAAAGCTGGAGCTCTAGGGGTGGAGGAGGGCAGTCACGTGTCCTGACCACCCCAGAGTCTGGGCTTTCCAGGGAAAGACTGTGTGCAATTGCCTGGGTTTTTTTTTCTTTTTCCTTTTTACCATGTGCCTCCCCCACCCCCAAATCTCTGCACTAAAGCTTATTGTAGGCAATGTTGAAAGAGAACTGCATTTGAAAGAAAAAATTAAAAAATCCAAAAAATTAATGAGAAGAAAAAAATCCATGATAGAGCATTCAATCTTCATAATTGGATGCTCCATTGTGGCTTGCCTGGACCATATGGTGGCCTGAGTTGACTTGTAGGCAGACTGAATGGCTAGATACAAGCTTGGGTCTTTACACTGAAGGGAGATATTTCCAGTGAGTAATAATAACCGATATTAATTGGCATTTGTTAGTTCCTAGACACTGAGTTGAGTGGTTTACAAACCTTATCTCACTTAATTCTTATTCAATTCTCACAATACTACTCCATGGCAGGTTATATCATTATCACATTTTATAAATGAGAAAAATTAAAGCTCAGAAAGTCTGAGATTTAAACTCAGGTCTGTCTGCCTCCAGAGCCAAGGATCTTAGCCACAGTGTTTTTGTTGCACCTCAGTGTCCTGCTGCAGATGGCATCTGAATAGGGAAGTACGGAGAAAAGAGAAAGAGGGGGACAATGGTTTTTGACCAGATAATAGATTTCTCTGGACTTCAGGGAAAATAATTCTGCAAGAGATAAAAGGAGCCATCACCATTTGGATTTTAGGCACACTCATCTCCCCCCAAGGCCTGTCTTCCCTCTGGGGCTAAGGAGAACCCTCCGTTTCCTCTACAGGAAAGGGGAAGATTCCATTGCTGTTCTAAGTGATGAGGAGTGGGCAATGACGGTTCAATGTCATGTCTGAAGAGCTAGGACCAAACTCAACTCTTCAAGCTCTATATTTTCAGCACTTGACTGTTCATAGTCCCCAAGAGTATAGGGCAGAGTTAGATATGTCCCTTATATTTTAGAGACATAATTTCAAAACACTCAGAAAAAAAGTTTAGAGAAAAGGTAGGAAAAACTCCACAGACTAAGACCAAGGGAGACTCATTTATCCAGAAGTTCCCCCCCCAAAAAAAAAAATCCAATATAGTAGGAAAGAGGAAAAGAATATAAACAAAAGACCGAGGTTGTCTCCAGAAAATGTGTCTGCAAGTTCAGACGCCAAAGACATGGAGAGAGGTGAATATAAACAAAGATGGACAGGCACCATGCCACTGACCACTTTGAGAGTGGAGGGGGCAATCTGCAAGTAAACCAAGAGGTGTCAGATGACAACAGACAGGTTTTGAGCAAGAAAACAACAACAACAACAACAGTGAAAGAAGAGTTCTGCTGTAGGTCAATATTGAAATGGTAACAAGTCAGAGAGAAAACAGAACTCTCCATTACTTGCTTTGCTTCTATGCTTATTTGCGGAGAAGGATTGTTCAGCTGTAAAGGTTAGCATCAACATTGATGGGAGATAAGTTAAACCCGGGAGAAAGGCAGAGGTGACGAAAGAGAAACTAGGGGATCTATATGTGTGCAAGTCTCCTGGGTGGATCCATCTACTTTCAGGGTAGGAGAGAACTTGCATATGCGCTGGCTGGAAATATCTTGAGTAATTTCTGAGGAATCTTGAGATCCATGGTCATTGAGAAGCTGGCTTGTGAACACTTGGACTCAGATCCAGCATGAATGTATTAAGGGCAAGTGATGCCAAAATAGGCATCACAGGCATTTAATGAAGCATTTGACAAATTCATGGTTTGAAGCTGGCCCTGCTAACTAATATGCTGAATGAAAAAATTAGAATCCCAAAGGTATGGGAGGACTCAGTCAGTAAACTAAACCTAACAAGATAAAAATACCATAAATTCACTCACTGTTCAGTACAGAATAGGGTAAGGTGGTTTGATGAGCATACCCTTAAACAAACAAGCAAACAAATAAAAACCTAAGGCTTTTAGGCAATTGTAAACTTGATATGAGCCTGAGATGCAATATCATCGCCTGAAGAGTTAGTTCAAATGTGATTTGCATGAATGAAAACATAATGTTGAGAACTACAGAAAAAAGAAATCAAAATATTTTAATGAATGCCTTCCTTCTGCAAAATATTTTCAAATATTTTGGGTTTTTTTCCCACAACCTATAAGGATTTTTTTTTCAGATGAGTTAGAGTTCAAGAGACAGAAAGCTAATTAATTTTCTTGAGATCATGTAGCCAGGAAGTGGAAATGTCAGAGTTCATAGTCAGGTCAGTTTGATTCCAAAGCCCTGCTCTTTCCACTGCCCCACAATAAGGCCTCTGCAGAGCCAGGTGGGGTTCTGTTAACACGTAGCACAGTGGTGGGCTTGGTGGCGAGAGCTGTGCTCTAGCAGAGATCTTGGTAATCTAGAGTATTTTTAGAGGCCAATTCCCTTGTATTACATTGTATTACACTCTAGAGTTAATTCAGGATACTAGTGTCTTCTGGATAAGGGTGAGAACTAAAATATAGTTATAATGATGAGAGGTCTGAAAACTGTCACATAAGAAAACACTAACAACATTTAGCTAGCAAGCTAAAGATTTACAGAGGATTTGAAATGTGTTTTCAAATAGTTGAATGTCTGCCACGGGGCAGAAGGAAGCAGATGTGTTTTGGTTACTCCAGAGGCAGATCTAGAGCCAATGGGGGAAAGTTACATGGACATTGGTTTCCACCCTGTATTAGTTTCCATTACTACTATTTAAAAATTTACTCCAAATTTAGTGGCTTAAACAGCACAAATTTATTATTTCACCGTGCTGTAGGTCAGAAGGCTGATAAGGGTCTCCTTGGACTAAAAGGAAGGTGTAGAGAGGCTACAATCCTTCTAGTGGCCCTAGAAGGCCATTTTCCTGCCTTTTCCAGCATCTAGAGGCTGCCCACATTTCTTGGCTCATGGTTCCCTTCCTCCATCTACAAAGCCAGCAATGTTGCATCTGTCTACTCTTCCGTAGCCACGTCTTCCTCTCCCAGGTGGAAATGGCTCTCTACCTTTAAGGACTTATATTCTACTAGGAAACAGAAAATAATGAACAGCAAACACAATAAATATATAAATTATGCAATATGTTAGAAGGATATAAGAGCTAAGGGGGAAAAAAACAGCACAGCCAGGGGCATCAGCAATATCTGTGGGGCATTGCAGGTTGAAATTTTAAATAGACTAATGAGGGTAGGCCTCGTTGTGAAAGTGACATTTGAACAAAAACTTTGAGATGAGGGAGTTAGGCATGCAGATATCTGGAGAGGAGCATTTAAAACACAGGGAACAGGCAGTGCTAAGGCCTAGAGGCAGGAACATTTCTAGTATGTTTCAAGAATAGTAAGACAGTGTAGCTGGAACAGAGATATATGGTTATGGTGGTAAAGGAAGAAGAGGGGTAAATGAGGATACAGGAAAGGAGAAAGGAGATGATGTAAGAAGTTTGTAATATCCAAAGACGTATAAAACTCTAAGGCATTGATTTCATGGAGTAGGCTACGGCAGGCGGGGATCATGTAAAATTCATATCTGAATCTCCAGACTGCCTAGCAGAGATCTTCACAAGGTAATTGTCCAATAAACGTTGACTGAATGAATGCTTATATTTCACTAAAGTTGGTGAGTCCGTACCATAAATATAGAACCAATTAGCCTAAAACTTGGTCTAGATGATTCCCTCTCTGCTAACCATTACTTAATGGCAACTGAAAAGAGCAGATTACTTGGTTTGCTCGCAAATTAAGTCACTTCTCACCATCCCTTAGCGTCTTCCTTTGCAACATTTGAATAAGCCTGTTCCCTAAGTGGGTGCAGTGGAAAAACGTTAGGATGTGGAACACTTTAAGTGCCAGATAAGTTATTCATTTGTTCCCTGTAACAAACTAAAAAAAAAAAAAAAAATCTGCTCCTTAACCTCTTTAAAATTTCCCTATGACCTTTATTTCTCATTCATTCGTTCACTTATTTCACCTTAAATTCTAATCCTATCATTTTTTCTTCCATCCCAGCATCTGCTCCAGGCTCTGAAGAGAGTTTTCTCAACCAAGAGCCTCGGCGAGAGACTGAACTCATGATGTCTTCAGAAGCTTAAACATGCTTTGTAATCTCAAGTATTTAAAACCAGAAGAAGTAGACAACTGCTCAATATCTTCATTTCATCCTGAGTTCTCACCAGGCAGGCTCTTCTGGTTTGAATCTAGACAAAGCAGGATTCATCTTCAAATCAGACCCAGCCTGAACTTGCCCTGAAGGTGACTAAGGTCCTCAGTCTAATAACTGCTAGAATCACTTATGGGACTTTTTAAAACTACCAATGCCAGGACCACACCCCAAGATCTACTAAATCAGAAATCTCTAGGTCTTGGGCCCAGGAATCTATATTTTCTAAAATCTCATTGTTGATTCTGACAGAGACGGTCCATGGATTTCATTCATGTTGCTTCCTTCTAATAAGATGGCACTTATATCATCTGAGGTATCTCCCTTATTTTTAAAGCTGCCCCCAAAATAAATTGCTCAAACTGCCTGTGCAATTCATCCAATTTTCTCATAAAAACAAATAACTGTGTTTTTAATGCTTTAGAAAAGTCTCTTTTGGGAGAGGTGAGAGTGGCCATATTCGTCCTTCATTCATTTCACTAATAGTTCTTAACCTAAGCAGTTTGTTAGCTGTTGGAAATATAATGATTAATTAGACATTGTTCTGGCCCTCCTACTACTCTGCCTACAGTAGGAGAGATAGAAAAACAAGCAATGTGTGGTGGGAAGTACTATTCGGAACAGATACATGATTTGGAGTATTAGTAGGCATATACCCAAATAAAGGCATCACAGAAGATACATGCACATGTATATTTTATGTGTGAGGACAAGTGTGTGCACAGATCCATGTAATTTGCTCACAGATCCTTTGTTCTCACATTATTTTCAACTTTCAGGTTGAAATGATCTAGGCTGGTTTACTTTTTGCTCTTTAAAAAGCGTACTTCGGATATCTGGTAAACACCTCCCTGTGTAAGCATCACAGTTGCCCAGAAGCACGTGAGAAGACATGAATGCAGAAGCCCATGAGAAAGAAGAGACTCCACAGCCTTCACCACCCAGGCCAGCAAAACTGGCATCACAAGCAAGAACATGACATTTTTCGTTGTAGTTTAGCAAGTGCGATTCCAGGTCTGCATTGAACTCTGGGATTCAGAGCATCTATTCTATGTGTCAGGAAAAACCTTCTGTATAACTTTGTATCATATGTACCCTCTCCCTCAACTCACACATTGCAAAGTGGTTACCTTATACATCCTCTATTTCAGATGTATCGAAGTCCTGCAAATGGCTCTACATTTTCTGCAACTTGCATCATTTCATAAAATTGTGGCGAGTATCCCCAGAGCAGAAGAACAGACAGAGGTTCTCATAAGCACTGCTGAAGAATTCTTATAATGAAATAAATAAAAATTCTTTACCTATCTCTCCGTGTGTGTGTGTGTGTGTGTGCCCACGTGTGCCTCTACACAGGGATCACTGTAGCCTTTACTATTTGTGGTTAGGGTTATTTATTTTTTTATTTTTTATTTTTGGAGACAGAGTCTCCCTCTGTTGCCCAGGCTGGAGAGCAGTGGCATGATCTCGGCTCACTGCAACCTCTGCATCCCAGGTTCAAGCAATTCTCCTGCCTCAGCCTCCCGAGTAGCTGGGACTACAGGCACACACCGCCACATTTGGCTAATTTTTTGTATTCTAGTAGAGTTGAGATTTCACCATATTGCCCAGGCTGGTCTCAAACTCCTGAGCTCAGGCAATCTGCCTGCCTTGGCCTCCCAAAGTGTTAGGATTACAGGCATGAGCCACCGTGCATGGCCTAGGATGATTTTATTTACAGTATTTCATTTCATCCTTCCAGTTCCATGAAGAAGGCAGAGACAGTTGGTATTATATACATTTTACAAACAACAACAAAAACATGCCCAGCTTGTATCTTATTCAATTTTAACAGCTAGTGAGAGGAGGAGCCTGAATGTGAACCAAAGGTTCTGGCTTCATATAATTTTTATTTTATTGTTATTTATTTATTTTAGAGACATGGTCTCATCATGTTACTCAGGCTAGTCTCAGACTCCTTGGCTCAAGTAATCCTCCCGCCTTGGTCTCCCAAAATGTTTGGATTACAGGTGTGCACCACCGTGCCCAAAGTTTCTGGCTTCAAATAGAAATGTCTTTAGTATATATCATCCAGATATACAAGTATATTCTTTGGCAGTTCATACTCCACAACACTTCTAAGGAGTGGTAAGTCTATGAACTGGCTACTTTCAGAGTCTCTTCTTTGTATGGAGTCCAAACTAAGGCTGATACCCCAAACTAAGGCAGAAGTTGTTATCTCTATGAATATTTAACACTGGTTTCTTGGGTAGGGCCATCCATGCTGGCAATTCATTAGGGTTTGAAAGTACCTCTAATGAGTACCACTAGTAATGCTGATTGCTCATGGCTATCACTCTTTCCTCACTACTGTTGGCAATAGTTCTCTCTGGTTTGTAGTGTGACTTTTGTAGGTTGTTTCAATTGTCTGTCTAAAACGAGACTACCATTGACAAGAGGGATTAAGTGTGTAATAGAAATGTATTTTGTTTGGGACAAACTGGACAGGGACAAGATGAGAACTCTACATCCCCCTACAGCTCTGTCCATCATAGCTGTTGTCATTTACTGTAATGAGTTACATGGATTAATGCTGATAGCTTCGAAGGTACTGGGTTAGGATAATTTTGCCTTTATGAGATGTCACCCTGAGGTCAGGAAATAAATGTCACAGGCCCCTAGAAAAGCAAGTTGAAAAGGTGAGGGGCATGAAGTCCTGCCTCCAGGGTGACTGAAGGTGTTCCCAGCACACCCTGATGACAGCCTGCACCGTTTGTCCTCATCTGCAGGGGGACAAATTCCCTGGAGCCTGTGATTATTAATGGGGCACCAGCTGCTTTGTCTTTATTGCTGTCAGTCACACTGTCTGCCTCTGCCAGTCTGCAGGGATGTGGCTTCTGAAGTCAGAGTGCAGAGCCGCCAATCAGTGTTTACCTTCTCCCTGCCCTTTCTTACCTTCCACACCAGCTCCAGCTTACTTGCACGTACAGTTCCCTTAATTCCATGAGCTGCCTCAGAGTCAACTGATGTCAGAGAGCGCCACCTGCCGAGCTAAGGGGTGACATTTAAAATCAGTATGCTGTGAGTCTGTACGTGGAGCTAGCCGGTCATCCCACCTGCCCACTCCGTGTCTACTTGCTGGGTGGTTTAGATGTAAAAAACAACCCCAAAATACAACTTGAGGTAGAGAAAGAGAGCAGAGGGGTGGTTGTCAGGGGATATGGGAGGGAAGAATGGAGAGTTACTGTTCAGTGGGTATACAGTTTCAGTTTTGCAAGATAAAGAGTTCTGGAGGTGGCTAGTGGTGATGGTTGCACAATATGAATGTACTTAATACCACTGAACTGTATACCTAAAACGCTTACGATAGTAAATTATATGTTTTGCCACAATAAAATGTAATCTATAGAAATATATGAAGGAATAAATTTTTTAGTCAATGAAGTATCTTATCGGATCATCAAAATAAATAGATGATTAATAAATAAACAAATAAATACAATTTGAGAGTTTCCTGGCACCCAATACCATTCCTCTGCAAAATCCTTTCTTCCCATCTTACTAATCTCAAAATTGATTATGAAAGGATATGGGCACTCATTTAGAGAGGTGGCAGAGTAATAACTGGAAATGTTCCCATACCATGAGACCTGAGTTCTAATCTCCAACTCTGTAACCAGATATGCCGAGAACTTTAACCTTCATGAGCTGGCCTATTAAATCATCTATTGCAATACAAAAAATCTGAGATTTATTTCAGCTTTAAGAATAAAAATTCAGGCCAGGCACAGTGGTTCATGCCTGTAATTTCAGCACTTTGGGAGGCCGAGGAGGGCAGATCACCTGAGGTCAGGAGTTCAAGACTAGCCTGACCAACATGGTGAAACACCATTTCTACTAAAAATACAAAATTAGCCAGGTGTGGTGGCACATGCCTGTAATCCCCCCTCCTCAGAAGGCTAAGGCAGGAGAATCACTTGAACCCAGGAGGTGGAGGTTGCAATGAGCCGAGATCACACTAATACACTCTAGCCTGGGCAACAAGAACAAAACTCTGTCAAAAAAATAAAAATAAAAAAGAAAAGAAAAAAAGAAAAGAAAAGAAACAATAAAAATTCAGCTGTTCCTTGTGAAGGCAATAATTTTACTACAGTTCTCCACATGACAGAGTTAACTGAGACCATGTCCTTTCTTAAGTACAGGTTTTATTTAAGGAGAGGACCGGTAGATATGGAACTTTAACAAGGAACGGATAACACATGCTTAGATGAGACAATTTTCTAACTGAGAATTCTAATTTATTAGAGGGTTGTGAAAAGAGTTTATCTTTTCAATCAGTATTGTACAAAAGGAATTAGAAAATATTTGACTGCATTGCACATAGTAATGGTAAGTGTTTTGTGAAGTTTTTATTTCGGTTGTCAATCCATGCTGCTCTCATCTTATGCTCTGTCTCTCTTCAGATCATATAAATATTTTGCCTTTTACTGTCCATGCTGTTCTCATCTTCTAGCTTGTGAGTCTAGGTCAGATAAAGCAGGTCAGAAGCTCTATAGAGAGGTAGGCAGGTCATGACTCGGCACTCTGAAGACCCAAACCCCAAGCCTCATTCTTTGAGTGTTGGGTGTCCACGGCTTCAGGTTCTGCATGCACCTCACCTGACACTGTATCCTTTTCATAAATCACACATATCTGAAGGTCTGGGGGCCATGGGTGGGAGAAAATAAATAGACAGTTAAACGATCAGTGGTAAATTTTCCAGACCTTGCAGAATAGTCCTACTAAAACTGTCCATCCACCCGATGGTCTCATTTGCAATCTTTTCCAACATTCCATTCTGTAAACTAGGCAATTGTCTATAGAGATTTTAACTTGCAAATATATGTGTGAAATGTTTGCCAAAATGCAATTAGTTTGGGTTTGTTCTCATTCTTTCGTGAGATTTTGTTGTATAAAGAAGGCTTTTAAGATACTCAGAGGGAGGTTTTCATAAATTCCCAATATTTTCTAACAAAGTTGCATTACAATGGAATAAGATCATAATAATGGGATCAGTTGCTTGCAATAAATGAGAAATTTATAATCCCCAATTCTATGTATCTAGTATTAATCAAAGTAGGTTAAATGCAGTAGCAAAACAACCCCAAAACTCAGTGGCTTAACAGAATAAATGTATTTTTTCTTGTTCATACAAAATCCAATATGGTATTCCTGGTTGGTTGATTCTTTGGGAAGGTTTTGCAGCAAGTGATGACTGAGGGACCCATGTTCTTTCTATCTTGCGATGTCAGCATCTTCAACAGAGTCTTGAAGGTCACTGTAGAAGGAAAGAGAATGTGGAGAAGGCATAATGGGTATTAACAGTCTTGGCTTAGAAGTAACACACATCACTTGCAGTCACATGACATGAGCCAGACTGGCCACTGAGATGCACAAGAGCTTGCATGTGTAGTCCTGGTAGGGGAACAACTCTATTCCATGGAAAGGGAACGTACATCTCTGTTGGTCAGCTAGTTGCGCTGAGATACCCTGCCCTTAGGACAGTAAATCAGAGGCTTTCAATAAACATCTGCTAAATATATAAAGGGATAAACAAATGAATAGTAGAGCTCATCTTTTTATAATTATTTCATTATTTCCATGACTACAGCTTCATATATTATTTTAAATCATTTTAAAGAATAATACAGAGCAAGCGCTCATTTTAGCCATTTAATCATTTTGCTGACTTCCATGGCAGGTCTTTCAAGATGATTCTATATCATGTTTCGGGATAGCTTAGGTGGAATTTTCCTTAGGAAGCAATGCAGGGGTCTGTAAATGAACTTCAAATCCCTTCTGATTTGACCTTTGTAAGCTACATAAACTCCTCCTTGGTATTATCCTTAACCAAGCATGGTTGGTGGCATATTTTCTTTCAGTAATTTTAGTTCAGCTAATTTTGGGACCCTGCTAATGAAGCCAAGGAAATGATTATAGCTAGCACATAAAAGAACCATTTGTAGCTATGAAGACCAATTAAACTGCAAGTCATTCAATTTTATAGTAACTTGTCTTACATTATACTTTGGGCTCATGGTGACTTTAAAAACAATCAGAAATTTAAAAAACTTGTCAGCAGTTTTCAGTACTAACAGAGAGAACATGAAATGATATAGTCAGTGGTTACAAAAATTCTGGTCACAAGAGAGACATACTCTAAGATAGAGATATTCATTAAGCCTTTCTGTAACTTGAATGATATATCATGCAGAGCTATATAATTTGCTTTAATCTAAACTTGTGCTTGTTCCAGAATCTAATTTCTCTGTAAACACTGTTAATTGATTACTCCTTGAACAATGTGCTGAACTGACCAATACTCTCCATCCCTTCCATAAAATGTAGAAACTGATGCCCACAGTATCTATCATGGAACAGAAGTCCAGGCTCACAGACAGTTCCATGAGGTTGCAGAGGGTTCATGTTCCCTCCTAGTTTCTGCTCCACTCTCCCTGGAAAGTGACTGTCATCCTTGTGGTCCAATATAGCTTCCAGAGCTCCAATCATTCCGCAGCAGGATAAAGAGCCCAACTCCTCTCTCTCTTTCAAGAGATTTTCAGGAAGTTTCCCACATATTTTCAAATAAACATGTTTAATATGTATGTGTTTGTATCATTTTAAAATGATTCTTCACCTTAACTAATTTGTCTAGGTTAACAACCAACCATCAATTCTAACAGTATCTGATAAAAGAGCTTCTAATGCAGTTTGTTCTTGGATCCTGAATAGGAAAAGAATGCCCTGTGGAAGGAATTAAACATTTTTGTTTTGGGAAATGTATAATGGTGGGAATGACAAACAAATTGGCATTTGGTTTATACATCAATCTTGTGCAAGCATGGCAGTCTGATTGTATTAGTTACAGTACAGTCTAACTTACTGTAACAAACAGACCCCAACACACAGTGACTTCAATTAGATAGAAATTTATTTTTCTCTCGTAAAGTAGTCCAGTGGTAATTACGTTGTTCAGGGCTGGTAAGAGCACTCTGCTTTTTTTTTTTTTTCCTTCTTTTTTTTTGTTTTTGAGACAGAATCTCACTCTGTCTGCCCTGGCTGGAGTGCAATGGCTCAATCCCAGCTCACCGCAACCTCCGCCTCCCAGGCTCAAGCGATTCTCATGTCTCAGCCTCCCGAGTAGCTGGGACTACAGGAACACACCACTGTGCCTGGCTAATTTTTGTATTTTTTTAGTAGAGACCCGGTTTCACTATATTGGCCAGGCTGGTCTCAAACTCCTGACCTCAAGTGATCCACCTGCCTCGGCCTCCCAAAGTGCTGGGATTACAGGTATGAGCCACCATGCCTGGTGCAGTCCATCCCTTTAAAAGGTGTTATTCCTTTCTGGACGCAGGTATTTTCTCCAGTGCTTAACCCCGTAGTGCAGTGGGAAGATTTTTTTAAGAAGGACCAGGGGGGCATATGCCCAATCCTTTTAGGAGTGCCCTTTTAGGAGTGCTCTGCCACACATAGCTCCTACTCACATTCCATTGGCCAGAACCTAATCAGATGGCCATATTGAGCGGCTAGGTAGCAAGCTAAAACTTGAATTCTGGGGAAGAAAAGGAGAACAGATGTTTTGGAACAATCAGCAGTCTCATAGTAATCTGTTGCTATTGAGTCTCGTCAACTCTAGACCATCAGATGGGATCCAGTGTCTGAACACGTAAGTTTTATGAGCAAACCTTGGACTGTGGGGAACTCACATCACATTTTTACAGATGGTGAGTCAGTAGTGAGAACACAGAGGGTAAATAAAGCCATGGGCCTTGGTTAATAAGTGGTATCAGAGTCAGCTTCCCACCCTGAAGTACACGCACCAGGCAAGGCCAAATCTGTCACTGCGGAATCGCCCAGTCCCCTTTCATACTGGACCATGTGGATGGAGACTTGTGGTGTCATGTGAACCTAACATTTCAGCAATTCCACTTAACTGTTCATTTTCTACAATCGTGTAGTTAACATCCAAAGGTCTCCTAAAAGAAAGGTTTGAATTTAAAGGAAGAAAAAATCTTCACGGTCATCATCATTGTCAAATCAATTTGCATCAACATTTTTTGGAGGGCAAGGAATTGATTCAAGTTCTGAACAAATGGGCAGATAAAGAAAACCAGTTTTTTTTTTCCCTTTCAGTAGGCTGACAAAATATTTGACTGAATCAACAGGTTACTTGGTAAGGAAAAAATATCCATAGACCTCATTTCTCTTCATTCAACTTATTGACTGTATCATCTGTTCGACTTGGTTAGGATAACAGAATTATGGTTGACTTGGAACCAGGTGATCTCCCCATTATTATATTATTATCATATTATTATATGAGTTTATAGATGAGAAACTCAAGGTACTCAGCTAAGATTTTATATTCCCTGGTGGAGCTGAGGACCAGAAACTATCCCCTGAATTCCAGACCAAGTTTTTTCCGCTTCAACACTTTACTCCCGCCCTTTCCTGGCTGCCTGTTGAATTTCCCAACTGGCCTTCCTGAAAAGCAAGACTGGAAAGTGAGAGTTTTGACATAGCATTTACGGTCTTCATTGAAGACAACTGGGTTGACCGTTGGAACACAAGGTTGGAGTGTCTGGGCACGTAGACGTGATCCATTTTTTATCTTATTTAGTGGTAGAACAGTCCCGAGTTGCAAAGGGCTTCTTCTGTGCACAGAATCTGTCAGCGAGGCATTTTGGCTGAGGGTCACTCTAGCACAAGAACAGATGACAGGACGGCAGGCAGTCTGTCCCCTTCTAGGGAATAAGGCAAGGATTCCTTTAATACAATGTGACAACTAATCTCTCTATAGCATCTGACTGAGAGGTTTTAATTACTACTGTGATATACACACGTGATTTCTTTATACACATGCACAGCCGGGCTTCTATGTGTTTCTCTGTTATTTTGCAAAGCATGTATCAGCACAGAGTGGGTTTATCCTGAATCATTCTCCTTCTTTTCTCCTTGTCTCTGCCTTTCTTTCTTTCCTTCTTTGTTTTCCTCCTCCTTTCATTTCCTGTTAATTTGTTAGAAAGGGCTTATTGATTTTATGATTTGAACATAAGGCTGGGTCCTTCAGCTCTCCTTCCCCTCTCAGAAACAGCAGTAAACCCTGTGGTCACAGGGATTGGAGGTGTTTTCACAGCCTTGCTGGCATTCAGATGAAGACCTCTTTGGGAGAGAGTGTGTGTGTTGGTATGAAAGAGCATTGTGCAGGAATGGCAAGAATCACAAAAATGAATTTGCAGAGAATACTCAAATCAGAGTTTCTTCTTGCCAAAGAATTAAACTGTGACCCAGTTCTGAGCCTGTGTCATCATACTATTGACTATCTGTATCACTCGCTATGTAAAAATATATGAGTATCTTATATCGTAGAGTATCTTGACTCTACAATGACAAGTGTCTGAATATTTGGAAGTATCAAAACATTTTACTTAGATTATTTGCCTATATTCAAATATGAGGTGACTTCCGTGATCAGTTTGAAAGAGTATTTGAAAAATCCACTTATAGATCTCTCCAATGCTAGGCAAAACAATATTGCAAAAGATGCCAAGAAAAAGCTCTAGCAAATGGAAATACTGATCAAGCATGGTTTGAGCACCAAGGTCTTCCTTGATGAAGAATTTCCCAGTAATTAAATATGAATACATGGGCATCTGCTTAATTTAAAAAGAAAGAATATGAATGAAAGAGAAGGAATCTGAAATCATTATTATGATGACACCCTGTCAGAGTGAGGTCAATACTCAGTTTTCTTTTAATTGCATAGTCTGATAATGCCAAGCTTCAGGAGGGTAATTCTCTTCCCAAGGTTTATATTACCCCAAGTGCTAAATCATGTTGAGGGTTCATAAACCTCCCTCCTCAATTTCAGTTCTTACCAGGCACAAAACTAGAGCACTTTGGAGAGATGAATTGATGACACTGAACCTGCTACTAAAAGTTTTAGTGGAGAGGAAACTTCATCACCCCTGTTCCTGACTCCAGAAAAGTCCTCTGAATTAATGTCACTCACCATCTAGACATGCTTCCTTCTGAGCACTCCAACAATTTCCCTCTTCTGCGCCTCCTGAGTCACTAGCATCTCACCCTCTGTTCCCTGCTAAGCTGCCCTTATCCTTCTGCAGCATGTCTTGCTTTGGCCTGATAATGCAACAGCTTCCACAGCTCCTGCACACAGCTCAAACCATGGCATACTGACCTCATCTAGTCCTTCGTTTGACTGGGCTGCCGAGGGTTTTAGCTCTACCAATCTTTCAGGGTCAATTCCATTATAAGATGTTTCCCTTCTACCAAGTATCTGACCAAGAATTGAACGGTTTTTCTGTAATCCAAATCTGCCCTGAACTTCTTCATTTCTAAACTTTTTTTTTGCTATTCCATCCTCTTGGAATGCACTTGCATCCTCAGTACTGCCTCCGACCTGTCAAAATTTTACATATTTCTAAAGATTCAGCCTAAATGTCTTATTTTCTCAGGGCCTCTCCTGTAAGCCTCCATAGCACTTTGGTTGCAATTCTTAGGGGCTCTATCACACTCTTCATGGAGTAGGAGGAGGAGCCTTGGTGGGAGTCAGGAGGACAAGGCAAGCTTCAGCCCTGTGACTGAGACAGCGTGTGGCCTTAAATGCATTTAGCAGTCTCCTTAAGCCTCTGTTTTCTCATGTGTCAACACGATGGCTTAAATTGTATGGCCTCTAAGAAGCTTCTGTTTAAAGCCCAGTGATTCTATGATTATAGTTTCAGAGTCTACATGTAATTCTCCTACAAACCTGCTAATTTCTTGAGGGCATGATTGATATCTTATTCACCTAAACATTCTCTCTTTCTTCTTAGTGTAGTAGACACCTTATAAATGCTTGTTAAAGTAAAGAATGGATGAAACAATATCTCTTATTGCAATTTGACCTCACTTTTTGTTTTGTTTTTAGAAGATATGGAAAAGAGATGATGGGCACTGTTTATTTCGTAACTACTTATTACCTCCTTGTGTCCATATACAGTGCTTGCTTTGGCTAACCAGTTATATGCTGGACAGCAAATTTGGATTAAAATAAAGGTGGCTTTCCCATCTTTCTTTGATTGTCATTGTGTGTGTGTGTGTGCGCGCATATGGATTTTTGTTTTCCTAAATTGTCGAGAAAATCATCAATTTACTTGAGTAGATAATTTCAACTTTCTGTCTCTGTCACAAAATAAGGCAGGCTTTCTATTTTTGAAGAGAAGCCCAGTGCCTCTATTTAACTCCCCTCTGAAGCTCTCTGTGTTGGTTAACTGTATGGAGTAGGTGATCAGCCACATGATATGATTTCAAAAATATGAGTGGGGCTGCCATCTGCCTAACTATTGGTTATCAAGAAAGAATTACTCCTTTGGGTCCAGAAGGCTTTGCATTTCCAAGAGTAGCCTGGTAAATCAGTATATCTTGAACTATTATTGATGATCCTTCAGGCCAGCAACTTCTACCCAAAGTGTATTCTACAAAACCCAAGTTCTATGAGATGCTAATAGTTGTTCCGTAAAAATGGGGCCTCAGTGATGAAATCAATTTAAGCAGCTACAATAAATAAAACCAGATTTTCTGAGCTGCAAGACTTCTCAGAGCCTTGAATAGGCTAATGTGCATAGTGGATTCCCAAGAGGCGGGTGCAAGAGGTCACAATTCCAAAACACATAGGACGATAGAACCAGAAATCTCCCAACTATTCATTTTATTATTTATTTATTTATTTTTAAATCAAGTGACTCATGGGTCTAGATTTCCACTAAACACATTCTGGGAAAAGTTGCCATTGAGGGCTATAAGAGCTAGCCAAACACCAAACTCAGAGGCAAGCAAGACTGAAGTGAAGAAAAAGATGTCCCAAGACAGACTAGACAGACTGCTGTCTCCAGCAGCTCAGCAAAGCTCTGCATGGCAGGTGGAGATGCTGAACAGGTGGTAGAGATCTCAATTCTGTCTGAGCCTCAGCTATCACCTTTTCCCTCACAAACTTGCACCTGACTCAGCTTTAATTGGCCGTCCTCACACCTCCACTGGATGACCTTGAGGGATCAGAGAAAGTGGTGCCATTTTACCAGCACATTTGCTGAATGCTGGGCTCTGCACTTGGCAGCCAGAGGAAAGCTATGAGAATCCTAACTGCAGGAATTAAGAAGACTTGCCTGTCTGATGCTAGAACTACTGCTTCGCTCATTACCTCAAGAATTTAGTCTGCTCTGGGAGTGGTATCAATGGTAGGAGTGAGTAGGAGTGAGTTGATCGGAAATCAGTAAAGCCCATTTCTTGATAATGCATAGTTAAAACTAGACAGTGATCGGTTGTTTTACCTTAACTTTCCAAAAAACTTCCTGGATCTTTCTGTGTGAAAAATCCCAAAAACAAACAGGTGGACCACAAACATTAAGAGAAAGATAATCTATTATGCAGAGAAATTTAAACTTTTTACAAGACTGATGTAGAAAATGAAGGAAACCCACTGTGCCCACCACATGGGAGGGAGAGAGGAGATGAGGAGTAGCAGTGAGCCCCTCAGGCCCTGAGCAGCCTGGGCCTGTGCTACAAAGCCCTAGGTTGGAGTCCGCTGTTCATGGTACATGGGAAAAGAACAGCACAATGAAAGGAGTGGCCGCAGATTATGCCAAACCGTCTTAGAGCAGGTGCTGCGCCCATACTGGTCTGCAGCGCCCGGCAGGTCCTCTCTGTCACAGCCCCGTCCCACCCTGTTCCACTCATAACCACCACTCCTGCTCCTCTCTGCCAGCTCTCTCTGCATGCTCGGTCTGTCCCTCACCCAATGTCCCTGCTCCCACTGTGCACTTTGCCTTAAATGTCACAGGACTCAGTCTTCACCTCCCTGCTGTGACCTCCTTGAGGTCAGGGGGACACACCCAGACTCGTCCCTGTAGCTCTCGTCAATAGCATATGGTGGGCCAGGTAAGTATTTGCCAAGCCCTAGCTCCTCATTTCCTTTAAATTCATTCTACTTGTGCCTCGAGCTACTTACTCAGCATCAAGATGTTTCTTGCATTGCTGTGCTATTATTTGTCTTCATACATTGTGATATCACCCCGCCCAGTTAGACTGCAAGTGTCTGAAGGAGCACCCTTGTTCTCTATCGAGGTGCCTTGCCCATCCTGCATGGTCCGAACATGAGTTGATTGAGTGATGCGAGCAAGAGCCCACACTTAACGAAGAGTCAAGGAGTGCCCGCTGCTATAGTTGGACAGCATAGTGGAGAATGTTGCTTTTATGTTTAATAAGGACATCAGAATGTTTCCACATAAGAGAGCCAAGGATGAAGCTAATTTCTCCGTTTCCTCTCTAGCTCCCTGATTCAAGGGCTGGAGGACCAAGAATGAGGGGACAAGACAACTGTTTGGTTGGGTAGGGGAGGGGTGGGAGCAGCAGGACGGTGGTCCAGGAGGTGGAGCTGGACTGAGGACACAACAGCACTTCCTCATCTGCCAGGGTGGCAGCCCGGCAGGGGGCTAATGAGAAGTGAGGTGTGAGGCAGGAGGTTCTGTGATAAAGGCAATTATGGGCTGCTCAAACTGCTGACAGCATGCAGTCAGCTGCAGGGCCATTGGTGGTAACTGATGCTACCTGTGCTACAAAGCCCCCTCCCTCCTAATGAGGTTATTACTGTCCTACTGGTTGAGGGACCTCCAGACCCTCTCTAATCCCCTCTTCTCACTTGTGGGCCCCAGCAGCCCTCCAGCTCTCTAAAAGGAAGGTGCTCTTAAGGTTTTGTCCAAATAGTTAAGGGGGAGAAATGCCCATATCTGCCCAGCTCTTGGCCTTCTCTGGGTTCCAGACTGAGCAGAGGGAAGCAGATGATTGCTACGGTGCCCCCCAGCACTAACAATCTGTGCCTGTCCCACATCTAAGCTTGCCTCTCCCCATGCCCGAATTCTGCCACTGATTCCTGATGAATGCCTGCTCAGCCTCAGGACTCAGCTCAGGATGTTCTTCCCAGGAAGCCTCCCTGACGCTCCCATCCACTTCCCACCCTGGGTTGTCATGTTGCCTTGTTTTGCTCCCTAGCCTTACCTGTGGACTCCTCCAGCTCCTCATCTTGGTGCCTATCACAGTGTCTGCCCCTGGGTTCCATAAAAGTTGTGGACTACATTAAACAAATGAACCAATCATTCAGACTGGCCACCTAGGTCAATCCGGAGTGGCAGGACCTGGAGAGACCAAGGAGCCTATCTGCGCCTCTCCAAATATTAGAGCAGTGCTTAGGACCCTTCCTGGCATGCTGTGGGGGCTCAGTAATTGTTAGGACCCCTCCCTTTTGCTTTCTCCTCAATCCACGGAGACGCATGGCTCATTCTGTTAGAATATTACCCTCAGGGTGGTTTTCAGGACACTTCTGTTCTGAGAAGGGAGATATTCTAAAACAGCTTTGCAAGACTATTTTGTAAAAAGGGTATTCCCTCTCAAATCGTATTTCTCCCACACACTGGGAAAAAACTCTTTGCGATTTTACCAATACCAGGCCTGTATCTGCTCCTAGCACTACTCTTTCTCCCTCCTATGCTCAAGCCAATTCCTGGAGGTGCAGATCCCCTCTCAGCCCTGGCATCTTACTCTCCCAATGCCCAAGCTTCCAAAATCACCCCACTCACTCTGTCTTCTCTTTCCAACCCCAGCCCATATTTTCCTAAGCAGAAAGACATGAGATCGAATTTATTCCACAGTAGCAGTATCGACAGGGGCACAACGATTTCATTTGGGGAGAGGGAGAGATTTCTCGTTGTTCGGGGGACAGGAGCGCTACCTGATGCCCCTTTACGTGCCCCTGAAAGTTCTCCCCTTTCCTCCATACCCAACCTCCTGGCTGTGACCAGGAGGAAAGCCAGGAGAAAGAATCAGGATGCTAGTACCCAGATCCTCCAGCCTGCCCTAGCCTTGGAACAAAGACGTGGTCGCCGGCAGGAAGCAGCACACATTCTCCACAGGCGCGTCAACCTGCCCGCAGCCTCCGTCCTGGAAAACGCCCGCCGCGCTCCACCTCTCACAACAGCTGGCCCGCGTGTCACAGCCAATTAGGCTTTGGAGGGAGTGAGAGGGAAAGCAGTGACACCGCATATTGACCCCTGCTGGCACGGGGCAGATGTGGAGGCCAGCACGCGTCCCCCGCACGGCCACGCCGCTAATTAATCACCTTGGCCACCGAGTCGTGACAGCGCTTTGCGCTCTGCGAGGCGCACGCGGAAGCAGGGGCCGGGCACCTGCGGAGAGAACCGCCGGCTGGGAAGCACAGGGCCACCAGCCGCCCCCTCTCGAAGCTGGCCTGGCAAGTTTGTTTCTGGCAAGTTTTCCCTGAAGCTGTTGGGGTTAAAAGGAAGGATGGAAAAGGAGGAAACTTTTTTAAAAGTCCTAAGTCATTACGTGTAGGACAGGTTGGTGGAGCCAGCGAGCTGGACACAGAGCAGGGGATTGGAGGCGCGCCAACCAAAGGAGTTCTCTCTGGGGTGGGCGTTTGGGGAGAGCTAATGGGATGCTCAAGGCTTTGCGTGGAAATGAGCCTGGAACTAGGTGGCTCTCAATCTTGGCTTACCTATTTCCTCCTGCCGCCTCTGCAAATCCCCTTCATCCTGTTGTTGCTTCACCAGCTGTGTAGGGAAGGGGTGAAGTCACTGACTAAATGCCAAGGAGAATGCCTGCTTACACATCTTTCAAAATTGACTGAGGCTTGACCTAGACTTCATGGCCTCCAAGAAACCGTCTGGAGTACACTGTGGGTGGCATCCCTGTGACCCCCGCTGCACCCTGCGTGTTCCCAATCATAGCACTCAAGACACTGAACTGGCATTGTCTATGGAGTGAGCACAGGGGTCCTATCAGTGTTACTCATCTCCATCACTCCAGGTCCTAGCACAGTGTGTGGAGCCAGCTTTGCACTTACAGATATGTGTGGAATGATTCATGTACAAGGCATGATCCTTACCTTCAAGGAGCTCATGGCCCCCTGGAGAGAGGCTCATATCGGTTAATTGCACTGCAGACCGTACAGGGTAAGGGGTGAAGGTGAAGAAGAGGCATGCCAGCCCCAGCTTAGCCACAAAGCACACAAGTGCTCCTATTTGTGGGCAACTGCTTTTGCTGATTTTGTGGAAATATTGGGTAAAGTCTACTCTGATTCTATTCATGCTCGAAATAATAGCTGAAACAGGTCAACCACTGTATAGTTTATTCTTAGGCAACAACTCTTTCTTTCCTCCAGATAAAGCTCGCCCTGGTCACTCAAAAACTAAATATAAGTGAGGCTGCCTGAAGGTATGTGAAACACAGTTTGGGAACAGGTTATATGCTTCCACTTGGATTTAGGTTATTGTTTGTTCCAACATGAAGACTCATGGCTGATTTATGCCTATGACATTAAGCCCGAACTCTTAGTGTGTGTGAGAGCAATGCTTTTTGGCATCTGGCCCTGACAGATAACTACCCTGACATTGTCAGAAGAAGAGAAGAAGGTGGAGGAGGAGGAGGAGGAGGAGAAGGAAGAAGAAGAGGAGAAGAAGGAGGAGGAGGAGGAGGAAGAGGAGAAGAAGAGGAGGAAGGAGGAGGAGGAGGAAGAGGAGAAGAAGAGGAGGAAGAAGGAGGAGGAGGAGGAAGAGGAGAAGAAGAGGAGGAAGAAGAAGGAGGAGGAGGAAGAGGAGAAGTAGAGGAGGAAGAAGAAGGAGGAGGAGGAGAAGGAGGGAGGGGGAGAGGGAGGGGAGGGGGAGAGGGAGAAGAGCGGGAGGAGAAAGATGAAAACAGGGAGTCAGGCAGGCATTCATTTTGCTGATATTATAGATACCAAGTGGGATGGGTTAGACATTCTCCCTGCTTAGAAGGTTTTAGTTTAATGACAAGTGCCATTTAATTTCTCCAGGTGTTGATGTCTTCCCTTGTCAAATGGGAATGATTATGCTCCTCTTGAAGTATTGGTCACACCCTGCCTTGCTTGGACATGTTTCTTAGAGAAGTAGCCATTCCTGTGTGCATTATATTTTGACTTTTGATACTTCTTTTTTTTATATATGCTATGCCACAAATTCCAGTTTGTGACATTTGTAACTTAAAATTTTGGTGAGCAATAAAGGGACCAATGTTTGCTTTTGCAAAATACATTTATCCAGAAAAGAGCTGGTCAGTTAAATGTTTTCTTCCTGCTATCTCAAGTGCTTTGTTTTTGTTTCTTTGCTTTTACTTGATGTTCAGCACTGTGCTAGGTACTACTGGGGAAGCAGAAAAATGTTTTACAACTTTCTAGTTTCTTACTCGAGATCTATATGTAAGTACATGTAAGTCTGTGGGTGAATTTGAGAGTGTGTCCGCGTGTGAAAGAGTATGTGTAAGTGAGTGAGTGTGCGTGTGCATGTGATGAGTGTGTGTTTGCATACTGTGAAGGTCAGGACGTGTGGGTGAATGTGTGAATGTGTATGTGAAAGTGTATGTATAAGGGTATTTGTGTGATATCGACTGTGGGTGAGTAAGCACAGATGTGAGTATTCCATGCATGTGTGTTCACATGTGTGAGTAGGTGCGTGAGTGTGGGTATATGCGTAAGTGTGTAAGTGTGTGTAGCCATGAGCATGTGTGTGCGAGAGAATGTATGGTTCCGTGTGTGTTAGCATGAACATGAATGCACTGTATGCACATGTGTGTGAATGATCATGTGTGCCTGCAGGTGCGTGTGTCTGCAAGTGTGTGTGCGTGTGTGTGTGTATCACGCAGCATGTTTGTGTATGTCAGTGAAAGCACCATGATGTCTCTGTTACTGGGTAGTTCTGAAGAGCATTTACGCTCCTGAGAGCAGAAAGACAGGAAGTCGTGGTAAAATCTTAAAAGGGCAGTCAGTCAACTTGTTTCTCAGTAAATCTCCAAATGACTCTTTTGACAGATCTTTTTTCCCCTAATTAGACTTTAAAATTTAGAATCAAATAGGAAAAAAAAAAAAAAATAGAGGAGTTCATCTGAAAAAAAGGAATGGAAAAATATCCCAGGAAACAAAACCCAGTACGAATGAATAGCTGGTAGGCTAGTGGTTGGTGGTATTAAAACAACGCAAAAACAACGAATTTCAGCTCCTTCGTGGAGGGCAGCGTGGAGCTCTGGTTCTGCTCAGCGATCAGCAAGGATCATGGAATGCTTGACGACTTCCCTCCCTAACCTTTTGGCTTTCCATGAAAGATGGACAAACGTTTCCCATTTAAGAGGCAAAGGCTCCATCGTGTGGTCAAAAACAAAACTGCAGCTCCTCTCGAGCAATTTCAAAATAAATTGATAAAACAGTCTAGAGCACAGGGTAGGTAGGACCCGCAGGCAAATGCGTGAGGCTAGGCAAGTTGCCTACCTCGCAAAGTCCTCCTCTTTTTGCAGCCCCGGTCTTTTCCTCTTTGCAAATTCCTCCTCTTCCCTTCAAAGGTTCCTTGCACTCTGCCACTAAAGCTGGCGAAATATCTGTCATTTACATCTTTTCCCTCATGCATTTTCTCCTTATAAGGCAAGGTTGCCACTTTACAAAAGAGGAAAGGCCAAGTTCAGATATCTGATTTCTTCACGTTAATGACCAAAAGGATGGGAGTTGAGTTTTGCCTGAAAGATAGCAGAGAGTGTGAGCAGTCACTTTTAAGAGAGAAAATTCACAAAATCTGCCTGTTTGCCAGTAAGGATACTACTTGAGATTTGATCCTTGGCTGAAGGTGGGCACAGGCATGATTAGGCCATCAGCCTAAAGAAGGAAACCTGGCACATCAGGCAGGTCATTTCTTGCAAGGGACTTTAATCTGGTGAGCCACTGACATTTTTGCAGTTACCTCTTTGAGTTTGAGGGAAATTACTGGCAGCTTTCCTGGCAGCCTTAAGGATCTAGGATCTAGTATACCCCAACGACTTAAGGAAGGTCCTTGACTTTTATCATGGACATAAGTTATAGGACTGTAAACTAGAGCACAGGATACTCTCCATAGAATAGAAGACATTTGCCATTTAAAATGACTTCATGGATAAATCATAATGGCTAGTATGTTGAAGTGCTTTTGGTGACACCTGGAAGCTACTTAATAAACATTAACCATTATCATGATCCACAGGGTCACTTTTTAACATCAGTGCAATCTTCCTAATGACTTTATGATTATAAATTAATATTATGGCTCTATTTTACAGATGAGAAAACTAAAGCTTTGAAAAGTTAGCCATCTTGCTGAGACTCTAGTTAAGCTGGAACTCCAATCCCAATTTGTTTGATTCCAAAAATCAGGCTCTCAAGCGCTAGGCCAAGCTATATTTAAGAAAATATAAAGATTAGGTACAGTGGCTCACACCTGCAATCCCAGCACTTTGGGAGGCCAAGGCCAGAGGATAGCTTGAGGCTAGGAGTTCGAGACCAGCCTGGACAACATACACCATCTCTAAAAATAAAAAGAAAAGAAAATACAAAGACTTGGAAAGATGTTCATAATATATTGTTATGTTTAAAGAAAATGCTTGCAAAATAATACAGTATAACCCCATTGTGCATGTGTATGTGCATATGTAATAGACAGATAAATGTAGATACATAAAAATGGAGTGAAGGGATTAACAGCAAGAACTTTGGAGTCCTTTTTCTGTCTTCAACTTCTGGCCTAGCCATTTTTTAGCATTGTTGGGGAAGTACAGACTAGGGTTACTTTTTCTGTACTTCAATAACCGTCCTGACAGGATTATTATAAGAATTAAATCAGGTGGTGCAAGTAAAACACTTGAGATCATATCATATATGGTGCTTAGTAGCCACTCAACACACAATCGGTCTTATTACAGATATAGTCTGAAACTTTACAACGATGATCTAAACTTCGTGTGAATATGGGTGATGTTTATTTTTTTTCTTTGGTTTTATCTATATTTTCAAAGTGAACTTTTGTTAATGGTATAAAAAAGGAGAGAAAGCATTTTTAAAAGGATGCAGGTAGAGCCAGACGGTTAGAGAAGGAGCTGTGGATCAACAGTCAGCCAAAGGCCAAGTGGAACCCATGGTGGCAAGGGGAGGGGGCTCCATGCATTCATACTCCCAACTTCAGTACAGCCAGGTGGAACTGAGGGATTATGTGGATAATCAGACATGGTTCCTGCTTGTCTTAGTGCTGCAGAGACAACTAGCAGTTCCCAGCGTCTGGTTTTCCTTTCCTCCATGGTAACCTCTGGCCAGGTTCATGTCTACCTAGAATGCAGAACACATTTTTTCAGCTTTCCTTGTAGTCGGGTGTGACCACATGACTAATTCAGGTGCACAGTATACCCATGCTATGTCACTTCTGGGAAGTGTCTTTAAAGGTAGAGGACATTGGCTCTTCACTGTTTCTCCTTGCTGTGCTGGAAGCTGTGCTTTATAGTTGTAGCTAGAGTGTTTGGGGCCATAATGAGGAAATCGTGTGTTACTGATAGAGAGGCAACAAGAAGGAATCCCAGTCACTGGTGGTCCTAGAGCCACCATACTAGGCACACTGCTTGTTTTGGGACTTCATTTACATGAGGGAAAAATAAATTTCTGCCTTCTTGCAGCCACAGTTGTTTTGGATTTTCTGTAATTCACAGGTTACTGGCTTAAAATAGGGAGCTACCCCAGAAGACACACAGCAATGCCTGGAGACACCTTTGGTTGTAACACCTGAAGAGGTGCTACTGGCATCCGGTAAACAGAAGCCAAGAAAACTGTTAAACAATGCACGGGACAACCTCCACCACAAAGAATAACACAGCCCAAAATGTTAGTAGTGCTGCGGTTGAGAGCCCCTGCTTACAGCTGAATTCCATCTTACCTGATACAAGGAGCTTCCTAAGAACATATCCATGATGGCTTTTTAAGAATATTCGACCTGCCGAAGTATGGGCCTGGGGTTAGTCTGAGCGACAGAAAATCCCACCAGGTTGATTATAGCACGTGCCAGGGGTCAGTGGGAATAAAAATCGTAAACTCCTGTTCTAGGCTGAGCCTCCCTTCCAGAGTAAGCATGGGATGATCAAATTAGGTTAGTTGTAAGGATCAATTCATTAAGCATTTCTAGATTGGGGCGGGTTGATTCCAGCTCAGGTTCTGGGTGAGAAGGCTGAACATGGTAACCCATGGATGGACATGTTATTCTCTTGATGTGTGTGGTAGATGGTGAGGTTGGCAGTTTTCTGTTCCATAGGACTTATCATCTCTCTACAGGAGCTCAAGGGAACTCTTTAAAATCTCTGGGTAGGCTATTTGAGAGGTTCTTGAGATTAAAGAGGCAAAATGATATATGTAACCAGTGTTAAAGAGTGGGAGTTCTAAGGTGACAGAGACTAGATGGAGAAGAGAAGTCAAAGATCAATAGAAATTAGAGAAGAGTGAGGACTTTGAAAGTAGTTGCTAGGGCAACTCAAGTGACTTAATTTAAAACTGGTCTCTGTAGCCAAAAAAATTTAAATTATACTGTGTAGAAATAAAAAGAATAGTATTATAAGTCCCATGTGGCCATCAATTCATGACCAACCTTATTTTATTTTGTACCCCAGCTATTTCCTGCACTACCCATACCCTAAGATTATTTTGAAACAAATTATATTATTTTTATACAAATACTTTAGTAACTACCTCTAAATACCAGACTATTTTAAAAACAACTGTAATATCATTATCAAACCTAAAACGTTAACAATAATTTTTTAATATCATCAGCTATTTAGTGTTCACATTTCTCTAATTATCTTATAATTTTTTATAATTTGTTTTGAATCAGGATCCAAATAAAGTTCATGCATTGTGATTGACTGACATTTCTTAAATCTTTTTTAATAGGTTCCTCCTCTGTGTCTTATTTTTCCCCTTGCAATTGGTTTGTGAAGAAACCACACTGTTTGTCCTATACATACTCTTGTGGTCCAGGTTTTTCTGTCTTCATTCTCATGGTGCTAGGTAATATATTACTCTATCTCGTATATTTCCTTAGAAAAGTAGGGATGCTCATATCTAGGCAATTGGTCAAATTTAGATGTGATTTTGATATTGTTGTTGTTGTTAAGGCTAATTAAGAGATGGTCTTGTGTATTTCCCCTAGGTACATAAGGTCTTGTTATCTCTATTTCAATAATTATTGCCTGGATCCATTAGTTCCTGGGGGTTGCAAAATAGTGATCTTGAGCTATCTCTAATGGTCCAGGCTATACAGTTGGGTATCTATAAAGGATCATCACACAATTTGCAACTTTTTATTTATTTCCACCTAAGGAAAAGTATTTTCAAAATTTCTGGAATCAGTATAGCATCACGGATAAAGTCAAATTGCTATTGGTTGAAATCCTAGCCCCAGCACTTAATCGCTATATGACATGCTAGGTAAGTTCCTTAATTTCTCTGTGCTTTAATATCCTAATGTGTAAAATAAAAATACCAGAATGCAGCACATGTAAAATGTGGTGAATGTTAAAAAGACTATATATCAGATACTTGATACAGAATAAACTCTCAGTAAAAAGTAACATTTATAGTCCCTTGTTTCATTGATTTTAAGATGCATTTTTTTTTCACATGTTAGCATCTCTAAAATTGGGACGTATTTTATAATCTAAGGTATCTTGGGTTCAGTGACATATGATTGCAGTAGACATACCTTTCTCTTGCCCATGTTCCTTGAGTCTAAGTCACTGGTGTTGTTATGGAGACTCAGATAATCAAAATGGGCTTTCTAAAGTGAGCATATTCTGTTAATAATTTCAATTGACCCTAGAATTTTCCACTCTTTCACAGAGGTTCTCCATTCTAGAATACTAAGTATGCATTGTGTATGACTTGTTTATGGCCCAACAAAGTTGAATTCTCAGAAATACTTTCCAAATTCTAATATTACTATGTGTTATTCAATATTTAAGAAAAAATAAAATAGCAATCTAAAAAGTCAATTGTTTCCTTGGCGTGGGTCACTTCAGGTTCTTCCCTCATAGCTCTCCCCTTCCTTTCCCCTTCTTCTCCCACCATAAAAAGTTAATCTTGGTTGGAGTTGCTTCCAAGATGGCCAAATAGGAACAGCTCTGGTCTACAGCTCCCAGTGAGATTGATGCAGAAGATGGGTGATTTCTGCATTTCCAACTGAGGAACCTGGTTCATCTCATTGCGACTGGTTGGACAGTGATGCAGGCCATGGAGGGTGAGCTGAAGCAGCCAGAGCGTTGTCTCACCCACAAAGCACAAGGGGTCAGGGGATTTCCCTTTCCTAGCCAAGGGAAGCTGTGAGTGACTATACCTGGAGAAGTGGTACACTTCTGCTCAAATATTGTGCTTTTCCAATAGTCTTCACAACCAGCAGACCAGGAGATCCCCTCCTGTGCCTGGCTTAGTGGGTCCCACGCCCATGGAGCCTTGCTTGCTGCTAGTGCAGCAGTCTGAGATCGACCTGGGACACTGGAGCTTGGCAGGGGGAGGGGCCTCTGCAGTTCTATGCTCACAGTGTAAACAAAGCTGCAGGGAAGCTCAAACTGGGCAGAGCCCACTGCAGCTTAGCAAGGCCTACTGCCTGTCTAGATTCCACCTCTGGGGCAGGGCGTATCTGAACAAAAGGCAGCAGACAGCTTCTGCAGACTTAATGTCCCTCCCTGACAGCTCTGAAGAGAGCAGTGATTATCCCAGCATGGCATCTGAGCTCTGATAACAGACAGACTGCCTCCTCAAGTGGGTTCTTGATCTCCATGTAGCTTGACTGGGAGACACCTCCCAGTAGGGGCCGACAGACACCTCATAGACAGGTGGGTGCCCCTCTGGCATGAAGCTTCCAGAGGAAGGATCAGGCAGCAATATTTGCTGTTCTGCAGCCTCCTCTGGTGATACCCAGGCAAAGAGGGTCTGGAGTGGACCTCCAGCAAACTCCAACAGACCAGCAGCTGAGGTGCCTGTCTGTTAGAAGGAAAACTAACAAACAGAAAGGAATAGCATCAACATCAACAACAACAAAAAAACCATCCACACCAAAACCCCATCCGTAGGTCACCGACATCAAAGACCAAAGGTAGATAAAACCACGAAGATGGGGAGAAACTAGAACAGAAAGGCTGAAAATTCCAAAATCCAGAATGCTTCCTCTCCTCCAAAGGAAAACAACTCCTTGCAAGCAAAGGAACAAAACCAGATGGAGAATGCGTTTGACAAGTTGACAGAAGCAGGCTTCAGAAGGTCGATAATAACAGACTTCTCCAAGTTAAAGTAGCGTGTTCTAACCCATCACAAGGAAGCTAAAAACCTTGGAAAAAGGTTACACAAATGGCTAACTAGAATAACCAATGTAGAGAAGTCCTTAAATGACCTGATGGAGCTGAAAACCACAGTACGAGAACTTCGTGAAGCATACACAAGGTTCAATAGCTCATTCGATCAGGCAGAAGAAAGAATATTAGTGATTGAAGATCAAATTAATGAAACAAAGTGAGAAGATAAGGTTAAAGAAAAAAGAGTAAAAACAAAATGAACAAAGAATCCAAGAAATATGGTACTATGTGAAAATACCAAATCTATGTTTGATTGGTGAACCTGAAAGTGATGGGGAGAATGGAGCCAAGTTAGAAAGCGCTCTTCAGGATATTATCCAGGAGAACTTCCCCTACCTAACAAGGCAGGCCAACATACAAATTCAAGAAATACAGAGAACACCATGAAGATACTCCTCGAGAAAAGCAACCCCAAGACACATAATTGTCAGATTTGCCAAGGTTGAATTGAAAGAAAAAATATTAAGGGCAGCCAGAGGGAAAGGTCGGGTCACCCACAAAGGGAAACCCATCAGACTAACGGTGGATCTCTCGGCAGGAACCCTATAAGCCAAAAGAGAGTGGAGGCCAATATTCAACATTCTTAAAGAAAAGAAATTTCAACCCAGAATTTCATATCCAGTCAAACTAAGCTTCATAAGTGAAGAAGAAATAAAATCCTTTACAGACAAGCAAATGCTAAGAGATTTTGTCACCAGTAGGCCTTCCTTACAAGAGCTCCTGAAGGAAGCACTAAACATGGAAAGGAACAACCGGTAAAAGCCACTGCAAAAAACATGCCAAATTGTAAAGACCATCAACACTATGAAGAAATTCACCCAACAATTAATGGGTGAAAAAACCAGCTAGCATCATGACAGAATCAAATTCACACATAACAATATTAACCTTAAATGTAAATGGGCTAAATGCTCCAATTAAAAGACACAGACTGGCAAATTAGGTAAAGAGTCAAGACAGTGTGCTGTATTCAGGAGACCCATCTCACATGCAAAGACACACACAGGCTCAAAATAAAGGGACGGAGGAAGATCTACCAAGCAACTGGAAAGAAAAAAAAAAGCAGAGGTTGCAATGCTAGTCTCTGATAAAGCAGACTTTAAACCAACAAAGATCAAAAGAGACAAAGAAGGCCATTACATAATGGCAAAGGGATCAATTCATCAGGAAAAGCTAACTATCCTAAATATATACGCACCCAATACAGGAGCACCCAGATTCATAAAGCAAGTCCTTAGAGACTTACAAAGAGGCTTAGACTCCCACACAATAATAATAGGAGACTTTAACACCCCACTGTCAATATTAGACAGATCAACGAGACACAGAATTAACAAGGTTATCCAGGACTTGAATTCAGCTCTGGACCAAGCAGACCTAATAGACATCTACAGAACTCTCCACCCCAAATCAACAGAATATACATTCTTCTCAGCACCACGTCACACTTATTCTAAAATTGACCATATAATTAGAAGTAAAACACTCCTCAGCAAATGCAAAAGAATGGAAATCATAACAAACAGTCTCTCAAACCACAGTGCAATCCAATTAGAACTCAGTACTAAGAAATAACTCAAAACCACACAACTACATGGAAACTGAGCAACCTGCTCCTGAATGAGTACTGGGTAAATAATGAAATGATGGCAGAAATAAAGGTGTTCTTTGAAACCAATGAGAACAAAGACACAACGTACCAGAATCTCTGGGACACATTTAAAGCAGTGTGTAGAGGGAAATTTATAGCACTAAATGCCCACAAGAGAGAGCAGGAAAGATCTAAAATTGACACCCTAGCATCACAATTAAAAGAACTAGAGAAGCAAGAGCAAACAAATTCAAAAGCTAACAGAAGACAAGAAATAACTAAGATCAGAGCAGAACTGAAGGAGATAGAGAGACAAAAAACCCTTCAAAAAATCAATGAATCCAGGAACTGGGTTTTTGAAAAGATCAGCAAAATTGATAGACTGCTAGCCAGCCTAATAAAGAAGAAAAGAGAGAAGAATCAAATAGATACAATAAAAAATAATAAAAGGGATATCACCACCGATCCCACAGAAATACAAACTACCATCAGAGAATATTATAAGCACCTCTACACAAATAAACTAGAAAATCTAGAAGAAATGGATACATTTCTAGACACATACACCCTCCTAAGACTAAACCAGGAAGAAGTTGAATCTGTGAACAGACCGATAATAGATTCTGAAATTGAGGCAAAAATTAATATCCTACCAACCAAAACCAGGACCAGATGGATTCATAGCCGAATTCTACCAGAGATACAAAGAGGAGCTGGTACCATTCCTTCTGAAACTATTCCAATCAATAGAAAAAGAGGGAATCCTTCCTAACTCATTTTATGAGGCCAGCATCATCCTGATACCAAAGCCTGGCAGAGACACAAGAAAAAAAGAGAATTTTAGGCCAATATCCCTGATGAACATCAATGCGAAAATCCTCAATAAAATACTGGCAAACTGAATCCACCAGCACATGAAACAACTTATCCACCACAATCAAGTTGACTTCATCCTTGGGATGCAAGGCTGGTTCAACATATGCAAATCAATAAATGTAATCCATCACATAAACAGAACCCAAGACAAAAACCACATGATTATCTCAATAGATGCAGAAAAGGCCTGTGACAAAATTCAACAGCCTTTCATGCTGGTATTGATGGAACGTATCTCAAAATAATAAGAGCAATTTATGACAAACCCACAGTCAGTATCATACTGAATGGGCAAAAACTGGAAGCATTCCTTTTGAAAACTGACAGAAGGCAAGGATGCCCTCTCTCACCACTCCTATTAAACATAATATTAGAAGTTCTTGCCAGGGCAATCAGGCAAGAGAAAGAAATAAAGCGTATTCAACTAGGAAAAGAGGAAGTTAAATTGTCTCTGTTTGAAGATAACATGATTGTATATTTAGAAAACCCCATTGTCTCAGCCCAAAATCTCCTTAAGCTGATAAGCAACTTCAGCAAAGTCTCAGGATACAAAATCAATGTGCAAAAATCATGAGCATTCCTATACACCAAGAACAGACAAACAGAGAGCCAAATTATGAGTGAAATCCCATTCACAATTACTACAAAGAGAATAAAATACCTAGGAATCAAACTTACAAGGGATGTGAAAGACCTCTTCAAGGAGAAACACAAATCACTGCTCAATGAAATAAAGGAGGACACGAACAAATGGAAGAACATTCCATGCTCATGAATAGAAAGAATCAATATTGTGAAAATGGCCATACTGCCCAAGGTAATTTATAGATTCAGTGCTATCCCCATCAGGTTACCACTGACTTTCTTCACAGAATTGGACAAAAGTACTTTCAAGTTCATATGGAACCAAAAAAAGAGCCCACATAACCAAGACAATCCTAAGCAGAAAGGGCAAAGCTGGAGACATCATGCTAACTGACTTCAAACTTTACTACAAGGCTACAGTAACCAAAACAGCATGGTACTGGTACCAAAACAGATATATAGACCAATGGAACAGAACAGAGGCCTCAGAAATAACACCACGCATATACAACCATCTGATTTTTGTCAAAACTGACAAAAATAAGCAATGGGGAAAGGATTCCCTATTTAATAAATGGTGCTGGGAAAACTGGCTAGCCATATGTAGAAAGCTGAAACTGGATCTCTTCCTTACACTTTACACAAAAATGTATTAAAGATGGATTAAAGACTTAAATGTAAAACCTAAACCATAAAAACCCTAGAAGAAAACCTAGGTAATACCATTCAGTACACAGGCATGGGCAAAGACTTCATGATTAAAACACCAAAAACAATGGCAACAAAAGCCAAACTATACAAATGGGATCTAATTAAACTAAAGGGCTTCTGCACAACAAAAGAAGCTATCATCAGAGTGAACAGGCAACCTACAGAATGGGAGAAAATCTTTGCAATCTATCCATATGACAAAGGGCTAATACCAAGAATCTACAAAGAACTTAAACAAATTTGCAAGGGAAAAAAAAAAAAAAAAAAAAAAAAACTACCCCATCAAAAAGTGGGCAAAGGATTTGAACAGACACTTATCAAAAGAAGACATTTATGCAGCCAATGGACATATGAAAAAATGTTCATCATCACTGGTCATCAAAGAAATGCAAATCAAAACCACAATGAGATATCATCTCACACCAGTTAGAATGACAATCATTAAAAAGTCAAGAAACAGATCCTGGAGAGGATGGGAAGAAATAGAATTACTTTTACACTGCTGGTGAGAGTGTAAATTAGTTCAACCATTGTGGAAGAGAGTGTGGCAATTCCTCAAGGATCTAGAACTAGAAATACCATTTGACCCAGAAATCCCATTACTGAGTATATACCCAAAGGATTATAAATCATGCTACCATAAAGACACATGCACATATATGTTTATCGTGGCACTATTCACACTAGCAAAGACTTGGAACCAACCCAAATGTCCATCAATAAGACTGGATTAAGAAAATGTGGCACATATACCCCCATGGAATACTATGCAGCCATAAAAAAAAGGATGAGTTCATGTCCTTTGCAGGGACATAGATGAAGCTGGAAACCATCATTCTCAGCAAAATATCACAAGGACAGAAAACCAAACACTACATGTTGTCACTCATAAGTGAGAGTTGAACAATGAGAACACATGGACACAGTGAGGGGAACATCGAACATCACACACTAGGGCCTCTTGGGCAGTGTGGGGGATAGGGGAGGGATAGCATTAGGAGAAATAGCTAATGTAAATGACGAGTTGATGGGTGCAGCAAACCAACATGGCACATGTATACCTATGTAACAAACCTGCACGTTGTGCTCATGTACCCTAGAGCTTAAAGTATATATATTTTTTAAAAAGTATATACCTTAATTTTAAAATATTGCTTAAAAATGCTAACAATCATCTGAGCCTTCAGTTGTAATCTTTTTGCTGGTTGGGGCTCTCGCCTTGATGTTGATGCCTGTTGACAGATCAGGGTGATGTTGTTGAAGGTTGAGGTGGCTATGGGAATTTCCTAAAATAAGACAACAATGAAACTTGCTGCATTAATTGTCTTTTCTTTTACACAAAAGATTTATCTGTAGCATACCATTGTTTGATAGCATTTTACCCACGGTAGAATTTTTTTTTCAAAGTTGAAGTGAATCCTCTGAAGCTTTGCTGCTGCTTTATCCAATAAGTTTGTGGAACATTCTAAATACTTTATTGTCATTTCAACAATGTTAAAACATCTTTATCAATAAAAAATTCCATTTCAAGAGACCACTTTCTTTGTTCATCCACAAGCAGCAACTCCTCATCTGTTAAAGTCTTATCAAGAGATGGCAGTAATTCGCTCACATCTTCAGACTCCATTTCTACTTCTAGTTCTTTTGCTATTTCTACACATCTGCAGTTACTTCCTCTACTTAAGTCTTGAACCCCTCAAAGTCGTCTATAAGGATTAAAATCAAGTTTTTCCAAACTTCTGTTAATGTTGGTATTTTAACCTTCCTCCATGAATCATGCGTGTTCTTGATGGAATCTACAATAGTGAACGCCTTTTGGTTTTCAATGTACTTTGTCCAAATCCATCAGAGGAATCACTATGCATGTTAGTTATCATCTTATAAAATGTATTTCTTAACTAATGAGATTTGAAAGTCAAAATTACGCTAACTGTGAACTGCAAAATGGATGTTGTGTTGCCAGGCATGGAAATGACATTCATCTCTTTGTACATCTCCATCAGAGCTCTTGGGTGACCATGTGCATTGTCAATGAGCAATAACATTTTGAAAGGAATCTCCTTTTTTCCTGAGCAGTAGGTCTCAATTATGGAATTAAAATATTCAGTAAACCATGCTGTAAACAGATGTTCTGTCATCCAGGCTTTGTTCCATTGATAGAGGTTAGACAAAGTAGATGTAGCATAATTTTTAGGGGCCATAGGATTTTCTGAATGGTAAATAAACATTGGCTTCAACTTCAGTTTACCAGGTACATTAATTAGCCCCCAACAAGAGAGTCAGCCTGTCCTTGGAAGCTTTGAAGCCAGACATTGAATTCTTTCTAGCTATGAAAGCCCTAGACGGCATCTTCTTCTGATACAAGGTGATTTTGTCTACACTGAAGATTGTTGTTGAATGTAGCCACCTTGATTAATTATCTTAGCTAGATTTTCTGGATAACTTGTTGCAGCTTCTACATCAGCACCTGTCCCCTCACTTTGGACTTCTGTGTTATGGAGATAGCTTCTTTCCTTAAACCTCATGAATCAATTTCTGTGAATTTCAAACCTTTCTTCTGCAGCTTCCTTACTTCTCTCAGCCTTCATAGAATTAAAAAGAGTTAGGGTCTTAATATGGAATAGACTTTGGCTTAAGGGAAAGTTGTGGCTCGTTTAATTATCTATCCAGACCATTAAAACATTCTTCATATCAGCAATAAGCCTGTTTCACTTTATTATTGTTCATGTGTTTACTGGAGTAGCACTTTTAATTTCCTTCAATAACTTTTTCTTTGCATTCGCAGCTTGGCTGTTTGTCGTAAGAGACTTGGCTGTTGTCTTGTCTCAGTTTTTGACATGCTCTCCTCACTAAGCTTAAGCTTAAGGAAGAGACGGGAGGGGCAGGTTAGTAACGCAGTCAGAACACATATAACATTTATCAATTAAGTTTACTGTCTTCTATGGGAGTGGTTCTTAGCATACCAAAACAATTACAGTAGTAAAATCAAAGATCACCAGTCACAGATCACAATGACAGATTATAATAATAATGAAAATGTTTGATATATTGTAAGAATCACCAAAATGTGAAACAAAGTGACCATATGCTGTTGGAAAAATGGTACTGAAAGACTTGGTCAAGGTAGGATTTCCACAGACTTTCAATTTATAAAAAAGTGCAAAAGTGCAGAAGTGCAAAGTGCTGTATAGCAAAGTGCAATATAATGAGGCAGACCTGTATTTACTTTTTATTTTATTTTTAATTGACACATAATAATTGTACATATTTATGGGACTCAGAATGAGGTTTTGATATATGTATACAATGTGCAATAATTGTATCAGGATAACTAGCATATCCATCACATCAAACATTTATTATTTCTTTGTGGTTAGAACATTCAAAATTCTCTCTTCTAGCTATTTTGAAATATACAATGCATTATTGTTAACTGTATGCACACTACTATGCAATAGAACACCAGAACTTATTCTATTTATCCAAATGTAGCTTTGTACCCATTGACAAACCTCTGCCCATCTCTTCTTCACCCTCCCCTGCCCAACTTCTGGTAACCACTATTCTACTCTCTACTTCTCTGAAATCAACTTTTTTTAGATTCCACATATGAGTGTGGTATTTGTCTTGTGCTTGGCTTATTTTACTTAATATAACATGTTTTCCAGGTTTATCCATGTCATCAGTGACAAGATTTTATTCATTTTTATAGCTGAATAGTATTCCATTGTTCACATATAATACATTTTAAAACCCATTCATCCACTGATGGACACTTTGATTTTATATCTTGGCTATTATGAATAGTGATACAACAAATGTGGGAGTGCAGATCTCTCTTCAAACATACTGATTTCATTTTTGGGGATATATGCCCAGTAGTAGGATTTCTGGATCATATGGTAGCTCTATTTTTATTTTTTAAGAAACCTTCATACTATTGTTTATAATGGCCGTGCTAATTTACATTCCCACCAACAGTGTATACTTACTACATTATTGCCAGCATCTGTTATTTTTTGCCTTTTTGATGATAGCCATTCTTACTAATGCAAGGTGCTCTCTCACTGTGGTTTTGATTTACCTGATGATTAGTGATGCTGAGAATTTTTTCATATACTTATTGGCCATTTGTATGTTTTCTTTTGAGAAATATCTGTTCAAGTCTTTCACTCATTTTTAAAATTTAATTATTTGTATTATTATTGTTTTTTGTTATTGAATTGTTTAAAGTATTTAAGTATTTTAGATCTTAACCTTTTGTTAGATGCATACTTGGCAAGAGTTTTATCCCATTCTGTAGGTTGTCTTTTTGTTCTACTGATTGTTTATTTTGATATGCAGAGGCTTTGCAGTTTGATGACTATTTTGTCTATTTTTGCTTTTGTTACATAGGCTTTTAAGGTCTTATTAAAAAATTCTTACCCAGACCAATATCATTAAGCATTTTTCCCTATGTTTTCTTCTAGTAATTTCATAGTTTTGGGTCTTAAATTTAAGTATTTAATCCATATTGAGCTGATTTTTGCGTATGGTTAGAGATGGGGTCTAGTTTCACTCTTCTGCATGTGGATATCCAGTCTTACCAGCATCATTTATTGAAAAGACTGCCCTTTCCCCAATGCGTGCATTTAGTGCCTTTGTCAAAAATCAGTTGGATGTAAATATTTGGATTTATTTTTGATTCTGTTTTGTTCCAATGGTCTATGTTTCTTTTTTATGTCAGTATCATGCAGTTTAAGTTACTATAGCTTTGTGATATATTTTAAGTCAGATAAGGTGATGCCTCCAGCTTCATTTTTTCTTTTTGCTTAAGATCAGTTTGGCTATTTAGGGTCTTTTGTGGTTCTAGGAATTTTAGGATTTTTTTTTCTATTTCTGCAAAGGAATATTTTTTATATTTTTTATAGAGATTGCATTGAATCTGTAGATTGCTTTGGGTAATATGGATATTTTAACAGTATTAATTCTTCTAATGCATGAAAATGGGATAGTTTTCCATATTTTTGTGTCCTCTTCAATTTCTTTCATCAATGTTTTACAGTTTTTCTTGTATAGATCTTTCACCTTTTTCGTTAAAATTTTTCCTAGGCATTTTTGGTAGTTACTGTAAATGAGATTTTCTTTTTTGGATAGTTTGCTATTAACATACACAAATACTATTGATTTTTTAAATATCGATTTTGTATCCTGCATCTTTACTGAATTTATTCATAAGTTTTGATAGTTGTTTTTGGTGGAGTCTTTAGGGTTTTCTGTATATGACATAATATCATCTTCAAACAGGGACAATTTGACTTTTTCTTTACAATTTGAAAGCCTGTTCTTTTTTTCTTTTGCCTAATTGCTCTGACTAGGATACACTTGTCCAACCCACAGTCCGTGGGCTGGATGTGGCCCAGGACAGCTTTGAATATGGCCCAACACAAATTCATAAACTTTCTTAAAACATTATGAGTCTTTTTTTGGTGATATTTTTAAAAGCTCATCAGCTATTGTTAGTGTTTTTTATGTGTAGCCCAAGACAATTTTTCTTCTTCCAATGTGGCTCAGGGAAGCCAAAAGATTGGACATCCATGAGTTAGGACCTCCAGTACTATGTTGAATAGAAGTAGTGAAAGTGAGCATTTTTGTCTTGTTCCAGATCTTAGAAGAAGAGCTTTAAATGTTTTCTCATTCAGTATGGTCTTAAGTGTGGGGTTGTCATATAAGGTCTTTATTGTGTTGAGATACATTCATTCATGATTTGTTGGGAGTTTTTACCATAAGGTGATATTGAATTTTATTGAATGTTTCTCTACATCTATTAAAATGATTATATGGCTTTTGTTTTTGATTCTGTTAATGTGACGAATTCCATCTATTTGTTTATATATGTTGAATTACTCTTACATCCCTGGATTAAATTTCACTTGATCCTGGCCAATGATGTTTTTAATGTACTGTTGAATTCTGTTTGCTAATGCATTTTTGTGAATTTTTGCATGGATGTTTATCAGGGATATTAACCTATAGTTTTGTTTTGTTTTGCTTGGTTTTGGATGTGTCCTTCTCTGGTGTTGGAATTAGGGTAGTGCTGGTCTGGAAGAATAATTTCAGGAAATTTCTCTCCCCTTCAGTTTTTTGGAATAGTTTGAGGAGAATTCATATTTGTTCTTCTTTAAATGTTTAGTGGAATTCAGCAGTGATGGCATCAGATCCTGGGCTTTTCCTTGATGGGAGACTTTTTATTTCTGATTCAATTTCTTCACTTATTATTGATCTTTTCAGATTTTCTATTTCTTTATAATTTGGTATTGTTAAATTGTATGACCAAGAATTTATCCATTTCTTCTAAGTTTTCCAACTTGTTGGTATACAGTTGTTCATAATAGTCTCTTATGATCCCTTATATTTCTGTAGCATAAGTAGCAATGTCTCCTTTTTTTATCTCCGTTATTATTTATTTGGGTTATCTCTATTTTTTTCCTAAGTCTAACTGAAAGTTTGTTTTGTTTGTCTTTTTTAAAAATCAACTCTTTTACATCAGGTATAACTCCCAATGCAATCCCTCCCTCTTTCCCCCTCCCCATGATAGGCCCGGGTGTGTGATGTTCCCCTTCCCGAGTCCAAGTGATCTCATTGTTCAGTTCCCACCTATGAGTGAGAACATGCGGTGCTTGGTTTTCTGTTCTTGCGATAGTTTGTTAAGAATGATGGTTTCCAGCTGCATCCATGTCCCTACAAAGGACACAAACTCATCCTTTTTTATGGCTGCATAGTATTCCATGGTGTATATGTGCCACATTTTCTTAATCCAGTCTGTCACTGATGGACATTTGGGTTGTAAATGACGAGTTGATGGGTGCTGACGAGTTGATGGGGCAGCACACCAACACGGCACAAGTATACATATGTAACAAACCTGCACGTTATGCACATGTACCCTGGAACTTAAAGTATAATAATAATAATAAATAAATAAATAAATAAATAAATAAATAAAAATAAATAATAAATAATAAAATTAAAATATCAGGACCAAAAAAAATAAAAAAATAAAAATCAACTCTTTATTTTGTTGATCTTTTATATTTTGTCTCTATTTTGTTTGTGTTCTGATTTACTATTTCTTTCTAATATTGGATTTAGTTTGTACTTGTTTTTCTGGTTCCTTAAGATGCAACATTAGATTGTTTACCTGAGAACTTTCTCCTTTTTTTGAGGTAGGCATTTATTGCTGTAAACTTCTCTCTTATAACTGCTTTTCCTGTATCCCATAGGTTTGGTGTGTTGTAGTTCCATATTCATTTGTCTCAAGAAATGTTTTATTTTTAAAAAAATTATTTATTGACCCATTGGTTGTTCAGAAGCATGCTGTTTAATTTCCATGTATCTGTACACTTTCCAAAGTTTCTCCTGCTATAGACTTCTAATTCTATTCTATTGTGGTTGAAAAATATACTTGATATAATTTCAATTTTTAAAATTTTGTTGAGACTTGTTTTGTGGTTTAATGCATGATCTGTAGTAGAGAATGTTCCATGTGTTGTTGAGAAGAATGTGTGTCCTCCAGCTGTTGTATGGAATGTTCTGTAAATGTCTTTTAGGTCTACTTGGTCTAGAGTACAGTTGAACTCATGTTTCATTGTTGATTTTCTGCCTAGAGGATCTGTCCATTGCTGAAAGTAGGGGGTTGAAGTCCCCTACTCTTATTGTCGTATAGCCTATCTCTCCCTTTAAGTATATTAATATTTACTTTACATATTTAGGTTCTTTAATGTTGGATATATATACACACACACATATATAATATATATAATATATATGTATAAAATTGCTGTGTTGGCCAAGTTATCATTATATAATGGACTTCTTTGTCTCTTTTTATAGTTTTTGGCTTAAAGTTTATTTTATATATTATAAGTAGAGCTACTTCTACTCTTTTTGGTTTCCATCTTCATGGAATATCTTTTGCCATCCCTCATTTTTGGTCTATGCATATCTTTACAGGTGAAGTGAGTCTCTCATAGGCAGCATATAATTGGTGTGTGTGTGTGTGTGTGTGTATGTGTATGTCTGTGTGTGTGTGTGTGTGTGTGTTTAATCCAGTTTGCGACTCTGTGTCTCTTAATTGGAGAATACAGTCCATTTATATTCTGTGTTAATATTGATTAGTTGTCTCTCTACTGCCATTTTGTTACTCATTTTTAGGTTGTTTCATAACTCCTCTCTTTCTTAGTGTCTTTCTTTGTTGTTAAGTGATTTTTTTTTGGTGGTATGTTTCAACTTGTTGCTTTTTGTTTTTAGTGTATCAATTATAGGCTTTTGCATTGTGGTTACCTTGAGGCTTACAAAAAAGTTGTATAGATATAACAAGCTATTTTAAAGAGATAACCACTTATCTTAGATCACACAAAAAAATTTGTTTTCCTTTTGCATGTTAGTGTGGTTTTTTTGTTGTTTTTGTCTTTGTTTTTTGAGACACAGTCTTGCTCTATCACCCAGGCTGGAGTGCAATGGCCTGATCTCAGCTCAATGCAACCTCTGCCTCCTGTGTTCAAGTGATTCTCATGCCTCAGTCTCCCCTGTAGCTGGGATTACAGGCATGCACCACCACACCTGGTGAATTTTTGTATTTTAGTAGAGACAGTGTTTCACCATGTTGGGCAGGCTGGTATTGAACTCCTGACCTCAGGTGATCTGCCCACATCAGCCTCACAACGTGCTGGGATTACAAGCATAAGCCACTGTGCCCAGCCTGCATATTAGTGTTTTTTCTTTTGGATTGAAGAGTTCCTTTCAGCATTTCCCATACGATGGGTCTAGTTGTGGCAAATTTTCTCATTTTGCTTGTTTTGGAAAGATTATCTTGCTTTCATATTTGAAGGACAGCTTTGCTAGGTTCAGTATTCTTGGATAGCAATTACTTTTAGCAGTTTGAAAACATCATTCCATTCTCTCCTGGCATATTTGATATTTGTTGAACAGTCTCTTGTCAGATGAACTGGAGTTCCTTGACATGTTGCTTCTTTTTTCTTCCTGCTTAGAGCTTTTTTTTGTCCTTGATTTGAGAGTCTGATTATGATCTGCCTCAAAGAAGTGTTTTTCGGGTCAAATCTGTTTGGTATTCTCTGACCTTTTTGTGCCTGTATATTTATGTCTATCTCCAGTTTTGGAAGGTTTTGTGTTATTATTTATTTGAATAAGATTTCTGTCTCCTTGCTCTTGCTCAATTCCCTTTTAAACACCAACAATTCTTAGGCTTAGTCTTTTGTGGTAATTTTCTATATCTTGTAGGCGATCTTCATGCTTTTTCATTCCTTTTTTCTCTTCTGACTGTGTAATTTCAAATAGTCTGTCTTCAAGTTCACGGATTTTTTTTTTTTTTTTTTTTACTGTTCTTTCCATTCTGCTGTTGAAAGCCTCTAATAAATTTTTCAGTTAAGCAAATATATTTCTCAGTTTCAAGATTTCTATTTGATTTTTTTTGAATTATTTCATTCTCTTTGTTAAATTTCTCTGATAAATTTCTGAATTGATTTTCTTTGTTATCTTCGAGATCACTGAATTTCCTTAAAACTGCTGTTTTTGACCGGGCGTGGTGGCTCACGTCTGTAATCCCAGCACTTTGAGAGGCCGAGGCAGGTGGATCACGAGGTCAGGAGATGGAGACCATCCTGGCTAACACGGTGAAACCCCATCTGGACTAAAAATAAAAAATAAAAAAAAAATTAGCCAGGCGTGGTAGGGAGCGCCTGTAGTCCCAGCTACTCGGGAGGCTGAGGCAGGAGAATGGCGTGAACCCAGGAGGTGGAGCTTGCAGTGAGCCGAGATCACACCACCACACTCCAGCCTGGGCGACAGAGAGAGACTGCATCTGGAAGAGAAAAAAAAAGAGCTGCTATTTTGAATTTTTGGTCAGAGAGCTCACATATTGCTACCAGTCAGACACTGACTCCTTCCTTTGTTCATTTGGGAAGGTCATGATTTCCTGTTTCCTGTTATTTCCTGTCAATGTATGTCTGTCTTTGCATTAAATGATTCATTATTTATTACAGTCTTCTCCATCTAACTTGTTTTGGGTTTTTGTTGGGTATATTTGCATAGAGATTTTCTATAGCTTACCTGTTCAATTTCTTATTTTTTTTTCTTGATCTTGCCTCCTTTGAGGCACTAGATAATGCCTCAAGCCTAGGTTTGCCTCAGCTCTAGCAACTAATCAGAGAACTCACAATCCTGAATGGGGTATCCAAGGTGATATCCTAGTAGTGTGGAAAGGTGGACTAGGGGTTTGTGCCCAGAGGACCTGTGAAATGTAACACCTCCTACATTGTGATGCCGCTGAACAGCCACTCTGAATTCGTATCTCTGTTGGCCAAGTTACAGAGCAGTTTCCAGGGCTGGGGATGAAAGTCCCACCTACTCTTTTTTTCTGTAGCTGTCTTTAGAGATATTTCTCCTTTCAGGCATTTATGTTGCTTCCCATGAATTCAGCCAGGGATGGATCTCCTGCTAGGGCACTCAAGATAGTAGGGAAGCTGGTTGTTCACCTTGACCTCATTTTTACCAGTGTAGAAACTGAGTTGAGGGAAATTTTCTATGTGCTTGGTGCCACAGATTTGGGGGAAGGGTGTCATGAATATGGAAATCTGATTCTGCCACCATTTTCAGAGTTTCCTTTTTTTTTTTTTTTCTTCTCTGTGGCTATAAGAACAGACTCATCTTCATATTTGGGTTCTGGGATATTGCTGGTGATGATCTCAATGCTCTATATTTGTTTTTGGTTTTCTGTGGGGGGCAGTGGAGCCAGCTTGCATCTACAGCACCATTTTGGAACTGGAAGTTTCATTTCTGTTCTTTTTATTGCCTCTGACTCTGTATTTTTAAATAACATGTCTTTGAGCTGACTAATTCTTTCTTCTGCTTGATTAATTCTACTGTTGATGTTCTCTATTGCATATTTCATTTTGTTCTTTGTATTTCTCAGCTTCTGAATTTTTTGTTTGATTTTTAAATTTTAATCTCTTAGTTAAATTTTCTCTGGTAAACTTCTATATTGTTTCTTTGCATTTTATCGAAGTTCGCTGAGCTTCCTTATCACAGCTAATTTGAATTCCTTGTCTTACAGATCACACATCTTCTCTTTAGGATCTGTCACTAATGCTTATTCTGTACATTTGGTAAGGTTATGAATCCCTGATTGTTCTTGATGGATGTGGATGCATGTTGATGTCTGCACATTAAATAATTATGTATTAATCTGGTATTCATAGTCTGGGTTGGTCTCTGCCCATTCATCTTTAATGAGTCTGTCCTGATATCTAAGCAGACTGACTATTGTGAAATCCCATGGCCATTGCAGACATTCTAGCATTACAGGGCCCCCTGAAGCCAAATTTATTGTAAGTCTCATGAGAGTTCTTATGTGGGTATGGTGTCTTGGCCTGGATGGACCTGGGGAAGACTTATGGACAGGACCCAGTCTGTGTAAGAAAGCTGGCTAGGGACTTGAGTCCAGAAGCATGACCTGTTGGCCTAGACAGGCATGCCTTCCAGCAGTTCCCTGCAGAGGCAAGACAATTCCCTGACTGCAGTGAGAAGGGCTAGAGCTGGGACTAGGCCCCTTCAAAATCCATGAAGGGATGGATGCCAGTAAGTCTACCCTGGTGGCCCAGGCAGGTATGTGTCTCCTAGCTGTTTCTTGCAGATGCAAGAGGGGCCAAAGCTGAAACTGAGCCCCTCAGCATCTGCTGTGGGACAGAGGCTGGCAAGCCTGTTAGGGAGGCTCAAACATACAGGTAATTCCCAAGCTGTGGAACAGGGACAATCTCCCTCTGGACCCTTGTGCAAGAAGTATTCAGCTGGGACAACAGATGAGAGGGTTTCAGACAAGTTACAGGATAATTTTCAAGTCCACTTCTAGGACCAATTGTAGGAAGTGGATGAGACTAGTGTGCCTGATTTCTCCTGTACCTCTTGGAAGATGGCTTTGGTTGCAGGCTCAAGACCAAGTGAGGCAGTAACCAAAATCTTTTGGGGAATGGGGTTGTCTTCTGGTTTGAGCCCAAATGCATGACTAGTGGGTCTGCCACCTAGGTGCTAGTCTGCACTCTCAAAATGGCCTTTTTAGGTCTTAGGCTTTACCAAGGATTCACAACTTTCTACCTGAATCCTAAGGCTCCTGAAGACTTTTGTCTGCGGATGGGTGCAGATTTCCCATTGTTGTCAAGAGATTTAAGTGGATAACCTCCTATTCCTCCTATTCCTCTTACTGACATCACTCCACAGTAAACAACTTTAAATGAAGTATTTTTAAAAATTGTGATTTTTAGGTGATTTATTTAGAATAGATGCCCCTAAATGAACTCAAATGCAACTGTGGTTAAGCAAAGTGATTATTATAAGAAGTATTTCCAAAATTTTGTTTTTAATGGGGCCTTCCAAAGGCTGAGAATAGTTTCCAGTAAAATAGGAAGGGCCAAGAGGGACAGGAGCCTGATTGGGACTGGGTGGGTCAGAGCCCTAATCCACTAGTGTGGGCCCAGTAGGAGCTGACGAGCTGATTAGCTGATGATACACATTTCCATAAGCATTGCTTCTGTATTAGTCTGTTCTCATGGTGTTAATAAAGACATACCCACGGCTGGGTAATTTGTAAAGGAAAGAACTTTAATTGACTCACAGTTCTACATGACTGGGGAGGCCTCAAAATCATGACAGAAGGCAAAGGACGAGCAAAGTGACATCTTACATGGTGGCAGACAACAGCATGTGCAGGGGAACTGTCCTTTATAAAACCATTGACTCTTGTGAGACTTCTTCACTAACATGAGAATAGCACGGGAAAGACCTGCACCCATGATTCAATTACCTCCCACCAGGTACTTCCCACAACATGTGGGAATTATGGGAGCTACAGTTTAAGATGAGATTTGGATGAGGACACAGCCAAACCATATCATTCTGCCCTAGCCCCTCCCAAACCTCATGTCCTCACATTTCAAAACCAATCATGCCTCCCTAACAGTCCCCCAAAGTTTTAACTCATTTCAGCATTAACTCAAAAGTTCACAGTCCAAAGTCTCTTCTGAGACAAGGCAAGTCCCTTCCACCTATGAGCCTGTAAAATCAAAAGCAATTTAGTTATTTTCTAGATAAATGGGGGTATAGGCATTAGGTAAAATACACCCTTTTGAAATGGGAGAAATTGGCTAAAATGAAGGAGCTACAGGCCCTGTGGACAAGTCTGAAATCCAGTGAGGCAGTCAAATCTTAAAGCTCCAAAATTATCTCCTTTGACCCCATGTCTCACATCCAGGTCACACTGATGCAAGAAGTGGGTTCCCATGGTCTTGAGCAGCTCTGCCCCTTTGGCTTTGCAGGGTACAGCCACCCTTTTGGCTGATTTCATGAGCTGGTATTGAGTGTCTGTGGCTTTTCCAGGCACATGGTGCAAGCTGTCAGTGGGTCTACCATTTTGGGGCGTGGAAGATAGCACCCCTCTTCTCACAACTCCATTAAGCAGTGCCCCAGTGGGGACTCTAGGTAGGAACTCTGACCCCACATTTCCCTTCCACATTGCCCTAGCAGAGGTTCTCCATGAGGGCTCCACTCCTGTAGCACAACTGCCTGGACATCTAGGCATTTCCATACATGCTCTGAAATCTAGGCAGAGGTTCCCAAACCCCAATTCTTGACTTTTGTGCACTAGCAGGCTCAACACCATGTGGATGTTGTCAAGGCTTGAGGATTGCACTCTCTGAAGCCATGGCCTGAGCTCTACATTGGCCCCTTTCAGCCATGGCTGGAGCAGCAGGGACACAGAGCACCAAGTCCCTAGGCTGCACACAGCATGGGGACACTGGGCCTGGCTCACAAAACCACTTTTTCCTCCTAGGTCTCTGGGCCTGTGATAGGAGGGGCTACCATGGAGACCTCTGACATGCTCTACAGACATTTTTCTCATTGTTTTGGTGATTAACATTTGGCTCCTCATTACTTATGCAAATGTATGCAGTTGGCTTGAATTTCTCCTCAGAAAATGGGTTTTTACTTTCTATCACATTGTCAGACTGCAAATTTTCTGAACTTTTATGCTCTGCCATCTCTTGAACACTTTGCCATTTAGAAATTTCTTTTGCCAGATACCCTAAATCATATCTCTCAAGTTCAAAGTTCCACAGACCTCTAGGGCAGGGGCCAAATGTCACCAGTCTCTTTGCATAGCAATAGTGACCTTTATTCCAGTTCCCAACAAGTTCCTCATCTCCATCTGAGACCACCTCAGCCTGGACTTTATTATCCATATCACTATCAGCATCTTGGTCAAAGCCATTCAACAAGTTTCTAGGAATTTCCAAACTTTTCCACATTCACCTGTCTTCTTCTGGGTCCTCCAAACTGCTCCAACCTCTGACTGCTTACACAGTTCCAAAATTGTGTCCACGTTTTTCAGTATCTTTACAACAACAGCCCACTCCTGGTACCAATTTACTGTATAGTCTGTTATCATGCTGCTAATAAAGATACACCCAAGGCTGGGTAATTTATAAAGGAAACAGGTTTAATTGACTCACAGTTCCACATGGCTAGGGAGGCCTCACAATCATGGCCAAAGGCAAAGGAGGAGAAAGTGGCATCTTACATGGTGGCAGGCAGGAGAGCATGTGCAGGGGAACTCCCCTTTAAAAAACCATCAGATCTTGTAAAACGTATTCAAACGCATTCACTATTACAAGAACAGCATGGGAAAGACCCGCCCCCATGATTAAATTACCACCTACTGCATCCCATTATGGGAGCTACAGTTCAGGATGCAATTTGGGTGGGGACGCAGCCAAACCATATCAGCTTTTCACGAAGAATGCTTCACTTTTGGTACTGATGTTATCCTGAACACAGAACGCCATGTAGTCCTGAGGGTTTCCTTGATTGTTTATCACAAAGGAACAACGCTTTGGAACTATGTAATAATAAAAAACTCCTTACTGCCATGTCTGAGCAATAAGAGCTATGTTTTATTTTTAACCAAACCTTCACATCCTCTCTTTTGGAATTTTTATTTTTAATTTAATTAACTGATTTATTTATTTATTTATTTATTTATTTGAGATGGAGTTTCACTCTTACTGCCCAGGCAGGAGTGCAATGTCATGATCTCGGCTCACTGCAACCTCTTCCTCCCAGGTTCAAGCGATTTTCTTGCCTCAACCTCCTGAGTAGCTGGGATTACAGGCATGCATCACTATGCCTGGCTAATTTTGTATTTTTAGTAGAGACGGGGTTTCTCCATGTTGGTCAGGGTGGTCTCCAACTCTCGACCTCAGGTGATCCACCCACCTCGGACTCCCAAAGTGCTGGGATTACAGGTGTGATCCACCACGCCGAATATTTTTTTAAATGAGTTTATTTCATGGTGATACAGAACAGGTTACCTCTTTCTGCATGTGACATGCCTTTTCATGTCCTTACCTTGGTGCATACTTTTCCCTCTGCCTGTAGGACCCTTCCTCCCTTTGTTAGCAGATTGGCTTCTTGTGGCAGACTAGGTTGCTTGCCTATCAAACTGCCATTTTCCCCTTATTCCTTCCTGAAAGAACCCCAACTTCCTTCTGGTTTGGAGCAGCAATGCACTCAGTGTTAGTGGGCTCTTCCTGCAGCCCCAGGGAAAGAACCATGATTGGTCTAAGCCAATCATGGCAATCCCATGTTCCTTTGCCAAGAGTTGATTTAGGGCACTGTGTGGTGAATCCAATTGTGGCCTGAGAGAAAGTCTTCTGGAGACTTCCAGAAAATATTTTTCATCTGATAGTAAGAGTTATCTCCTTCTTTTCCAATCTGGAACATTGTTGTTTTGAGAATATTAACAAAAGCATTTCTTTGCCATCCTTATCAGAGTGAAAAATATTTTCCAGAGCTTGGCTTTCCTTTTGATTTTTGCTTCAAGCCTGCTGACATGGTTTGGATCTGTGTCCCTCCCCAAATATTGCCTTCAATTGTAATCCTCTGTGTTGGAGGTGGGGCCTGGTAGGAGGTGATTGGATTGGGGTCAGGGTGGGGTGGGAGCGGGTTTGTATGTTGTATAAAGCTTTAGTAGCTATTTTGCATCATGAGGGGGCAATATGTGAGTGACTAAAATGTGGGCTAGAATAACAGAAAGAGCCTGAATTCCTCAGAGAATGAAACTGCTCACTGTGAGTGGACACCAGCAGCTCGTTAACTAGACAGAATGGAAACCCAACATTCACTAGTGGCATCATGTTGTAGTGTGGAACAATGACAGTTAGGAACATGCTGTGTTTCAGGCTCTCTCTATTGGGAGGCGCTAAAAGAAAAATTTGATTACAGTGGTTTAATCAAACTGGGCTTGTTTTTTCACTTTTGACATAAAGTCACGAGATAAATAATTGAGCGATGTGGTGGCTCTAAAATGGTATCAGTGCCCCAGGTTCTGTCAGTCATTCTGCTTTGTCATCATTAGCTTGGGTGAAAAATATTTTCCAGAGCTTGGCTTTCCTTTTGATTTTTGCTTCAAGCCTGCTGATATGGTTTGAATCTGTGTCCCTATCCAAATCTCGCCTTCAATTGTAATCCCCAGTGTTGGAGGTGGGGCCTGGTAGGAGGTGACTGGATGGGGGGCAGATTTCTCATGAATGGTTTAGCACCATCCTCTTGGTACTATCCTCACCATCGTAATTGAGTTCTTGCAACACCTGGTTGTTTAAAAGTGTGTGGTACCTCCCTCCTTGCTCTTTTGCTCCTGCTTTCACCATGTGACATGCCTGCTCCCCATTCACCCTCCACCAATGATTGGAAGTTTCCTGAGGCCTCCCCAGATTCTGAGCTCATGCCAGCATCATGCTTCCCATGTGACCTGCAGAACTGTGAATCAGTTAAACCTCTTTTATTTATGAATTATCCAGTCTCAAATGTTTCTTTATGGCAATGTGAGAATGTATGAATACAGCTGCTTTACCTCCACTCTTGTATCTGTATTCTAGAGAGTATGAAGGAGGAAGAGACAAGCACAAAGCGTCAGGGCTTACAAAACATGAAAATTTCCTAACAACATTCATATATTCCTTACCAGCCAGAGTGGTTACAGGACCACCTTTAGGGCAGTCTGGAAAGCAGGGTGGTTCTTTTTTGCTACCCCATGTAGACCTGGGGATTTGTGAAAAAAGAGCCAGGGGAATTGGTTAGGTAGTGTACTACTCTATTTTCATACTGCTGATAAAGACATACCCAAAACTGAGCAATTTGTGAAAGAAAGAGGTAATGGACTTAACAGTTCCACATGGCAAGGGAGGCCTCACAATCATGGTGGAAGGCAAGGAGGAGCAAGTCACATCTGGCATGGATGGCAGTAGGTAAAGAGAGAGAGCTTTGCAGGGAAACTCCCCCTTATAGAACTATTGGATCTCATGAGACTTATTCACTATCACAAGAACAATGATTCAACATGATTCAATTACCTCCCACTGGCTCCCTCCCATAACATCTGGGAATTCAAGATGAGCTGTTGGTGGGGACACAATCAAACCATATCATTCTACCTGGCCCCTCCCAAATCTCATGTCCTCACATTTCAAAACAAATCATGCCTTCCCAACAGTCCCCAAAAGTCTTAACTCATTTCAGCATTAACTTGAAAGTATACATTCCAAAGTCTCCTCTGAGACAAGGCAAGTCCTTTCTGCCTATAAGCTTGTAAAATCAAAAGCAAGTTAGCTACTTCCTAGATACAATGAGGGGACAGGCACTGGGTAAATACAGCCATTACAAATAGGAAAAATTGGTCAAAACAAAGGGGCTATAGGCCCCATGCAAGTCCAAAATTCAGCAAGGCAGTCAAATCTTGAAGCTCCAAAATGATCTCCTTTGACTCCATGTCTCACATCTAGGTCACACTGATGCAAGAGGTGGGTGCTCATGGTCTTGGGAAGTTCTGCCCTTGTGCCTTTGCAGGGAATGGCCTCTCTCCTGGCTGCTTTCATGGGCTGGCATTGAGTGTCTCCAGCCTTTCCAAGTGCATGGTGCAAGCTGTCGGTGGATCTACCATTCTGGGGTCTGGAGGATGATGGCCTTCTTCTCACAGCTCCACTAGGGAGTGCCCCAGTAGGGACTCTGTGTGGAGGCTCCAACCCCACATTTCCCTTCCACACTGCCCTAGCAGAAGTTCTCCATGAGATCCCTGTCCCTGCAGCAAACTTCTGCCTGGACATCCAGGCATTTGCATACATACTCCAAAATCTAGGCGGAGGTTCCCAAACTCCAATTCTTGACTTCTGTGCACTGGAAGGCTCAACATCACGTGGAAGCTGCTAAGGCTTCAGGCTTGCACCCTCTAAAGCCATGGCTTGAGCTTTACATTAGCCCCTTTCAGCCATAGCTGGAGCAGCTGAGACACAGGGCACAAAGTCCCTAGGCTGCACACAGCACAGGAATCCTGGGCCCAGTCCATGAAACCACTTTTTCCTCCTAGGCCTCTAGGCCTGTGATGAGAGGGGCTACTGTGGAGACCTCTGACATGCCCTGGAGACATTTTCCCCATTGTCTTGGGGATTAACATTTGGTTCCTCATTACTTATGCAAATTTCTGCAGCCAGCTTGAATTTCTTCTCAGAAAATGGGATTTTCTTTTCTATTACATTCTCAGGCTGCTAATTTTCCAAACTTTTATGATCTGTTTCTCTTTAAAACTTAATACCTTTAACAGCACACAAGTCACCTGTTGAATGCTTTGCTGCTTAGAAATTTCTTCCGCCAGATACCCTAAATCATCTTTCTCGAGTTCAAAGTTTCACAAATCTTTAGGGCAGGGGCAAAATGCCACCGGTCTCTTTGCTAAAACATTACAAGAGTCACCTTTGTTCCAGTTCCCAGCAAGCTTCTCATCTCCATCTAAGGCCACCTCAGCTTATCAGCATTGTGGTCAACGTCATTTAACAAGCCTCCAGGGAATTTCAAACTTTCCCATATTTTCCTGCCTTTTTCTGAACCCTCCAAACTGTTCCAACCTCTGCCTGTTACCCAGTTCCAAAGTCGTTTTCACATTTTTGGGTATCTTTACAGCAGCAGCCCACTTCTGGTACCAATTTACTGGATTAGTCTGTTTTCACCTCTGATAAAAGCATTCCCAAGATTGCATAATTTACAGAAAAAAAAAAAAAAGAAGAGGGCTAATTGACTTGCAGTTCCACATAGCTGGGGAGACCTCAGAATCATGGTGGAAGGCAAGGAAGAGCAAGTCACATCTTCTGTGGATGGCAGCAGGCAAGGAGAGAGGGCTTGTGCAGAGAAACTCCTCCTTATAGAACCATCAGATCTCATGAGACGTATTCACTATCACAAGAACAGCATGGGAAAGACCTGCCCCCATGATTCAATTACCTCCCACTGGGTCCCTCCCACAACACATGGGAATTCAAGATGAGATTTGGGTGAGGACATAACCAAACCATATTAGGTAGGCAGAAACGGTGTCTGGAAAAGGCTCCAATCACCCTACTAAAATGGACATGTCCCTGGTGTTCTTCACCCTCTAGGTGAGTGGAAAGGAATCACAACAGATGGACATCAAACTTGCCACCAACCTGGGCTTGAGCCAGAATTATATAAAGCAACATCGCATTTCTTGTTCCCCAGTGCCATGAAACAAATTATATCTATGAGGGCCAGAAATGGATTTCATTTAAAAATAGCATAGTCCTTCCTCCTGAAGACCCATTGGTCTCAATCTTGACTGCATGTTATTGCCACCTGGAGTGCTTTAACAATTTTTAATGCCCCGATCTCCCGCTAGACCAATTAAATCAGAATCACTGGAGATGGGGTTCAGGTCTCAGGATTTTTAAGTCTCCCAGGAGATCCCAATATGTAGCCAAGGTTGAGAACCCCTGTCCTAGAGCAGTGGTTTGAAATCCTGGGCACACATTAGAATCATCCAGCAGGCTTTTAAAAAATGCTGACGCCAAGCCCCAGCTGTAGAGATTCTGGCTTAATTGGATTGGGGTGGGGCCAGGACAGTGATAGTTTTTAATGCTCCCCAGGTGACTCTAATGTACAGCCAGGTTTGAGAAGCACTGCACTAGAGCCACAAAACCAAAGAAGGAAGGAAAAAAATCGTTTTTTTTTTTTTCTTTCTGGGCAAATAAAACTGCTAAAGCACTGTCACCTGGCATGTTTGTATACACAGCCAGAACTGTGGTTCTCAGCCTAAGGTGGCACATTAGACTCTTCTGGGAAAGTTTTAAAAGTTTCTAATTCCTAGGCTCTGCTCCCTGGGATTTCAATTCAATTGTTCTAGGCCCTGACATCATTCAGGTCATTTTTAAAGCTCCTCTCTGATTATTATACATAGGCAGGGTGAGGACCATTGCATAATAATAATAATAACGATAATAATGGTTCATAAAAAGTTATAACTATTTCAGTAGAAGACCATGTTAGCGCAGAAGGGGGCAGGTTTTATTTATGCCGGGGGGGTTAAATATCAGTGTTGGTGTCTTTTCCCATTGTTGTTAATTCAGTGTACTTTCTGCATCCATAAAGAATGATCTCGTTTAAGAATAGGGCCCGCTCATTCCTTGCCTGCTTTTCACTGCCACCCAGCATAATAGAAAGTGCTTGGAACTATTATAGGTCAATTCACAGTGTAGCTTAAGATATCAAAGTCTGAAGTCACCTGTTTACGGCTGTATCCAATTCCCTATTTAAATGATGTCAGCCTTTTCTGACCCCTCCCTGCCCTACTCCATCAGTCTTTTGTGAAGATCTTAGTCCAACTGGTTGCTTCGGGTTGTATAAACAAAACAACCAGACTAAATGTGTTATGGCTGTGACAGATGTTCCTGGTGATACAAGTGTACCCTACATGTTAGGAGCCATGGCTGCCACACAGCTCAGTTCTCCCCCTCCCTCCACAGAGGCAGCAGGTGCTGGCAGGAGGGTACACAAGGACAGGAGCCTCTCTCTTCCTCTGTACACCACAGCCGATACCAGCATGGCAGATGCACAGGGCTGCTGAGAGGAGGGCAAAAAGCAAACTTAGCTAAAGGTGGAGATCTTGTCTCGGACCGGGCGGCGGCTAGATGTTGCATAGGGCAGACTCTCTACTGGATGCAATGGCCTCCTCCCTTGTTCCTACACCATCTCCCAGCTCCACCATCTGCACCGTTATCACCTTAGGGCTCCCTGGAGTTCCTTACAACTCACCTCCAGTGGTTGAGAGGGAAGTGACACACATGTCCATCTGCTCTGTGCTATGTGCTCAAGGAAAAGAAGCCTGAGCACTCAGCAGTGTGTCCTGTTGAGACACTGACCCCATATCCCCTTCTCATAGGCTGTGTCTCCATCTTCCTTTATACTTTCAGAACTATTTCTTTAGACTGAATTAGATCTAAAAGACAAACATGTTAAAAAGGTTGGAAATTATAACTCTGGTTGAAGAGTGATGGCCCCAAACCCTTCTGTGAACCCCCAAGTTCTGCATATCACAGGTTGAATACCTCTGTGGACACACCAGGCATGTTGAGGGGAACACGTAGCCTATTGATGCCCCTCCAGGGTACCATGAAGGATGTGACTCTGAATTCAGAGGGGCCCAGGAGGAGCCTATGAGCCTTGGAACACAGCTGCTCTCCAGTTCCTTCTCAGCAACAAACCTGGTTGCTTTGAAGGCAGCCGGTGATTCCCCATAGGTGGGGATGCTGCAAATTTCAGAGAGTTTTGCAAAGACAAGAAAGGCTACTCCTTCCTGCCTCTACTATCCTCCTCTACAGCAGGGATGTGCAGAGACGGCAGAGGGGAGGGCATTTGTCAGTACCCAGGTGCACATTACCTAGAAGATTAGAAAAACCCAATGTCTTCACCCAAACTGGTTATGGCCGCAGTTTTCCAAGGTCCCGTGGAAATTAATATGGTTGTTAGATAACAGCAGCCAGCGAGGAGTATGGCCATTGATTAGAACATAAAATTAGGCTAGAAATTTAAGAAAGTGAATTGATTCCTTTTCTCTCTGATATAAAAACAAAATAATAAGAACAAGTCAGAGTTTCTCAGCCTCAGCACTATCGATACTCTGGGCAGGAGAATTCTTTGTTACTGGGGACTGGCCTGTGCATTGTAGGATGTTTAGTAGCACCCGTGGCCTCTACCCACTAGGGGCCAATAGCACCCTCCAACAAGCTGTGACAATAAGAAATGTCTCCAAATTTTGTCACATGTTCCCTGGAAGGCAAAATCGTCTGAACCATTGTTCTAACTAGTTGGCTTGGAAGGCCAAAGACTATTTGCCAAGCCAATTTTAGGCCACAGGCTGAGGAAATAAAAATCCCTTCAGGGATAGAGGAGGGTGATGTTTTTTCTGAGCCTGCGGGAAGAATATTAGATTCAACTACTAATGGTGTTTTTCTGACACGGGGCCCTCTGGCCCATCAATGCACAGGCCAACACCCCTGGCGGGGAGGGGACCACATGATGCAATGATAGAAATCCAGATAGCTTTGGGGGTTCTAATGCAGAGGAGCCAAGACCTCGATTCCTTAGCGTAGCTTGGGAAGGCTTCCAGCCTAGAAATGTTCTGGAGCTTCTCACACCTGCTTGTGGTGTAGGGAAAGAAGCTAAAGTGTCTGTGCACCGGAGAAGGCCTTGGAAGAGTATTTGAATGAGGGTTGGCAGACCCCAAGGGTCCCAAGAGATGGGACGATGATAGCCAAGGCAACAGGGTGGAAGGTTGAGGCCAAAAACAGACAAGACCTATGCCCTTGGCAGTGTATGTGCAGAGCGCAGAGCCTGAAGACCTGGCACCCTCTCCCTGCCAAAGCCTGGAGAAGTAGGCCCCACCTGAACTTGATGTCACCCACAGGAAGTGGAAGAGTGAAGGGGAGAGCCCTGGACTGACCAGCTCCACTTGCTGTAATGGAGTCTCCCTTGCATTGTCAGTATTAGTGATTTTTCTAAGACACCAGAGAGGACTAAATTGAAAAGTTAGTTTTTGTTCCATTTTAGAAAGTAGTTACATTTTTGCACACCAGAGTTAGTGAAATTTATGCCTGTTGTAATTCATTTAAGCCAACACTTCTGATCTTGTTTGATAAAGAACACTTCTTTTTTAGAGAAATATCTATGACTGGCCAATAAAGTGAGTGTCCCTTCAAATACAATTTGGAGAATGTTGGCTTAGAGTGTAGAGCATTCTATTCCCATAAAATAGACAAACAAATAAACAACAGAATCTATTCTCGGATCATCATGCTATTATTAATAATCTCTGTTGAGTATATTTTTGTTTTTATTAGGCACGAAGCGTTCACAACTAAGAATTAGAGAGTTGTGCTCTCAAAAACCTAGAAGGAAAAGTTCTCAGAATCCTAACAGTGTGAGGCCAACTATGTCCCTCTTTGAACTTAAGATAAACAATACACCCAGGAGAGCCATTGTGCAGAGCCACCACCCTGGACTCTGGTGGTAGTGAGATCTGGCTTCAGAACCCAACATTCCGCCTCGTGTGCTGCTGTGGTCAGATTGAAGAATTGTACTCACTTCACCTACTCCACCATTCACGGGTTTGAAGCCTCTTCTTTGTTTTCCCCTTTCAGCTCCCCCAGGAACACCCTGCCTGCAGTGTCAAGAATTCCCCAAAGTAGGAGGAAAAGTCAAGACCCCATAGTTCCCAGTCCTGGAGGCAGTCCCAGGGAAATACTCCCACAGGGTAGGAGGGCCCTCTGTGTCGCCAGAGGAAGGCCTGGGAAGCAAAGTTTCACAGGGTGGTTCTTTCCCCAGAGGCTCTTTTGTCATTTGGATGGGGTTTTTTGATCACTCCATCGATGAGGAGTCCTGTCAGTATCTGTGGGGGGCAGGACAAGGGTTGGTAAATATTCTGCAATACAGAGGGCAGTCCGCAAGTCCAGCGCGATGGAGAATTGCTGCAGCATCCCCAGCAGCTTAGGAAAGCTTCGCTAGAACAGGAGAAAAGCCTGTTTACAATTGCCTGGGAGGCATTTTGCAAAATTTTAATGTACCTTAAATTTCATAGGGAAGACTGTCTTTGTTTAGTTTGGAATTTTACCAGACTTTTAAAACTTATTTTAAAAAATTACCTAACCTATAGCAATGCTGCTGGTGGCCCTTGATGCCAATATAGTACATTTCCATCTATTGGATTTGTGGGTTTCTGACAAGTCTAGCACTAGATGCAAGAAGTTTGTCTTCTAGAACACCCAGATGTGAACATTTATATCTTCAATATAGATTTTTATTATATATGTATTTATTCATTATTTTTATTTGATTTAAAAATTACTTTGAATTTTTGTATTACAATTGGAATTTTTATAGATTATTTTAAAATTATATGCATAGAGAAGCTATTTTCAATTCAGATAGTAAAGGGAGCACAAAATATGTGTAAGGGGGGACAGGTTTGTTAAGTGCAGAAATTAACGTCTTAGTATCCAGGGGCAATGAGGGTAATTCTAGAAAATCTCCACTGGAGGTCGCTAGAATCTCACCCAAATATGCCAGGGACAGCTACAGGAGAATTCAGTTTCTCCCACGTTTAAATCAATAGCGATGCAAATTGCTATTAATGACATTCATCTCCCCTCCCTCCCCACAAGGGATTGTTTTCTCCCAAGTGTCTCCTTCTCTTTTATATCTTCTCTTTCACGTGTATGTCAGCACCAGCCTCCTTTATTCATACCCAGTGCGCAGGCCTATATTGCCCTCTTCCCTGAGGTTTAATTTCAAGCATGCAGAGATGTTGAACTGCATGGGAGCATGACTGCCTTATCTTCCTGCTCTGGTAAAAGTCAAATAAATAGGCATTTTGAAGAACTTAAAATTAGACCATGCATTACACGCTGTGTTGAAGTTTGCCATACCAGCATTGCCGTCCCAGGGGCCAATAGACCAAATTCTCTTCAACAGAGCTGTGTAAATGATACAACTCTTTTAATGTTAAAGTAGACAAACGACCAAGGAAGGGGAAAGGCCTCAATATTTATAATAAATCTATTTGGCTATCAGAGGAAAAACGGTTTTTGATATAGCACATCTTCATGGCCTTAGCACCTTGTAGACTCCTTGGCTGCAAGATACCTCACAATGAGCTATCTTCCACATGAACTGAAATCTCTCTGTTTTTGTGTGTGTCTCTCACAACATTGACTTGCCTAGGTTTTTTCCTCCTCTTTAGAGATGTAAAATATTTGCGTGGCACAGTTTCTGAGGATTGCCGGAGAAAATGAAGCCGGCATTAAAACCATAAAGGTGGACCTTTAAAAGATGAGATGACAGTCCCTTTGCCCTTTCCCACCTTGAAGATGAGAAAACCAACATCCCGCAAAGTAAAGTGGGAAGATGAAGATAAGAGTCAGGACGGGGTTGCCTCAGGCGAGGGGAAACAGAGGGGCAGGATAGAGGTGGAACATCTAGGGATGGGTCAGTTACTGACTATGTTCTATTTTTTGTGTTGGGGGAGTGGTAGGGAAGGCACAGATATTTATAACATAAACATATAAACAAGCCAAAAATGGGCCATGCCCAGACCAGTGATGAGAGGGTATCATGGTCCAAAGACCATGATAAATCCAAGTCTGTGTACCTGAGTTCCAAAAAGAAAAAAAGAAAAAATTAAGGTGGGAAGGAAGAGAATGGTTCCTAAGGTCATAATTCCAGGTCTCTCAGGCTTAGATCAAGAACTAGATCTCCAGTGCTAACTTGCATTAGCCCTGCCGTTAGTCACTCTACCTTCAGCTCTCAGTTGCCTTGCAATGCACACTTTGCCAGAAGCTAGTTAAAAAACAAAAACAAAAACAAAAAACTGATCAAAGTAATCAAAGTAAGCAAAGGGATTACAGGGGTCCAAAGTGGGGGAGTAACTCATGTATAAACAGAACCAGCATCCTTTACTTGACCAAGCAAATTCTATACAGTTTAAACCAGTTGCCCCTGCTTATCTCTGAGGGCTGCAATAATTATACTCCAAGAGTTTACCCACCTCTGAGAAAGAAAGTCCTCAAAGGGTCTATACCCCATGAAGAAAATCCAAGAAGCTAGAAAATAAAGTAAATTAATATCCTTTCCAGAAATAGCACCCATTAGGGAATTTCCTAGTTTTATTTTTTCTTTCTTCCAGATCAGGATATAGCCCATAGACCAAATCCAGTTTGCCACATTTTCATATAATTTTATTGCAGTGGTTTTAACTGGGTTGACCTTGCTCCCACATGGCAATATCTAGGGACATTTTTGGCTGTCACTAGTGGGGGTGGGAGCACAATTAGCATCTAGTGGGTCGAGGTGAGGGATGCTGCTAATCATACAGCAATGCACATAACAGCTCAGCAGCTAAGAATTGTTGGGGAAAAATGTCAACAGTATGGAAATCGAGAATCCCTTGTTTTATAAGATCCCTACCACATTGATTTGTCTCTGTACTGCCTCTGGTTTCCACAACGTGCTACAATGGCAGTGTTGAGTCGCTGAAACGGAAATCATACAGCCCCCAAAGCCCAAATATTTACGATCTGCACCTTTATAGAAAAAGTTTGACAAACTAAATCTAGAAAATGAGTTAAGAACAATGAACAAACAAGAAAATCTGCATTATTTTGAAAAATGGCAATGTTTTGTCTGCAATATAAGCAATATCCCTTAGAAATTCAGTTTTGACCTTTCATGGCTACATTTTAATTCTATATCCTTCTGACGACCGCTCCATTATCTCTATTTATTATTGGTCTGCTTGCATTCCAGGCACTGAGCTGAGCCCTCTGCCATTCAAATAGAGGCACATTTCCTGCTCTTTGGGGGGTGGATAGCCCAGTGGGAAAAACAGGCATTAATTAAATCATCACCCTAATGAATGTATAATGAAAAACTACAATAAGAGCTTGTAAGCTAGAGACAGGTTCTATCACAGTTGACTGGGGCTTGGGAGAGGCTCCCCGAGGAAGTAAGTTTTGAACAGAGGCCTAAACAGTATACAGAAGTTAACGAGACTAACAGCATCTGTGTGGTGGTGATTTTGGGGTGGAAGGGTAGTGGTGGTGAGTTAGAACAAGGTGAGGGAGAGATTGGAAAATCGGTGGAAATGACAAAAGACCAGCATGGTGGACGTTTAAAGAGCCTGGAGGAGGGTGGTTGAAGATGCAACTGGAATGGGAAGTCGTGGGGACGAAGGAAAAGCATGTGGGACAGATAGTGTGTTTGGTCTTTATTCCAAGAGCATCAAGAGCAAAGAGAAGCCGTTGAAGGGCATGGGAAGGGGAATGTGATCTGATTTGCATATCAATGTCACAAATGGTCAGATTCGAAAACTGAGGAAAAGTTAAACTCATTTAAAAACCTGGTTATTTTCAAAACAACTAGCTGATTGATTAACTTTAAAATATCTAACTAAACCATTGTGTTCTCTTTTTTATCCACCCAACATAGTCAGCGATGAGACTGAATTTGAACATGATCATTTTCCTTTTTATGAAGCAGGTTTGTGTGTGGAGACTCAGCTGTAATTTATCCTACAGTGATTTCTAAGGTCATGCTTCTTTTGAAGATCAGTTGAATATTTATGTGTGTGTGTGTTTGATGTTAAAATTTCCAATTCTCACTGTGCCTTCTAAGTTTTCTAGGACTCTAAAAATATACTCACCAGAGAGTCAGGAGAATCAATAGCTCATTGTATAATTCTCTATGATATAGACTATCTAGTTTTCCTGTGCAAAAACGTGTTTTTTAACCAAGTTTTAATTTCCCTTTTGTTTCATCTATATAACCAGTTGTATCTAGTCTGTTAAATGTTATTACTGTCCATAACCTGTACATTATTTACTAGTAGTGCCTTTGGAAATTTAGGCTACAAATCCTCTATGTGACTAAAATCAACTAAGCATTCTGTTGTATGGGTTGAGGGGTGGACAAAGAGATGCAGAAAAATAATAGGATGTGATTCTGGTTATTATTCCTTTGAATTATTGACCATTGTTCTTCATCAGACAACAGCTTCTATTCCAGAATAGAGGTTGGCAAGCTATCAAGTCCAGCTGGCTGCCTGGTTTGTACATAAAGTTTTATGGGGACACAGTCACACTCTTTTGTTTACATATTGTCTATGGCTGCCTTCATGCTACTATAACAACTTTGCGAGAGAAATTATATAGCTACAATCCTAAAATATTTACCATCTGACCCTTTATAGAAAAAGTTTGCCAATCTCTGTTCTAGAGAAAGCAGATGAAGCTATTTATATGTTCTCTTCATGTCAGAATATTTACTGGTAATTACATACATAGCCTTTGCCCTTTTATTGCCATCATGAAAACCCGACTTTTCCCCCAGAGCTTAGGTAAGACCCTGCTAAAGGCTGATAATGGTTTTCAGCACTTACAACGTAAGCAACACTTCACTAAGCATTTCATATACATTATCTCACATAATCCTCACTGCAGCCCTGTGAATTAGATATTATTATCCTCATTTTGCAAATGAGTAAATTTGCATTAGAGAAATTAAATAACTTGTCTAAGTTCACAGAACTTGTAAGTGGCAGAAATGGGAATTTGATTCGATTTCTATTTCTTTCCTGGGCTACTAACCACTCTACTCTATGGTAGTGGGTACTCTGCACATTTTCTATCAGAACCAACTGAAAAAGGAAAAATGGCTGTTGGCTCCAAAAGTAGGATCTAGCTTCCTATAATGGGTCTAAAGCTGTCAGCACTCTGGACAAAAGTACTGCCAAGTGCACAGATCTGGTTTGTTTCCAGAAAACCAAGCAGACTCTATACTTACAGTGGGTGTTCTGAGGTCTACGCAGGAGTCATTGATGGGTTTTCTGTCATCAGATATGATTCCTGGGATTTATTTTCAGAGAGATTTAATTTCATCTTGAAGTGTACATGAAAAAGAACCCTACAAAGGAACATCTCTTGACCACCATGGGGTTCCAATATGTGCCCCATTTAAGTCTCTCCCTTGCCTAAGACCAGAACCTTTGATGGAACTATAGACTTATTATTATTTTTTTTTTAAAAAAAACCACTTCTCCCCAGCCCCATCTGTCATCATTTGAGTATTTGCATTTCACAAGCAAAATGAACTGCCTGATGAGAACACTGCTGCTGACATCACAGAGCCGCTACCACAGCTGCCCCAGCCCTGAGATGCTGGGGAGTTCTTCTGTGACATTTTATGGCATCGCCTGCAGCAACACGAAACCCTTGATCTGTTAGTCAAGTGACTTGACTGCAATCGAACTCACGGGATGGGCCTTTCAGAACCTGAGTCCACTAACTCCCAGGTGCGCCAACTGATTTGTGCAAACAAATTCACATCAACCCTCAGTTATTTGAATTCAACAGGTTATTTTCAAAAACCCAGGTATTTGATGTAATTCAAATTTCTTCTTTTCCCTTGAAGCAATTTGTTTGAAAAAATAATATATTTTTAAAGACTCTTCAAAATGGAATAAAATAATACTACACTCACGGAAATTTTTGTTACTCTTTCATGGATAAATCAAGTATTATTTTAAATCTCTTCTGAACACAAAGGTACTCCATTATTCTCCTTGATCTAGAGACAGGTCACTAGGGCTGAATAGGTTAAAAACTAGAATTTTTTAAAGTCCCCAACTATAAAATGAATTACCCAACAGATGCAGCAGACTCTGAAGAAATCATTAAGAGCTATTTAGCTAAATAATATCTGTGCTAACAAGTCCCATAAAACAGATTTCAGTGAAAATGTGCATTCTACAATGGCCCTAAACACACATCACACCATAAGGGTTCTATCAGCTAATTAATATAGGGTGAGAGCTTTAAAGGAATGAAATTAACTGAATAAGATTCTCATAACTCATTTCCCTACTGAAATAGGACAAAGAAGAGTTATTTGCATAGCTCCAAGAACACTGTGTCTCCATTTGACTTTGTTTTGGCCTCTGAGGACAAGAACCATTCCATAATTTTGTGTCTCTCTTGCCCTTTCTGCAACTCTCCCAGAAAATATGCTTATAAAGCAGTTATTTGATACTACTGCCACAGCATGGGCAATGAACATTCTCAACTTATAAAAGTCAGTCCTGATCTTCTGCAGAGATATTCATTCATTCTTTCTTTCAACAACATATATTGAGCTCCCACTGCATACCAGACATTCGCACGTGTTGTTGATGGGCATTGCTGCCTTCGCTCCTTCATGAATTTTTCTTGGTCAAGCAGGGTAACACTTGGTGGTCAGCACAGCTCCACTTAGGGAAGCTCTTGAAGTTTAAGTAAATGAATCCCAGAAGATTTCTAACTCTGCCATTCTGTGAGCAGTTTATTTCAACCCCCATAGGGGTCTTTTGCAACTGTGGTTAGGCAGTGCCAAAACTTCCTCACTCTCAAAACATCTAAATCAGAAAGTTGCACTAAATTGATTGATGAAAACACATGTGATCATGTACCATTCCATCCCTTTACACCAGCGATGCCCTGGCAAGGGATATGGCCTGATTATGAAAATGTTGTCATATAAGTTCATGTTGAAATTAATTTTCTCAGGCCAGGCGCGGTGACTCATGCCTGTAATGCCAGCACTTTGGGAGGCCGAGGCGGGCAGATCACCTGAGGTCGGGAGTTCCAGACCATCCTGACCAATATGAAGAAAATCCCTCTCTACTAAAAAGATACAAAATTAACTGGGTGTGGTGGCACATACCTGTAACCCTAGCTACTCGGGAGGCTGAGACAGGAGAATCTCTTGAACCCAGGAGCTGGAGGTTGTGGTGAGCTGAAATCATGCCATTGCACTCCAGCCCGAGCAACAAGAGCTAAACTCTGTTTCAAAAATAATAATAATAATAATAATTTTCTCTCCTTCCTGTATCAGACGTATCCCCCAAAAGTAATTATGGTTACATACGTTTCTTTCTCTGACTTATCAGTTAGGGAACGGATGGTAGAAGTACAAGGGGTTGCTGGGTGTATGGTCTTTAAGTATGAAATCAATATCCAACTACTCTAAATATACATGTGGTTCTTAAATTATTTATAACCGAATAAGGGAAATAGCCAGTAAACAATTGTAATCCGGTATGACAGATCAACAACAGAACTATATTGTAAAGCCTGCTAGTTGCGTGAAGAATGGGGTGACCATTGCTGCTTTGGCTGGAGGGTTGGGAGTGACTTCTCAGAGGAAGGCATGAAACACTGAGTCAGGGAAATATGTTCAATTTAGAGGACAAAGGTGGGAGAAATGAGCATTTCAGGCAGATAAACTAACAAGGCAAAGCTCCCCGTAGAATAGGATGGTAAGGTCAGGATTGCATTGGTAGTTTGGTACCACTGAGGCATCTGGTACAAGGCGGAGAACTGCTAGAAAGGGATTCAATAGATATGTGGGGATAGCATAACAAAGAGCAAAACTTAGGTTATATTATGTATGCTAAGCTTTTTGAAAGCAACGTTGCCTTGTATTCGCACTGCATTACCCATAATATAGCATCAAACATGGTGCTTGCTCTTATTTGATGCTATTATTTATTATTTACTTATTATTTACTTACTTATCTGTTGAATGAAATACAAAAACAATATTTTCAACCATTTATTGACTGTTCTTTAGCTGGATCATCAGTGTGATAAATAGAAGCTGATCATGCACTATTCGTAACACATGAAAAGCAAGACACCTTTAAATAAGAATATGCTAGGAATCAGTTGCCAATCACTGACTGCGAAAACATATACTAGAGGGAATGCAGTTGGATCTGTGGGAGGAGAACTGTATAGAGGGGTTTTGGAGAATGATTGCTTTTTAAGAAGCATGCACCTGAAATATGATGGAAGGGTACAGTATGTGTCCAACACTGACACACTTGCTGACTTACAGAATATAATGCAAGCCACATACATAATGCAGTAAAATGGCTACATTAAAACGTTAAAAGTAACTATTGAAATTGACTTCAATAATATTTTATTTAACCCTTTATAGATAAATTATTTCAATATGTAATCAATATAAAAGTGATTAGTAAGAAATTTTACATTCTTTAAGTCTCCAAACTCTTGGCATCTCACACTGAATACACTTCAATTTGGACTAGCCACATTTCTTTGGGTTTTTTGTTTATTTGTTTGTTTTTTGTTTTTTTGAGACGGAGTCTCGCTCTATTGCCCAGGCTGGAGTGCAGTGGCACAATCTCGGGTCACTGCAAGCTCCGCCTCCCAGGTTCACGTCATTCTCCTGCCTCAGCCTCCCAAGTAGCTGGGACTACAGGCGCCTGCCACCATGCCTGGCTAATTTTTTGTATTTTCAGTAGAGATGGGGTTTCACTGTGTTAGCCAGGATGGTCTCAATCTCCTGACCTCGTGATCTGCCCGCCTTGGTCTCCCAAAGTGCTGGGATTAGAGGCGTGAGCCACTGCGCCAAGCCTGGACTAGCCACGTTTCAAGTGCTCAATAGCTACGCATAACTAATGCTGACTGTATTGGAGAGTGCTGTCTTAGTCCATCTCCAAATAACCTGAAGATAGAAATCACCAAAATGCTGCCATAAGTGTGGTTGATCAGCAGGTTACCTGATGAAGCTATCAGGCACAGTTCTGGCCTTGGGATTCCCTTCTTTCCTGGCAGCCAGACTTTTTTCATAGTATAAAGTCATGTCCAAAACATCGGATATTGATCTTGTGTGTTTGCACTGAATGAGGATTATTATTATTTTATTAGACTTTTACTTTAATATATGTATTGGTGTACAATACAAGATGTATTTCATACAGTGGGCATGGTCATAAAAGTTTGAGAACCACAGCTCGCTGTGTGTGTGATGGTTGAGAAGGAGGTGTCTTGTCTTGCCTGACACTGGTCTGGCTGTGTCTCCTCCCCTCTCTATCAGCCCTACTACAGGCCGCCCTTCACTTTGGTACTGTAAGCTTTGCAGAACTCTTGGACGCAGCTCTCTCAATAATAACATGTGTGTTCTCTGCCAGGATGCTTGTTAGTGAGGGGTGGATTTGGGGTGGCCACACATCCCTAACTTCCTCACCTTTGTTTTCCATAATACCTCTCCCCAAGCCCTGAGGTACACCATCCTCGACTGAAGAGTTGAGTCTCTTATAGAAGCAGAAAAATCTTGATTTTCCCCTTAGTCTGTGATAAGAGCACCCCAGATGTCAAAACAGTCACAGGAAGAGCATTCACTGACATCTGCATTTCTTAATCTTATTTCTTGGCTTAGTCTGCTCTCCTCTGTAAGGATACCTCTTTCTCTAATATCCACTACGCCAATGGCTATGACAACATTCAGGCAATCTTACAGCAGCCTGGAATTCATATCTTTTCTGGACCTTCTTGCAAGTCTGAGTTTCCATTATGGAATCATGCTCAAGATAGCAGCCAGGGCAGTTCACCCAGGCACACTGTGTTTGTGTGTGTGTGTGTGTGCGTGTGCACACACACGTAAGAGAGAGAAAGAAAGAGAAAGAAAGAAAGAAGGAGAGAGAAGTACACATCTGTTTGTGTTTGCACATACATGCCCTCCTCTGGCAGGGAAAGATTTTGACATTCTCTGTCCTGTGGAATTGCTCAGGGCAAATATAGGCAGGCTAAATCCCATTCATTCTGAGTTGTGAGTTACCCATCTGCCTCTCATTATTTCAAACGCAGATGATAACTATTGGATCAAACAAGACACACACAATCAAACAATACAAACAAATTACACACACATACACACTTCCCAAAGACCAACATTAATCACTCAAATACTACAATTTACACCAGTTGTTTTTAAATGAAACATGTATTAGGAGTATTCCTGGAGCTTGTTAAAATTTAAATCCTTGGGCCCTCATCCAAGGAATTTTGGTTTTGGAAGCCTGGGCAGGACCTTGGAATGTGAATTATAATAAACACTCCAAGCGATTCTGATGTAATCCTAACGACCACCCTTTGAAAAATGTTTCTGTACTTATTTGAGCCATTTTCCTATTGCCAGCCACTACAATTTGCAAGGCCAGCTCTCCACGATGGAGTCAAGACATCTTATAATTACGCAGTGTTTTTGTTCCTTTTTTAACCTCTAGTCTAAGGCCCCTCTTGCCCTTAACCTTACCACAGGCCTATCTAGAAGAAGAATCTAAATGTACTCTTTACAGAGCTATCACCTTAAGTGGTAGAGCTACTGCCTTCAGCGGCAGCTTCCTTAAACAACACATCACATTGAAATCTTGAAATTACCACCTGTGAGTGCTTGATTAGATGTGTCCACTGAGGCCTTTCTCCTCCTGAACCTCTTTCTGGGGGTGGGGGTGAGATATGCATTGAGGGAAGGGTGTTTGGTCCTCCAGCCATGGTTACATGCCTCCTACAAGTTACTGGATCAATTCACACTTCACACAGACATAGATGACTTGAGAAGACCTGGAGGATTGGGTTGCTTAAAGAGCCTTTGAGGTAGATCTTGACCAACAGCAGGCACGCAACTGCCGGAGGCGGTGTTCTTTTGGGGAGGGGGTGGAAGTGCAAACAATTTGTGACATTTGGTAAACCTATACCCAGGAATACAAATCTGAGGAGAAGGCAGGCCAAGGCTGTGGGGAGACATAAGTCCTGTGGTTCTTCCCCAGGGGCCTGGCCAGGCCTCTGTTCTCTGATAAGCAGCAGTTGCTCAGCTTGGGTTAATTTACACTTGAAAACAATCAAGCTTACTCTTCTACCAAGGGCCCCAGTCCGCAAGCCAGTGGACCAGCAGGTCTCTAACAGTGCTTCTCTTTTCTTTATACTTTATGGGTTTACACCTTTGCCAACCCCCCTCTCCCCCATGTTCTCCCTTTTCCTCAATATTTGGTTGTATTTCTTGGTCTTGTGCTGAGGAGCTCTACCCCTTTCCCAGATGGCTTTCTCTCTGGGCAGTGTTCCAGACCCTCCCTGTGGCCCCAGCTCCCTGGCTCTGTGCACCTAATCTCCTTTTTTTTTTTTTTTTGTTTTAGAGATGGAGTCTTTGTCTGTTGCCCAGGCTGGAGTGCAATGGCACAATCTAGGCTCACTGCAACATCTGTCTCCCAGGTTCAAGCAATTCTCTTGCCTCAGCCTCCTGAGTAGCTAGAATTACAGGTGCCCACCACCACGCCCAGCTAAGTTTTGTATTTTTAGTAGAGCCAGGGTTTCACCATGTTGGCCAGGCTGGTCTCGAACTCCTGACCTCAGGTGACCTGCCTGCCTTGGCCTCCCAAAGTGCTGGGATTACAGGCATGAGCCACTGGACCCAGCCCATGCACCTAATTCTTGTGGCTCTCCTGTATTTATAGATTGCTATCCTGTGATTACACACCACTTCCAATAGACTGCCATTTTGTCAACTTTTAAACAATGCTTTCTAGCCTTTTACAGTCACATGGCTGCCCTTTCCTCTGGTTGAACCTAACGATAGTCTGAATGTTCTTGTATGATGTGGTCACTAATAGGGACTACACTGTACCCTAAGTTTCAGTCACACAGGTCTCCCTCCTGTTGCTTGAACATTCCTAGGGTGCTCTTACTTTAGGGCCTCCTGCTAGCGATTTCCTCTGCTAGAAATACTCTTCCCACAATTATCAGCGTGGCTGACCCCTGACCTCCCTCAAGTCTTTGCTCAACTCTCACCTTCTCAGGGAGGCCTACTCCTAACCACCCTTTAAAAAAGGCAGCCCCACTCCAGTCCGGATCCCCTTGACCGCCCTGTTCATTTTTCATAATTACTATTTTTTGCTTGTTGTTTGTTGTCTCTCTTCTCTGCTAGACTGTTCCACAAGGATGGGGATTTTGTTCCATTTTGAACACTGAAGTGTCCCTAAGCACTTAGGCCAGATCATAGCACATAGTAGATGCTTTAAGATATTTGTTGAATAAACAAAAATGTCCTAGGGTTAGGATCTCTGTTCCTTCCTTGTATCTACTCTAGCACTTAAGAGAATGTGCATGGGAAGGGGTCCGTATGTTTTCATTAAGTTTAGTTTTGTATCTTTATTACTAGTTTCATAATAACCTATGGATGTCAAGCAACATAAATTTGAGACTTTTTTCAACCACAAGACAGTATTGGAGGAGGCAGTGCCATTGACACATGGCACATGTGTTTTCTCCCTCCTCTTTCTGCCCATGTGCAGCCTGTGCACCTTATCGTGCTTTCATACCCTTGCCACCCATAAATGCTTCACTAATGAAAGAGCTTGGTAGGATTCTCACCCCACTCTTAAAGTTGAAAGACTACGATGCTAGTACTTGGGGTACTATGTAAGAGCAACTATTATTAAGTTGTCTTATGCAAAATTGCCATTTTTTTAAGTTGAAAATGATCAGATGTCCGCAGTTTCATGTGGTACAACCTATCACATGAAATCTGATGCAGTTGTGAGTAGAACCAAGATAACTAGACAAAACAGACTAATTAGTGCAGATAGGTGGCCTCCTTGTCTTCCCTCTACTTGAGTCGGTTCTTGGCCAAGTGATACGGTGCCATGCTTGGAAACAGTAAGAGTCAGCTAGACCCGATGTCTTCCCAATGTCAGAAATGACCCTTCTCAGTCAGCTGCTGGGTTTGTCCTGCCCACAACCTAGGGGTGGGTCTTGAGTATGTGCCCTGCAGCCTCTCTCTTCAGAACAACAGTAAACACGAACCACACCACCTTTTCCAATTTTTAAATGTCACCACCTAGATCAAGGGCTTGTAACATTTTCAGACTGTGAACCACTCTGGTAGTGTCCAGAGAGAACTTGGAAGCCAGTGAATCTACCCTTACTCATCAACACAAGGAAACAACCCAGACATTCTCTTAAATAAATGATGCATGAGAAGATGCCCACTCCTTTGGATGAGGCACCAGGAGCAATATCTGGGTTTCACAAAATATTAATGAAAACCAGCAAAAAAAAAAAAAAAAAAAAATGCTAATATGTCCTTGTCAAAAAACACTTGGCACCTGGGGTAGCTTAATGAACTGCAAATAGCTTGCAGATCCCATTTTGAGAACCACCGGTTGGCAGTCTGTAATCATATCTCTATTTTGATGAATAATATCACCCTTTCAGTCTGATTCTGTAAGCCATATTCATTCATTCAACAAAGATTTAGTAGAAACTGAGGCAGCAGAGGGTCATGATTAAAAGCAAAGACTAAACCAGACTGTAAGTTTGAATCCCACCTCAGCCATTTACTGGCTACAGGACCTTAGAGAAGTTACCGAACCTCTCCATGCCTCAGTTGCCTCTTCTGTTACATGGAAATAATGGTGCTTACCTTGTAGGTTTGATACGAGGACTGAATAGATGAACAGGAAAAATTTTAAAGTGATTCATATAGTGCTTTACACACGGTTAGCACTACATAAGTGTTAGCTATAATTATTACAACATGCCTGCATCTTAAGGACACTCAGAATGCTCAGAACAATACAATCTAGGAAGATGGCAGGGGCTTCATGAGTGATGGCCTGAATGAGAAAATGGATATAGCTGGATTATCATAATTGCACTGACAGGCTGAACTTATCTGTGCCTGTGTCCACAATTCACCACGAAAATAGATCAAGGCAGTGGGGAAAACATTCGACCAGTTGTTGGATGCTGTGTAGATATATCTCCCAAAGTGTTACTTATGTTTCATTGTGAATATGGTTTAATTAATAGTGGCTGCGGGGATATATTTTAATTCACCTTCATGCAAACCATTATCTCAATTTTCTGGAAGGGAACAGGAATCCCTAGCAGAGAAACTGCTTGGGTGCAAAATAAGGACCTACCCATGCTCCTGTTACCCAACTAGACCCACTTATAGTGCAGTGGGGAGTATTTCCAAATTAATGCTGCCATGGGAATATCCATTTGATATTTCTGCATGGAAATTTTCTTCTGCTATTATTCAAGCATCAGTTGAAAAACAACATCTTGATCTGTGTATGCTTTGATGATGCAGGAATTTACAGCTATGAGCAGAGAAAGATCCATTTTCTTCAACAAATTTGGTGGAAGCAGAAAAACATGCAGTAAATTAAAGCTGATTTGCATGACATTGTGCACGCATGCAGTCTTTTCTATGAGGCAGGGAATGTTCTTTGATTGAATTTTTCTATTTCTCTATGTTTGTATGGTATTCTGGGAACAATCGAGGAACCCTCTGTTGGCTAATTAACACCTGTAAATTCACATTGCCTAGTGTCTTCCTTATATTGCAGAGGTAATGAGTCCAAGTCCTAGTAGGGTTGTATTTTTATTAAAATTTCTTCGTATCTTTTTCTTTTCATGTAAAACAGATTGCTACATGTTTAACCCGTTAATGTCTTTCATGTTCTTTTTTTTATCCTGGGAAATAAAACAGAACTTAGAAAATTACCACTGTGTTGCTAAGAGGGAGAAATCAAGCATGCAAGGAAGTGGTGACTTGTGAGATGTAAGTTCTAACTATATGGTGACATAGTAGTTGGGGACTGAAATTCCAGCCAATTAATCTGTTATTCAATCTATGTGATACCAAATAAATGCTCATTAATTCATCAACAGATGTTTCTTGAGTGACACATGATGATAAAGAGAAGGTGGTTCGCAAGAGGAAAGACACAGCCACTGCCCCCATTTCACAGTCTGGTGAGAGGTGGAACAGTGAATAAATACAAAACTGGCTAATACATAGAATTATGCTCATGGTATTATGGAAAAACAGAGAAAGAAACAGCTAACCCATTCCGAGGGATCATAGGCTTCTCAAAGTACATGAGATTTCATCTGAATGTTAAAGAATTCTAGGAGTCAATTAACTGTGGGGGCAGAGGTGGGGGGCACGCCAGAGGGAATAAATAACATATACAAATGCTCTGTTAATGGAGAATGCAGCTTCCTGTGTGTACAAAATTCCACAGAGAGTTCCAGTGATCCCTTCTATGATGGGGTGGTGGTAAAGGCCAGACACTCTGGTGATCCTGCTCTACAAGACTGAAAGGCCATTGGCTCTAATTCCTAATTATTCAAACCTATTCTTCAGCATGGGATAATTCTTTGATGGAAATATACTGTGCTGACTTATTGAGCAACTGTGTCATCAGTGTGAGTAATCACACCTGTATTGTGAGAAAGCTGGTCACTCTGTATGTAGCTATCCTGCCCTGAAACCTCTGGAATCACCTGTCACCATCAGGAAAAGTCTCCAGATACAAGTAACAGAGAAACTGTACCCCTTCTCCACATTGTTTCAGTCTAAGAATCAGGGCACCAGATCTATTTTCAGTCACTGTTGGTGGTGCCTGATTCCAAGGGAATCAGAATTCACTGAAAATGATGCAAGCTGGAGTCTGTTGTGTGTGGATGTACCAGGCCCCACTGTTGACTAGCCTCAAGCTTGCATCATTCTGAGTGGATATTGTCAAGGGGTACCTTCTACTTGAGACATTAACAATGACTGAGACACTATTCATGGAAGTTAGAGTAATGGGCCATATGGATAGGTGGATCTCACTGATTGCTGTCTTAGTTAAGGTAAGCTAGCCACCATAACAAACAAGTCCCCAGAAGTATAACAGCTCTAACACAGTACAAGTTTGCTTTCTGATGCGTAACAGTGCTGAAAGGGAGAACAACTTGATGAAGTGGGTCTCATCTATGCAATTATTCAACTCCAGGCTGATGGAGAATGTGTCATCTTTAAATTGTGACTGCCAAGATGAGAGTTGTCTCCATTCCTGCCAGTCATAAGGGGAAAATAGCATGGAGGAAAGGGTAAGCGAGACTTTTCTGGGGTAGAAATAGAGGAGGAGAACATCCTATATCTATTCACAACCCATTGGCTAGAACTCAGTCACATGGGCATACCTAATTGCAAAGAAGTCTGGGAAATGTAATCTAGCTTTGTACAAAGAAAGAAGAGGAGCATGGATTTTAGATAACAGCTGTCAGTCTTCCACAATCGCTCCTCCTCATGTCACTTTTTACGACTCAACCTTACCTGGACTTTGTGCATGGCTCAACAACCAACCATCCAAAGCACCAGGACCATAGTTAACTGCAAGACATGTGGCCTGTAAGACATGTGGCCATATGCTCCACTCTTATGACTACTAGCCAGGATGATGTGACAGCTTGGCTGATGGCCAAGACCATAAAAATAAAAGTTGGAGAAGCTTTCCCTGTGATCTCATGCCTGGAGGTCCACATTGTTTTAAAATGATAGAATCTGAAGCTTTTGTCTGTTTTGTTTGTTCATAGTTCTGTATAACATTACAGTTGAACAAGGAGTTCCAAAACAAAAGCAACATCTTGAAAATAACTGGGCTAGATTTCCAGATTGATTTTGATGAGTCTTAGAAATAGGTTGTGTCAGAGAAGTGACCTTAAAAGTTGTGGGTGAATGGTAAGCCAGTCATAAGAGATATTAGAATTTCATTTTAAGAGAGAGAAAACATACGAAAAGAATGCAAGATTTTGACATGTCCAAAAGTCTGTAGAGTTAACTGGAAAATGCATTCATGTTTTTGAAAAAACAAAGAAAAGCAAAATCCAAAATTGAGCCTGGATTCAGAATGCAGTCTTCTAGGGTAAATGAAATAATCACATAATACATTATTTGATCACAAAGACATGGACTAAACAGTTTATGAGGCCACCTCATTGAAAGGTTTTGGTATAACCACCATTTGACCCAGCCATCCCATTACTGGATATATACCCAAAGGATTATTAATCATGCTACTATAAAGACACATGCACATGTATGTTTATTGTGATATTATTCACACTAGCAAAGACTTGGAACCAACTCAAATGTCCATCAATGATAGACTGGATTAAGAAAATGTGGCACAGGCCGGGCGCGGTGGCTCAAGCCTGTAATCCCAGCACTTTGGGAGGCTGAGATGGGCGGATCACGAGGTCAGGAGATCGAGACCATCCTGGCTAACACGGTGAAACCCCGTCTCTACTAAAAAATGCAAAAAACTAGCTGGGCAAGGTGGCAGGCGCCTGTAGTCCCAGCTACTCGGGAGGCTGAGGCAGGAGAATGGCATGAACCCGAGAGGCGGAGCTTGCAGTGAGCTGAGATCCGGCCACTGCACTCCAGCCTGGGCGGCAGAGCAAGACTCCATCTCAAAAAAAAAAAAAAAAAAAAAAAAAAAAAAAAAAAAAAAAAAAAAAGAAAATGTGGCACATACACACCATGGAATACTATACAGCCATAAAAAAGGATGAGTTCATGTCCTTTGTAGGGACATGGATGAAGCTGGAAACCATCATTCTCAGCAAACTATTGCAAGGACAGAAAACCAAACACCACATGTTCTCACTCATAGAACATTGAGAACAATGAGAATTGAACAATGGGAATTGAACAATGAGAACACTTGGACACAGGAAGGGGAACATCACACACCAGGGCGCGTTGGTGGGTGGAGGGAGGGGGGAGGGATAGCATTAGGAGATATACCTAATGTAAATGACGAGTTAATGGATGCAGCACACCAATGTGGCACATGGATGCATATGTAACAAACCTGCACGTTGTGCACATGTACCCTAGAACTTAAAGTATAGTAATAATAATAATAATAAAAGAAAGGTTTTGGTATAACCATTGTAAATGGAACTAGACACACCCTATCAGTGTTGCAGACAAGTATTCAGTCACCATCCCAGCTGAAACCTTGGATTGTCATGTAACCTCAACTGGGTCAGAAGTATCCACCCAAATTGTGTGGATAATAATGGTTTCTTCACTGTGTATACATCTTTCAAACCTCATAGAATTTATAATTAATTACTGAAATGTTTAAAAGACCAGAACCATAGTAGTAATGTCTTTGTGTCAGGAATCTAGAAAAATTTGGAATTTTAGTTACCAGTAATGTTTAAATACTAGTAATGACCTATTAGAATGATGGCTTAGCCTTGTAATATCACCATAAATATACAATTGAATAATTGACTTAGTCCTATAATTTTTGGTTGGAATCTTACCAATTGTACAGACAGTGTTTAAATATTTGAGAGAACTTAAGTTTCACTATATTTAAAAGTCTTATTTATTTATTTATTTATTGAGACAGAGTTTCACTCTTCTTGCCCAGGCTGGAGTGCAATGGCATAATATCGGCTCACCGCAACCTCTATCTCCCGGGTTCAAGCGATTCTCCTGCCTCAGCCTCCTGAGTAGCTGGGATTACAGGCATGCACCACCATGCCAGGCTAATTTTGTATTTTTAGTAGAGATAGGTTTTCTCCATGTTGGTCAGGCTGGTCTGGAACTCCCGACCTCAGGTGAGCCATCCGCCTTGGACTCCCAAAGTGCTGGGATTACAGGCGTGAGCCACCGTGCCCAACCTTAAAAGTCTAATTTATTAGACTTACAAAAATCAGTTAGGTATGGGAAATGTTTTCTGGTCAGATAAGTGAAGTGTTTAAAGAGGAAGTTGAAGATATTAGATTATAAATGTAGTTCAAAATTTGTAAAAGAGCTTAACCAACTTTGTAAATGAGACCAAACATTAACAAAAGTCCTCAAAATACGATTGTTGAGATTAGCTACATTTAAAGGTAAAATAATGAGATTTGTAAATTGAACTAAAAGCTTAAGGAAGGATTAAGTTTTTGGATTAACAACTCTAATAAAATCAGTATTAATACATAACCAAAGGTATATGATTGAAATTTTCTGACACATAAAAATCGCTCTCAAGGACACACACACACACACACACACACACACACACACACACACCCTATTATAGTGAGCAGATTTTATGTTTAGAGTTTCAGATGTTTTCAGTAAATTTAGAAAAAAGAAAAAGAAGTCAGTCAACCAGTTGTTTGGTGGAATTGAGTAGACTTTTCATAGAACTGACCAGTCTTCAGATTCTTAACTTGAAAGTTTCCCAAGAGCAAACCCAGTAGATAGAGAACCCATTCATTTGGTGCAGTATTCTTCAAACTCAAGCATTGTATGTAGATTCCTTTTTTTCCGTTTAGAGGGAAAAAAATACACAGGGATTCCTGTGGTAAATTATTTTTATGTTATTTAAGTATGTTTACCATAAAACTGGATACAAACTGTTGATAGTAAGAACTCTACTACATCCAACACAACTTAATCAACTAAATCCAAACTCAAATACGAACACAATTAAGTTCAAATGAACAACATTCATGTACTGTGATGAGTAATGTTTGACTGAAACTCAATCACAGTTTGCAACATGAGCATGGCAGTGGCTACTGCAGCCCCAGTTCCTCAGAGTTCCACGTGCCCATATTATTACCTATGTGCTGACTATTTGCACGCTGCTCTCCTCTATCTGCACTACTTTCTACAGCCTGCTGTGATGTCATTTGGCCTTCATTTGGCACAAACGCATCATTTACTATTCAGTTCACCTCTGTTCTTTTCTCATTAGTAAGAGTCATTAAAGTAGTGTCACTTGGCAACAATGTAATTGCTAACAAAAGCAAATAAGAGCACTGAAATCTTGGGGCTGCTGGGGTGATCCAGAATAGACACACATTAAAGTTTTTGGATTATTACAAGATTAAAGCTGAATTTAAAACTTATATAAAGCCCATAGACATTCCCAGATCTCCAGTTTGAGAGCAGTGTGGTAAAGTAGAAAGAGCTTAAGCTTTGAAGAAAAACAAACTCAGATTCAAATCCTAGCTTTTCCACTAACTCAACAGTCGTGGTTACCTCTTTGTGTCTCCTTTCTCCATTTTGAACATAAGGATAGTCATACCAATCACACAGAGCTGGAAGGAGAACTGGAGATAATATGTATCAAGTTTTGAGCAAAATGGGTAAGCCCTTAGGTAAAGAGTTGTTGCCATTATTAGGGCTTATCTATACTCAGTACATTTGCCTAATAACCTGCCCTGAAGTGAGGAGTCTGTGTGGGGGGAAAGGGATGAGGGGGATTGTGTAGTTAAAAAGTTTACCTACATCAGACACAAATGAAAGACAATTTTGAAAACAACGATTTTCCAAATATGCCCTAGAGAGCCCAGTGGGGGTAGGGAGGGAGTTGGGGTTCAGAGTTTCTACTCTGTCTTCAACCAAAGCAATTTTATTTTACATACATGTTTTACTCAGAGGCCTTCCGCTTCAAGTAATATTTGAATAATGGATTTTTATGGCTAAGAATTTTTAAAAGGTTGAAAATCATTAGTATATTGATATTTTATTATAATGATGATGATGATGAGGACTCTTGACCGGATATTGTTTTGTGGTGGACAGAACCACCTTATGAGTTAGATATTATCATTATCTTCAGTATACTTTTTTTGTCTCCTGTAGTTGTTTAGAATAAAATATACTCTTGTCAGTGCTATGGCAACAAATTGAAATATTCCTCAAGTTTGAAAGCCCTTGTAAACAGACCTTCCAGGTCTAAATTTCTAATGTAATTCCTTAAACATTAAGTAAAATTATTTTCTCACCTTTTGAAAGACGGACCCATAGCCATGCATAGCCAACAGCTAGACATTCACACCTCTGAGTGCAGCCGCTTAATGAGTCAGCATTCTTCATTTGATTCCTATTAGAATGAAGCGTGAAACCAGTCTCTAGCAAGTTGAGAAAAATACACTGCCTCTAAATTTTTCACTGTAATTTCATCCCATGGGCCCTAGAAATGCAGACACATGCACATCCACTAGCTAACACACCACATCTCTCTCTCTCTCTCTCTGTCTAACACACACACACACACACACACACACACACACACACACACACACACACACACACACGGGCGCGCAGAGGGTTTATTATTGTTATGCAAATGTATCTGTTAACTAAAGACTGGATTGCCAGATACCTACGGAGTTTATTAATTCTAACTAAAGAAAATACATGATGAGAATGAGAGAAAACAACACTGCTTACATTTCTTATAAAACTACATAAGCTATTGTCTTTGTGGTTACAAATCCTTTGTTGTCATCTAACGTCTATTTCATTTTCGTCTCATTTTGTCCTAGAAAGTGTTAAGCGAATCATCTCATTCCCTGGCCAAAGGGCCCCCTTTTGTCTTGAAACAACCTTGTGTGGATGGAAATTTGGAATGTTATTACTCAGATTCTCAAAGGCACATAGGAGCTTTTAATGCTACTTTTCTCCCTTTCAGCTCTTAGCACAAGGGGTGTACCATTGTAGCACGTTACACTTGAAGACGTCTGTCTAACACCCACAGATGACCTCTGAGATGACTTTTATTTTCCTTCAAGGGAATCATTATTTTCAAGAATCTTAAACAGTTTAGTTGATTGAATCAACCATATCATTATTTTAATAGGTCATTAAAATAAATGAAAAAAATCAAATGATTATAAAACCTGTGTTTTCTGCAATATAATCACAGTCAGAAGCTCCATGTGTATATAATAAAATAAGGCCATGACACGACTATCACATAATGTCACTCAAATATTCTTTGAAACCAGGAGAGTATAAATAAATAAATTCGTTAGATGAAAAAAAAAAGTCTAGCTAACATAGCCAAGGGATGAGAGCATGCTGTGATGGAAAGACATTAAACTAAGATTTAGGAAAACAGGATACTTGTTTCTGCTCTCCCAGTCTCTGTCTGTGACTGAGTTTTCCTATGCTAAATAGAAAGATTTCTGGCTGTATCTCTGGGAAGTTCTTAATGTAAAAATACCGGTATGAATGTTATAGCTCATAGGGCAGTTTAACAAATGTTTCTGGCTTTGCTTCATTTGGTGCATGGTAGGGTTGCACGTCCTACTTGCCCTGAGGATAAAAAAGTATTGCCATACAAAGTACTTTGGCCAATGAAATGTGAGCAGAGTGATGTATATCGCTCTCAGGTAGAACGTGACAAACTGGGGCTTGACTTGCCTCACATCCTTCTCACCTACAGTAGTGATTGCAGAAGATTATATAGAGATGAATCTTGGTCTTAGTGCGCTGAGTCTGTAACTGACTACAGTGAGCAGAAGTCCCCTGAGGACCCACGTTAGACATATAACATACAGAAGAAGTTTTATTATGTTGGGCTTTTGAGATTTTGGAGTTGTTTATTACTGTAGCATAACCTAGCACATCCTAACTGAGCCAGTGTATGCAAGCACTTTGAAAAGTGTTAAGAACTATTCAAAAGGAAGAAAACACTAGTTTTGAAAGTTTGAAAACATTTTGTTCTATTTTGATTTTTAAAGACCTCAAAAGGAAGAGTTAAAAATGTTGCCTCTTTAAGAATATCTTTTTGTTAGTAGAAAATCAAATTGTAAATGCATAATAAAGTAATAAAGCAGTGACCCCATGTAGGAGAAATACAGATGAAGTAGTCACAGGAGGGATAGTAGCAATATGCAATGTCCTTGCTAAGCCAGCCAAAGAAGGCTTTTTGTGTGTGCTTGTTTGGGCATATTTTAGCATCTGTTTTTAGCTGATGAGGAAAAGAGTAGGCTTGGGGTCTAAAAGAAAATATTGTTTCATGCAATCAGGAGAGACAACGTGGAGATGGGTCTTATAAACATTGTGTTTTGTTTTGTCAGCACACTGTTTAATTATTTTCCTTTTCTTAATTGAAATGACTTTCTGTGGGCATGAACTCTGCTGTTCTCCAGAGCACCCATTAGTCCCTACACACCTAGCCCTTCTACACAGCTGTTATCTGCCTGCCCAGGACCATTTGGATTTTAGATTTCACAATCCTTTCACTGAAATGTATATATTTCAGAGAGAAATGGGAGTTTCAAGTAGCAGCTAAAAACTAATATATATGTATGAAAGTTATATATATATATAAATGTGTATGTGTGTATATATATATGTACAGCTCTATTCAAGTAGGGTATTAAGACTATGAAACCATAACAGTGCAGACAACAACAGAAGTCAATAAAAAACTGGGGATAGACAACATCTTGAGGGTAAATTAACATTTTTTTTTTCTGTAACCCTGAAAGAAAGCTTAACAGCTAAGCAGTGATTGAAAATTAAGCTTGGATTGGGTTAGGGGTGAGAGCCACTGACTTAAATATAATATTCAGTTTAATTTTCTTTCTTATTATGTCCCAGTCAAACTTATTCTTATCTTTTATCCTTCGAGATTCAAATGTAAAGCAATTGGAAAAAGATTGTGTATATAATTGGCTCTTTGTCTATAATAGTAGCCCTGGGACCAAACCTTGAAAAAGCTGCTTTATAGGTGTTATCTTGTAAATCCACCCATTTGAGAGATGGCAAGAGGTGTCCCCTAAAAAAAGATTGTGTGGTTAGGTAAGTTTGAGACTGCAACTTCAAGCCATTCCATGATGAAAAGCTCTGCTTGCCCTGGTAATATGGCCTCCTGTGGGAAGTCCTAGCTGGAGCTACTTGGAAGTTCAAACTCCTTCTTCTACAAATTCTGTTTCTCACATACCGAATGCATTCTATCAATGTATCTGGCTGCCCATGTTTTCATACCATATCTCAAATGTGACCACCTCCTCTGAGGGTCTCTTACTGCTCTTGCTGGGATCTTCTCATGGAGCCCCCACTCTTGTTTCTCAACAGTCTATTTCCCACACAAAGGCCGCCAGATCCTTTAACACTTGCTCCAAACCCCCAGGAATTTCTCATCCACTAGAATAACATCCACACTCTTTACCATGCCTAAGAGACCGACCCAAAGGCTCTGCCCTCTGGCTACCATTCCCTCCTCCTGGCCAGCCTGCTTACCTCTTCCTTCCGCACCAGCTGGTCTCATCACCTGCAGCATGTCAGGCGCACACCCTCACCGCATACTCCTTCTGGAATGCTCTTTCCCCAGACATCCAGACAGCCCTACAACTGTCCACCTCTCTGCTCTAATGTCAACTCTTCAAATGATGCCTGCTGTCACTTTGCTCCCCTTGTATGAGTTTATTTTTTATTACACTCATCACTGCCTGAGATTATGCTACACGTTTGTAACAGGATGATAAAACGAGACCCTTCTTGTCTTTGGGGTCCGGACGCTGAGAGCAGTGGGTGCTCACCACTTCTGCAGGATCTCCCGACTGCTGCATCAATAGAGGAATCTGAGATTAAATCGGAAAGGGGGATTTAAAGGGTTTTAGAGAAAGGATTGCTTTAGAGAGAGCCGAGTGGTGGGATAAGGGGATCAAATCTCAAGAGAACTCGTGGGGAGGATTTAATATATGTTTCTTGGAGTTTGAGGGTAACTAGGGGTTACCCTAGTTGGTAACCTGGTGCCTGGCTTAAAGAGTTTAAAATGAAAAAAAAAATTCCAAAAGAGAGATGACTGATGCAGCCTGAGATGGAGGCCTATGGTGGGAGCCTGCTTTTCCAGAGTTCAGAGGGGGCAAGTACGTGGCTCTACTTCCCAGGCTGGATGTGGACTGGTGGCCTGAAAGGTCAAGGTGACACCAACAGAAGGGTAGAACAGAGGCTAAGGAAGAGACTGAGGGTGGCCAGATCAAGAAGGAAATCTCACGTGGAAGGCCCCCAAAATGCAGAGTGGGACGAGGCTCTCTAAATACATATGAGGCTTTGGACATACAGAAGGCCTGACACTGCAGGGCTGTCTACTGAAGATGGTGCCCATTTTGGCCTGCCCCACCTCCACCCAGGGTAGGGGCCTTGGAGAGGCGAGCAAGTGAGGTGTGAGTGGAATGAACCTCTCTCCCATAGCAGGCTCCACGCCTAGATTAGTCCTGAGCTGAAGTGGGAGGGAAGGGGAAGGGAGAAGCTTTGAAGCAGGTGAGACAGCAAAGCTTTAATCTATTATTGGATTTTATATTTACATAACTTGCAAAAGAGACTGCATAAAGTCTCCTTTGTGAAATAGACACCTCTTCTGAGAAAAGTAGCTAACCTGTTTCTAACACTTTTTGAGACAACGTCATGTGGAGTTGGGGTGGCAGCGGTGGTAGGTGGGGAGATGAAGGCAGTTGGAGAGATGGTTAGAGGTGGAAAAGCCAAATCCCATGAAGGGAGAGTTTCCCTTTCTCAGGGAGGGGACCTTATTTTGGGTGCCCTCCTGGCTCTCAGGGCTGGGAAAGTACCCCACAGGGGATTGACTCTGTGTGCTCTGGCGGCAAGGACCCGAGTTTTCCCACTTTCAGGAGACGATGATGATTTAGATAAGGTGTGTAGAGTTATGAAATTTGTGGACAAAGACCTGGGTCCGTTCGTGGAGGCTGAGTGCTGGGTAAGATCCCTGGCACCTCTGCATTGCCCTTCAGAGGAGAAGCCTAGTAATGATTTTGATTTAACTCCTCAATACCCTAACAAGGGAGGGCTCAGAGTCATATTTAATTTAATTTAGAAAAGTTAAATAATGCGACATGTCTTGCACCTGAGAGTATTGGTTGCAAATTTATATCCACTATACAAGAGAATGGGGCCGCAGGGCGTAATCCTGGAGAGTTAGAGGAGGGGCGCTAGGGCCACCTCTAATTAACTGCTCTGCACAGCATGCCTGTCAAGAGTGCCTTGGGCGGGTACCTTGAGTACCATTTTGCAGGCAATAAAATTAAGTCACAAAGCAGCTTGTTGACACCTGTGAGACATTGACAAGGCCAGAGAGCGGGCCAGAGCTGGAGGTCAGACTGCCCATGCTGTCTCCCGACCCACCCTTGAACTCCTCTCTCCAGAAGCACTGGGGCTCCCAGGAAGATTTAAAGGGAAACATGCAAAAGACCTCACTGGAGATTGAATTAATGCCTGCCAGGGGGTGGAAGGGAATAAAAGGGGAATTTACAAATCCGTCAGGGAAAAGGGAGCATTACAGAGAAAGGAGAGCAAGTTATAAATGAAAAGGGGTGGGAAATTAATGGGGACTAAAATAGATTAGAATTTTATGTGCTCCACGGGGTTTACAGCACTTCACATGCAATTAGGAATAAAATCATAGACTCCCCGATTCCCTGTTCCCTAGAGGCAAAAAAGATTCAGGGGAGGGAACAAAACCCAAGAGGTCCTTTGTTACGAAGACGTAGGCCTGGTGGTGGGTGGACAGTAGTGACGACTTCCTGGTTTTAAACATGCCCTCTGTGGACCTTTGTTTGTAATGAGAATAAGGGGCGGGAGGGAGGAGGTGGAAGCAAGTACAGCCAAGCTGCAGAGGCAGTCCTTTCTCCCCTCTTCCTCTCTCCTTCTGGTAAAGCGCGGTAGGAAAGACTGAGCCATTTCACAGTGGGCGCCATTTCTCAAGTAAGCACATCTGCTCATCGTGGTGACAACTGACCTACCTACAGATTTTTCAGTTTACAAAGCACTTTACAAATATTGCCCTGTGGGAGACACAAATCCTTTGAGACAGGTAGGAGGAGCAAATATGTCCCCCATTCTACAGATGAAGAAAATGAAGCCCAAAAAACTTAGCTAGATGGCCCAAGGTCACATAAATACTAGGCAGTATTCAAGCCCAGATTCAATCCCAGATCTTGTCTTAAAATTCTACTCTAGACTCACTGTTGTCCTGAAGTGGGAAGAGGGTAAGGGAGACAAGTTTTATCTTAGGCAGGGACAGAGTAAGTGGAATGGCAAAATTACCAGCCAAAGGTCTCCCTGACCTCAGAAAATTTCCAGCCAACTTTGTAGTGTTTAAAAGTCCATGCTTTGCTATTCTGCGTTTGTGCTCCTCTGGGCAGTTTGTGCAGGACAAGTCTATGTTGTCCAGAAGTGGAAGATGTTGAGCATTGTTGCCTCCTGGCCTTAGTCAGCATGACAATTAAAATGTCTCCAGTCATTTCCAAATGCTTCCTGGAGGCTGGTATTGTCCCTAGTTGAGTATTGTGTCTCCCCAAAGGGGCAACAAGTTCACCTGTTGTTAGAAGCTGAACTTTGGAGATTTGGAGTAGTGGGTGTGTCCTCACACCTTGCACAGAGGGAAAGTGAGCCACAGAACTAAAGCACAGTAATGTACAGCCTACTGGCTGGATTCACAGGCAGGTAGCAGAAGGGAGGGTGGATCAGCTCACCTGCGCTCATGGACTCACTGTCTGAAAAAAAGTCCGTGCCTCCATTGCTGTTTCCTCTTGAGCGATTCAGGGAACATTGTACAGTCTAGTTATTCCAGTAAATGTGGCTATATGTGCAAATCTTGGGTTCTGGATTTATGGATAGGAGACCATACTTCCCAGCTTACCTGGAGGACGATTCCAATTTATTTTGGTTTCCTTGGCATCATTATCAATAACTCCCTCTTTTACCCTTAGAATTTTCTGTGCTCCACAGGGCTCACAACACTTTATGTGCAATTAGGAATAAAATCACAGACTCGATTCCCTGTTCCCTAAAGGCAAACCATGAATGTGTCCTGGTTTGGATAACAATATATGTGATCCCCCAGTGTGGGAGAACTCAGGCAAATGTAACTCCCTACAGCTGGGTGTCTGAGAAGCTGAGAGATGGGCAGCCTCTAGACAAACTAGAAGTTCTTTGAATGACAAAGCGCACTTGGCCACTCTTCTGGGCTGAATTTTATCCCTTTAAAATTTATATATTGAAGCAAATCCTTAACAGCTCAGAATGTGACTGTATTTGGAGATGGAGTCTTGAAAGAGGTGATGAAGCTGAAATGAGGTCATATGGGTGGGCCTTAACCCATGTGACCGCTGTCTTATGAGAAGAGGAGATCAGGACACAGATATGCATAGAGGGAAGGCCGTGTGAGCACACAGTGACAAGGTTGCCATCTATAAGCCAAGGAGAGAGGCCTCAGAAGAAATCCACCTTACTGACAAGGTGGAGGCTGGACTTCTAGCTTCCAAAACTGTGAGAAAATAAATGTCTACAGTTTAGGCCACCCTGTTTATGGTACTTGGTTATGGCGGCCCTAGTAAAGTAATACAGCCTCTCTGTGAGATATATAAAACAGTGTTCACCAGGAAATAAAAAACAGTGTTCCAGGAGTGATGGGCCTTGGACAGCAGTACTTAGTCTCTAAGAACGAAAGCCTGAATTGAAAAGGTCAATCTCTATGGGCCAGGTCTAGAGAGAAGGATCTAGTCAGTGTGAAGGAGTTACCAGTCCAGCCTCTGGGAACTTGTGGACCTTTACAAAGTCCTGGGGACAAGGCTTGAGGTGTGACCACACCTCCTCCCCTTGGCAGCTGACTTTCTTGCGACCGCAGCTACTTCTGGTGGTTGTGCCTGCCATGTACTTAGAAACGTGACTTCAGAGGCAGGCTCTGTCTTTGGGGCAGGCACCCCATGGCACCCAGGTGGTAACCATGGCACCCCCGTCTTTGGGGGTGTCTCCCCCCATAACCCCCCACACAGCCCAGCAGGAGGAGAGAGTGGCCATGCCTCAGGCCCTCACTACTCTGGACTCTGGGTAGAAGTCCCCTCTGTGACTGACGGCACTGTCAATCTGCTATCCCATGTCCATCCATTTACTAGGGGCTGGGATTTGGAAACCAATGGACCTGAATTCACATTTTGGCTGTGCCATGAGCCACGTTTACCGTCTTAGGCAAAATACAAAATCCCTCTAAGTGTGTGAATTGGGATATAATAATACCTGCCAGTTAGGATTACTACAAGGATTAGGCAAGCTGATGAATGTGAATTTCTCAGCATGCTGTCTGCCTAAGGAAGCATAGCTAATGCCAGTGGTAATATTTCTGGACCAGCCCCGCTTTAGTGGAGGCAGCTGCCTTTCTAGCCCAGGGAGATACACTTTATTAAAAGATGCTCTTTACGGGAGGTCTTGTGACTCATAAGACCACCCTCAACATCCTGTACTTGGGGCCTGTGTCAAGCAACCAGTGACCTCCATTACCCACCACTCACTTTCTCTTGGGTCTCAGCTCTTTCTGAAAGGAGACCTGTGGTCTCATTGTTTGGACCACCTATACCCTATACTTCACCTTTGAGTTCTTTCGTTAGCGTGGCCCATAAATTCCCTAGGCCTCTGGTTTACCTTTCATTCCCATGCAGTGGAGTGTTTGGGAGATCCCAAACAGTGGAGTGTTTCAGAACAAAATATGGAGAAGCTGATTCTGCATCTGGAGTAAGACTCAAGGCCCCCACACTGCTAGGTGTACTGACTTTGCAGGACCAATGCTGAAACCACCCTCACAGCGGGTATAATATTGTAAAATATATATGGCTTTTCTTCGGAGTTTTCAGGCATACAACTCCTAAAATCCTTAGAACCTCCAAGGTGATATATGCTAATGAATTGGCTAATTGCTTCTAGGTAGCTTCAGGATAGAAGCTGGTCTCTAGAAAAACCAAGGCATGATCAGAAGATTGAGACTTTCTTCCCCACTCCCCAACCTCTGGGGAAGGGAAAGAGGCTGAAGGTCAAGTTGATCACCAATGTTATTTAATCAATCATACCGAGGTCATGAAACGTCCACAAAAATGCAAAGGGCTGAGTTTGGAGAACTTCAGATGACTGAACATGGCGAGGTACCTAGAGCAGGCACCCCTTCCCACACATCTTGCCTTATGCATCTCTCCTGTCTGATGTTCATCTATAGCCTTTGTAATATCCTTTATGATAAACCAGTAAATATAAGTGTTTCCCTGAGTTCTGTGAGCTGCCCTAGGAAATTAATCAAACCAGGAGGGGGTCATGAGAATCCCAATTTGTAGTTGATTGGTGAGAAATACAAGTAAAACAACCTGGGGCTTGCAATTGGCATCTCAATGGGTGGGGACACTCTTGGGGGACTGAACCCTCAACCTTTGGGATCTGATGCTGTCTCCAGGTAGATAGTGTCAGAATTGAATTGAATTAGAAGACATCCAGCTGGTGTCTTCTGCTGAATCTGGATAATTGCTTTCTTGCTTGATGCGTGGGGGAAAAAAATCCCGCCTATTTGGTCATAGAAGCATTCTGTGGTAGGAGAGTACAGGAGGAGAAATGCAGTGTGTTTTTTCCATTCAGAGACAGACATCAGCTACTTCTAACCTGAGGACAAGGAAGGACTCCGTCGGATCTTAGGAAACTGAGGTCTCCAATCAGTCACCATCAAAGGTCTCTATCCATTCCCTCTACTCTCTTAGTCACCATCAGAGGTCTCCATCCATTCCCTCTAGTCTCTTACCTGGATAAACTTTACAGAACTCAGGTCTACAGGAAGCTGGACCTGTTCCTGAGACTGAATTAGGAAGGGAACAACATTGAGATGATTTCCCAGGAAATAATGTCTAACAAGTCTATAGAACACCCCCATCATCATCCAACCCCTACTTATTGCACATAAAAAATACTTTATAATATCCCATGTATAATTATCAAGCTTTCTAATTATTATTCCCTCAGGAATACAAGGTCTTGATTACCCCTCAAGAATGTATGTTCCACTTTAGAAAAGTTTAAATATTATCTATATTTTCCCAGAAGATGTAGATTAAAAGGAACATGCACCTGTCACACTTTCCCTACTGAGGTATTTGAAAGCTAATTATAGACAATACAGTCACATTTTTATGCATTTTTCTCCATATAGAGTATTTTTTCATAAGAGATGCACACAGAGACATATGAATAAACAGAAAAATTGCCAAATCAAGAGATATGGAGATTTTTGAGAACCGTGATGCATACATGCTGTTAAGTACTTTACAGAAAAGTCCTATCATGATACAGCACCTCAAGTTCAGAGAGAGTAGATATTTCACTGGATAGTAATAGGTATTGTCATTTAAAAATATTTGCCAGTCTATAGATAAAAATAATATGTTGTTTTGATTTCTGTATCTTTAACAAACTGAATGGCAAGATTGAACGTTTTTCATGGGTTCATTTATTAGCAGCATTTTGTCTTCTTGTGAATTTTTGTTTTTTTTTAATATTATCTTTTAGGATTCTATTGTTTTTCTTATCAATTAGCATGCATTTTTAAATAAAGTTGCCAGATCTTTGATGCCATTTTCTGCAAATGAAGAAATGTGCCTCAGGTCAGATAGCTAGTGACTCAGATCAAATTCAAACTGAGGTTTGTTTGACTCCAGCGCTTATTCTCTTCCAATTATATTGCATTTCTTTCCAGTATGCCAGGGAATGGTGACTTAGACAATGTCTGTGTTGGGTCTGAGGCGACTCAGAGCCAAGACCTACGTAAATATGGAGCCCGATTACTGCAATGCAAGTCCTGGAAATGTCTCATAAGTAATTTCTCATTTAACCTCAAAATACTCCTATTAAATGTGAATCAAGTATAATTATGATATTGACATTTTACAGATGAAGCTGCTAGAGTAAAATAATATTCATGTGCATTAGGTCAAGTAGAGGTCAAATCAAGTCTTAGACTCAAAACTATTATTTTATGATAATACTGTAACACTCCATTTATCTGTCACCATCAGAAAGAAGAGGCAGGTCACTTAAGTTAATTTTCAGTTAAATAAAAATTACCCCTTTAAATGCCAATTAAAAAAACTTTTATAAAACTTTCACAAAAAATATGACTGATCACATACATTTATTTTTTCTTTCCCTTAAGAAACCACTAAAATGATAGTAAATAAAAATTTCAAAGGTGTAAAACACAACAATGAAGAAACATCGCAGATAAAATTTTAAATAAATTTCTGAGAGACAGAGAGAGAGAAAGAGAGGATAGAGAGGAAATTTGTAATTGTTGAAGCAAGACACAGGCGTGCAGGAGGCTTGTACAAAGCAATGCTTAGACTGTGGTCTGTGGGTCAGCGGGTAACACCCAGAATGTGTTAGGTTCCCTTGCCAGAACTACGGAATCAGATTCTGTGGATTGGACCAGAAATCTATTTAATAAGCTCAGTTGATTCTTACATATTGTCAAGTTTGGGAAGCATGAACTTAGAGAACACCTGGGTGGTACAAATGAGGAAGCTGTTCTTTACCTTCCTAATCCCAATGAGGTATGGAATTTGCAAGCACCAGGAATGAGAGAGAGGCAAACAAGCTTCATGTTCTTTGTGGGGCCCAGGAGAATGGTACAAATAGAGTCCCCGAGCTCCAGCTAGCACCCCTTCCCTTGCTTCCTACCTCTGTTCTGCACCACAAAAGGCCTCCTGTGCACCTGTGTAGTCAACCCAGTTGGCACGTGTTGGAGCTTCATCCACACCTACAAGTGTCCTCCCCTTGGCTACCTTTCAAGGCCTAGGAAAGAGAGCTGAACAGTCTCTGGAAGGAAGAGAGCTTGGAGCTGATTGGGCAGAGAATTCTTAGATCTTGGTTAGCCAGAGCATGGTCAAAAAGGGGAACTGTGAGCACTGGATGGTTTCCTTGGTCCTTTGAACTCCTTGCCCAGTGGGGAGGACTGAGGTCAGAGGAAGGTCAGAATGGGAACCTCCGTAGCACAAGAACCAGGGCAGAGGCTGCAGCCATGTGGCTAGAAGGGTGGATAGGAAGTTAACATGGAGTTATAAATCAGATTAATTGAAAGCACATTTACATACTTCCTGTTTTCCTGAACACCTGGTTTTTCCTTACTCACTTCACCACCCTTGATTTTTTTTTTTTCCAAAATTGGGAAACTGAATATCCTTTAGAAAAAAAAAAAATCTTCACTTTTTATCCTAAAGATCTCCCTAAGAAATAGCCGCACACTTCTGGCCTAATGATCCTGGGTCATAGCCTGCCGGATGAAAGTCCCATCCATAGGTATTAAGCCCCTAGTCTGCTCTTGGTTGTCACATTTAAGATATAGACATGACTAAGGATCGATAGACTGTTGAGGAATGCCAGCCTGATGGAGATAATATAGAAAAAATAATGTCATAAAAAATGTGTAAGAAAAATATCAGAGAGTCTATAAAACTAGTTAGAATCCTCTGAGATAAAAGAATAACTGCATTCAAAGAAGAAGAAATTATATCATGAAAATACAACAATCAAAACAGAAAGGAGCTGTTTGACATTAAGACTCTGATTGCCAAATATAGCACTCTGAGTTGTTTATGCAAAAACTGTTCACCTCACCTCCCCTCTTCTGGCAGGATCCTGATTGTGTGCACCCTTCTCCAAATGTCTTGTGTTTCAGGGAAGACTTAGTTCCTCCCCATCACCAGAAGTGGGTCTTGAGTAGTTTAATGTGAAAATTCTATTCCCTCTGTCATATGACTGGCTTAAGAATGAGTATGTGACACAATATTGGCCAATGAAGTTTGAAGAAAAGTCTGTTATGGGGTTTCTGGGACAGTTTTTCTTGCTCTTAAAAAAGGACACAAGACAGATGTTTCCTTTTCTTCCTTCAGATCTAGTTGTGTGGAGATACAATACTTGGTGTTGCTGCAGCCATCCTGTTACTAAGAGTCTATAAGCCAAGTGACAAGGGTGACATAATGCAGCTGCCACAGCCCTATGTCATTAAGCAGTTGAATTAATCAACCACTTTGCTACTCACCTCTGAACTTTTTGCTTTGGGAGATAATCCCCTTTTTGTTTAACCTATTTTGAGTTGAATCCTTACTTACTAGAAGGCCACAAGCATCTTAATTGACATATTTAAAGAAAAATATTCCATTGAAAGTTTGGAAAACAATACCAAGAAAAAGCTCTCAAAACATAGAACAAATAGGCCCAAGTAGAATATATAAATTAAAACGTCAGACTTAAAAATCAGTCTAGGACAGAGTTCCAGAAAGATAGCTCAGAGAATGAAAAGGGGGAATTATCAAAGAAGTAGTACAATGGCATTTTCAAGAATGAGAGTTATAAATTTCCAGATTGAAAAGTCTTCCCAATCATCAGTTAGAATAAATGAAACACTATCAAACCAGACATATTACAGTGGAATGTTAGATAAAAAGATGTTTTCAGAGAGTAAAAAGCAGGTCATTTGCAACAGAAAAAAACAGATTGTTCGTCAGGAATTCTGGATGCTAGAAGTCAGTGGGTGGGACAATTCCCTTGAAATACTAGGAAAATTTATTCTCAATGGGAGAATTCTGCACTCAGCCAAACTCTAAGTCTACTCTAAGGAGGTGGAATAAACATTTTTTCATATATGCAACAAGAAAGAGGAAGATATGTAAAATAATACTATTGTTCAGCAAATGCTCACTTCTCCCCCCTGCACTGTAAAGGAGTGTACTTCCCCATCCCTTGGAGGTTGGGATTGGCCATGTGACTTCTTCATCCAACGGACTGTGAGTATATGTGATGGATACTGTATTGAGCAGAGGCTTTAAATGTGCTTGTGAGTTAATCTTTCACCTCTTCTATTCCTAGTTTTGTTATTTAATAAAAGAGCAACCTTCAGGCAGTGTTAGTTTTTCAATTTGTGCCCCAAAATGAAAGACACATGGAGTCTACCTGAACCTGTCTGACAACTGAGACCCAAGGCAAACTACTCGGTTGTTTCAATGAAAAAGAAAGTCTAATTAAAATAGCAATATAGGGTAGAGAGAGAGAGGTTTTTTGTTTGTTTGTTTGTTTGTTTTTCTGTATTAACTGGTTGTTTCAGTATAATTTGTTGGAATATTTTTTTCTCTCCTTATTATATCGCTTTAGTAACTTTGCGGAAAATCAGTATACTGCATATGTGCGGGTTGTTTTCTATGCTCCATTCTGATCTCTCTGTCATTATGCCATACCACACTCATGTGATTACTGTAGCTTTTTAGCAGGTCTTGAAATCAGGCTTGAGAATTCAACTTTGGCCTCTCTCTCTTTTTCTCTCTCTCTCTCTGAGATTGTTTTGATTAATCTGGGCCATTGCATTTTTATGAATATTTTAGAATCAACTACCAATTTCTGTTTAAAAAGTCTGTAGGTGTTATGATTGAGATTGTGTTTATAGATCAATTTCAGGAGAACTGACGTCTTAACAATACTGAGTCTTTCAACTGATGGTAATGGTATATTTCTGTTCATTCAGGCCTTTTCTGTTTTATCTTGGTAGTTTCAAATTTTTAAGGTAGAAGTCTTGCATGATTTTTGGTAAATTTATTCTTACTTTTTATGTTGATGCTATTGCAAATAATTTTTTTAAGTTTCATTTTCCAATTTTTTGCTTTTTAAAAAGGTACTAACCTTGTATGTAGTAACCTTTCTAATTCTACTTATCAGGTCTAGTAGATTTTTTTCAAAAAGGTTACATAAAGTTTTCTATATAAACGATTATTTTATCTATGAATATTTCACTGCTTCCTTCCCAAACTTTATACTTTTTTAAAAATAACTGTTCTAAATAACACTAGGAGGGATGAGAATAGACATCCCTGCCTTTCTCCCAATCTTCAGGAGAAATAATTTAATATACCACTATTATCACCATTGAAGATAATGACCACAGGCCAGGTGCTGTGGCTCACACCTGTAATCCCAGCACTTTGGGAGGCTGAGGTGGGCGGATCATGAGGTCAGGAGTTTGAGACTAGCCTGGCCAATATGGTGAAACTTCATCTCTACTGAAAATACAAAAAACTTAGCTGGGTGTGGTGGTGCGCACCTGGGGTCCCAGCTACTCAGGAGGAGGCTGAGGCAGAACAGTCACTTGAACCTGGGAGGCTGAGGTTGCAGTGAGCCAAGATCATGCCACTGGACTCCAGCTTGGGTGACAGAGTGAGACTCTATCTCAAAAAAATAAATAAATAAAAATAAAAATAAATAATGACCACATAGGTTTTTTAATATGTATCTTTTACCAAGTTGTAGAAGCTTCCTTCTATCCTAATTTTCCTAAGAATTTAAAAATCATAAATGTATGTTAAATTTTGACAAAAATGTTCACCTCCATCAAGCCAATCATATTTTTCTATTTTATTCTGTTATTGCAATGAATTACTTTGTTTCAGTTGTTAAAGTAGTATTGCATTTCTAGAATAAACTCTGCTAGTCTTCATGAGATTTGCTATATTTTGTTAAGGATATTTTTCGTTCATGTAAAAACAACTTTTTAAAATTTTCTTGTGATATCCTGTCAGATTTAGATATTAATGTCATGTGAGTCTTATAAAGAAATTGAGTTTTTCCTCCTTCATGTTATAGAAGTGTAAGATTGTTATTATTTCATCCTTTGAATATTTGAAGAGTTCACCATTGAAACCATCTGAGCATGAAGTTTTCTTTGTGGAAAAGTTTTTTAAAAAATTACCAATGAAATTTTATAAGTAGATACAACTATTTACATTTTGTGTATCGTCTTGTGTCAGTTTTGATACGTTGTAATTTTATAAGGAATTTGTCTATTTTATCAAAGTTAAATTTATTGGTATAAAATTTTGCTTTATTATTGTAATAACTGTAATCTAACATTACTATTTTAAGGTAAAGGTAAATTATGTTTTGGTAATCTTAACAGTCCATTATCAGTAATAGAACAACTGGATGAAAAATCTGTAAGGCTATGAAGATATTAAGAATGAATAGCACCATCAATCACCTTTATCTAATAGATTTTTTACAGAACACTATACCCACAAAAAGAATGGAATACACAATCTTTGAAAAAATATAAATTGTTTACTGAGCCATAAATACCTCAACACATTTTAAAAGTCTGATTTTAAGAACTGTTATAAAGCTATGGTAAGATATTTTAATCTAATTTATTTATATTTGAAGCGTCTTTCTTATAGATGACATACAATTGGAAATCAACTTTTAGGCAAACTATTAGTACTAATTCATTGAATTCAGAACTTTTGCTTATAATACCCCTGTCAGTAAATTTGCCCTGGTCTAATATTATACCCCTTTCATCCTTATCCAAGTCATAGTGTTCTTTTCCACACATGTTCCCCTAAATATCTGATTATATAATTGTCAGAATCTTGCAGTTCATTCTCTGTGTGTGATACCTCATGGGTTATAGTTCTTCACTGACTCCTTGGGGCCTGCTGAGACTTGAGTCTGGATATAGCTCTAAGAGTAATGAGATGTTGTAGGTATAGGTCTTGAGGAGAATCAGAATTTCCATGCAAAGTAGGAGACAGCATTGTAGGTCCTTCAGGGAAGAGGAGGCTAATCTCCTCAGACAAGGGAGAAAGGTATGTATCTAGTTCACGCAATCTTGGCAGAATATAAGAATTCAAAGAAATTAGCTTCATTTGAATCTATGCACATATCCCCATTCCAAATGTTGGCATTCTACTCCTTACCAACGAATGTTCTAAGAGATTCTGCAAACTTGTAAATTCAATTTGCATTATAACTCAGCCATTCATAAGATTAAACTTGGAGTTATTCTTCACAAATCTCAACCTGAAGTGAGAAAGATAGGGCAGCTGAAATTGTTTTGTGGCCATGTATCTCGACTTTGATTTGGAAATTTAATGTGCTGAGCTGCTTATTTTCCTCTTCCATGTTCTACAATATAATTGGATGCAACCAACCAATCCCATAGTATACTCTTTATTTCCACTAAAATCTAAAATCTTTTATGGCAGTAGCTGCTTGATCGTTCAAAACTTTGTCTTCTTCAGGCACTTGACTCCATGTGACTACACATCATGAATTAAAGAACTGTTATATTACTGCATGCCATGGACTTCTATTTACCCGTGTCTCCCACTGACCACTAGAAATAGGGTCATTAACACCTTTAAATAGTCAGATCGGAGATTCTCATCCTTTAGATTCTATTCACCTGGAACCACTTCTGGAACAAAAACTGCCATTCAGAGTTCAGTCAGAGAAGCAGGTGACTCAATGTAATGGAATAATGCATTTATCATACGTTACGCAATTGTGACACCGTACATAATTGTGGGAGGAGTTTAAGAAATGGAGGTGTGGAATGGGAAGCTAGACAATCAGACAAAAAGGCACTGGTGCAGGTGGACAAGTTGGAACTTGCAAGGGAATCTAAACAACCAAGTGTGGGAGGTGGTCAAAGTGAGACCACATAGAGGGAAACTTAAGGAGGGGTGATTGGAAAGCCTCTGTGGATCTGCGACAAGAGGCTGGAGATAGTCTGGGCTGTTGCTGGACAACAGGACTGAGAGTTAAAAGAGCTAGACATAGGAGAAAGGAGAGTAAGGACAAACTAGAGCATGCTAGGCACCTCTGCTTTTTTGTTAATGTATCAAACTGCAAAGGTCTTCAGAGAGTAATGCTGCTTCCCTTCCAGCTCCCACGTCTCAAATCTCATGCAAATTCCCCTCTTAGCAACTCTGGCTCAGAGTGGTGCATAAGGGGACTCTGGGAAATTTAGTGCTCACAATAGAAAAAACCAGGATACATATCCTGAATACCACTTACTCTTCTCTTCCCAAAATTATTTCTAAAATCAATAATGGTGATAGCGAACCTACTGGTATAGATCTTGATCATAAATTTTTGTGTGTTAAGTAAACACTTCTGAATCACTCCAGATGAATATTCAAATTAAATTATACGCACATTTATCACATTGTCTATACTGAAGAATTTTAAAGTTTATTACCTCAAGACAGTATAATGTGCATACATATGCCTATCAGAACATGATTGAAGATATAAATGTAAAATATACAGAGAGATGTCAATAGATATAGTTCATACACACAATATACATACATAGGAAAAGTATTGAATGAGAGACAAAATTTTTGGAGTGGTCATCCTAGGGTGGTAGATTACATGTAATTTTACCTTTTGATTTTTTTTTCAGTTGTTTTTATTTGAATATATATTATTTTATAATCAGAAATTTTATAAATATAAACCAAATTAATAAATTCTTGTTTTCTTTATTTGGGACTAAATGTTAAATGATATATTGCATACAGTAAACAATAAATTTAATTCATCAAAACTTATGATCTAGAACTTCTAGCATACTAGGCATTATGGCTGAATTCTTAGTTTTGAATTCTGCAAATAAAATAATGACCATTTTTCTTTGTACTTCTTTTTTTCTTGACCTCTGCTTTTCACGTTTTACAAAGAAAAAGGCTTATTTATTTTCATTTCATTGCGACCCCTTCCCCACCCTATTCTCCTTCACATATGTGAAAACATTAACCTTCTCATTTAATGAAAAGCACTACCCCCCAGGCTTTGGCACTAAGTAGAGGCACAGACTGCCTTAGGAAGAGACAGGTTGGGATTGGCTGCCCCTGGCCACACCTGTAGACTCTAAATCTCCACAAATCAGAGCTGAGTGCCTGGCCTCGTGAAATGTTATTTGAATTTGGCTACTGGGAAAGAAGGGTAAAAATCTAATGACTGTGTCTTGGTTTCATCTTTGGGTTGGAGGCTAGGGATATGGGTTTCTGTGCCTCTTAGGGAACAAAAGAGCTGGGCTGGCATTTAGTTTCATTGTGGGAATCATCCACTATGACCATCCAGAGGTCTGTGCCCGCCAGTCCCATTCCTGTTACTATATTTAGTGCATTATGAATATGGAATAACACTGAAAATGATTCACATCGACATCCCTCTGTCTAGCCTAATAACGTCAACGTCATTAACAACAAACGCTAAGTTCACCCTGACAGTGTGAACTTAGGAAATCTCAGCCCTCCCTGGTGCCCTACTCTGCCTGTCTTGATAGATAGCCTGGGCACAGCACATGCATGCTTTTCTACTCCCCAATCACCTCCCGCTCCAAAGGGAAAAAGAGATGTGAAGACCAGTGAGAGCAAAGGTTGCTGTTGGCTGCATGGACTGTTGATGGCATGCTGAGCTAGTGAGAGTCAGGTCCTCTTCAAGGAGAGTGAGAGAGGAGGGAAAAGTGAGAGCTGGAGAAACCTCTTCTCTCCTTCCTTGCTCTCTCTCTCTCTCTCTCTCCATATCTCCCCCTCTCTCTGCCTCCTCTCTCTGTGCCTCTGCCCCTCTCTCTCTCTGACTTTCATTCTCTCCACACCTCCCAATTGAACTGCTGATGCTCTACAATCTCAACGGCCCTTCTCTCTTCTGGCAAGTTTAATATCTTCATCATTAATATTCCTACTCAAGCTTTTCCCACAGAGGGCCTCTCCACATACTACTGCACGTTACTCCACTAAGAGGTGAGTCATCTGTTCTTTGCCTTTATAGCATTTATCAGAGTTTACTTATTTAAATAAACATCTGTTTTCCTCACTAGTCTATAAGCTCTGTGAGGGCAAAGCCCATTTTATAGGGCCTTGAGCAGTGACTTGCAATCATGGTGTTAAAGAAATAGTAGTTAAATAAATAAATACAAGGAAGGAAGACACAAAGGAGAGAGAAAGAACAGAATTCAGTATTGCCTCCAATTTATACAAGGCAGAACAGAGGTACTGAGCTGGTGAATTATTTGATTCAGGCCCTTTGGTAAAACAATGGAAAAGTCTACATGAGGTACTTCATTTTTACATTCTGGCTTTGATGTTCCCACTTCCACCCCACTGCAAAACTGTCTGTTCCCCTGAGCATACTGTGCATGCTCAGACCTGCTTTACCCCTCTCTGGTCTGTAACAGATCATGGTAGGCAATTCAATCCAGGATAACTGTGTGGTCAAGGTAGAGTTCTACACAAGACAGAGTGACCTGAAACCCTCTCCCTTACTTTGTTTTCAGTGTAGACCAGTCTTGGTGAACAGTTTATCTAACTGCTCTACAACTATCTTCACGACCAAACTATCTAGTCCAGTGCTGGTAACCCAAGGCTAAAATCAGTCTCCTGTCTTCAGTTGCATTGCTTGGCCCATGACAGAGGGAAACCCACAGCACAGCATCATCTACTTGGGTTTGTATTCCTCTCCTTTCAAACTTCTCTTCCTGCATCACATCCAATAGTTGTGCACTAGAGGAAGTCTACTCCCCAGGCTCCTTTGGCAGGGGCTGAGTGGAACTCTCCATCTTTTTCAGCATCTCCACCTTTTCCATCTTTTTCAATAGAGAAATTGCTCAAGGAGAGGTGAGATTCATTAGTCCAGGAGTTGCCTACCTTACTTTGAAAATGTAGGCACAGAATTTTCTCCTGCAGCCAAAGACTGAGGGGGACAGACTCCTGTAATTTCCATCTTCTTTGCTCCGAATGAGGATGTCAGAAATTCTTCCCAACAGCTTTGTTTCGAAGGGAAAGAAACTTGTTTGTACTTTCTTTCTACTTCATAAAGGGAAAGTGAAGAATGAACTAATGTTGTCAACCTAACTTGCTAATAGTCTGTTCAAAGTTAAGTTGACGAATTGGATTATGAAATGTGCTACGTATGCTTGGATAAAAGTGTGCTGTTCCCTAGGAACCGGTGTGGGATCAGCACGAACAAGTCATGCTAAACACTTCTTTTGGGAAACTATATTAGAAACTGTATTAGGAAAATACTGTAGACAGGATGTACATTCTTCTCATATATGCATTGTGATATGAAGCCAAGAGAGAACAGCCAATATGATGAATTAAGGAAATAAGATTGAAAATTATCTTAACAAATTCCAAGTTTATCATAAATAATGTTAACTAGTTTTTTGTTTCCAGGCCTGGTTCTCCATCCACGTTTTCAATGTTGTCTTAAAAATCAACTTTGTTGCGATGGCTCAGGCCTGTAATCTCAGCACTTTGGTAGGTCAGCATGGCAGTATTGCTTGAGGCCAGGAGTTCAAGACCAGCTTAAGCAACATACTGAGACCTCCATTTCTACTAAAAATTAAAGAAATTAACTAGGCTTATGGCATGTGCCTGTAGTCTCATCTACTCAGGAGACCAAAGTAGGAGAATTGCTTGAGCCTGGGAGGTCAAGGCTGCAGTGAGCTGCGATTGCCCCACTCACCACTGCACTCCAGCTTGGGTGACAGAGTGAGACCATGTCTAAAAACAAAAAACACTTGTTGTTGCTGAGGTATGATTTATATACAGTAAATGTTCTCATTTTAAGTTTGCAGTTTGATGAGTTTTGACAAGTATTGTGTGTTCATCACCCTAATCAAGATGTAGAACTTAAAGCTTTTTGATACTGTGATTTAGAATACTAACTCCATCTTCCTCTCTCTGCTAATAACTTCCACCATGGCTCAAAGACAGAAAGTAAATTAGGTACTTGAGATGTTAAATATTTTATTTTGCATTTATTTATTTGTTTATTTAGGTATGTTGAGACAAGTCCTTGCTCTGTCATCCAGGCTGGAGTGCAGTGGCACAATCACTGCTTACTGCAGTCTCAACCTCCCAGGGTCAAATGATTCTCCCACCTTAGTCTCCCAATAATGGAGACTACAGGTGTGCACCACCACACCCAGCTATTTTTAAACATTTTTAGTAGAGATAGGGTCTCTCTATGTTGCCTAGGCTAGTCTCAAACTCCTGGCCTCCAGCCTTCCTCCCACCTCAGCCTCCCACAGTGCTGGAATTTTAGGTATGAGCCACTGTGCCTGGTCAAATATTTTATTTATTTTAATTACTTATTCATTTTTATTTTTAATTGTGGCAAAATATATATAACATAAAATTTACCAACTTAGCCATTTTAAAGTGTAGAGTTTAGTAATGTTAAGTATGTTCACATTGTTGTACAACCAATTGCCAGAAGTTTTTAAGAGATGAAAATTAGTTTGAATAACCTTCATTGAAGTTACCATACAAAATTGATTAGGCATTTCCTAAGCACTCCCAATAAACCCTGTCATCTAGGGGGAAATTTTTGTAGTGATTAAGAGTATAAACTCTGGAATCATGTCACCTGGATTCAAATCACAGCCGCACCACTTAACATATTTTATCTCTAAAACATCATCAATTATAAGATACACTATTATTCTATTAAACACTAAGAAGAAAAACAATGCCCCCAATTAAACTAAGAAGCAATGCCTTATGGTGTTTCCCTATGATGCATGCATTAGTTGCAACAATCTCTCATGGCTTTAAAGTTTCTTTCTTCTTTTTCAAGGAATTTGGTCATTTATTACAATGTCTTGCTTGGCGTATGATAGGCAATCCTTTTGCGTGTCTCTCAGGAATAAAGAGAAACAGCTTCAGCTGTGTGTGAGCATTATCCTTTCTTAGATCTCATAAAGGATTGCACTATTGTTCTGCAAGAAAACATGGACTTGCTATTATTCCTCCAGTGATAAATATTTGTTTCTCAAATAAAAAATTTATGATCTGCTGCTCTGTTTTTGTCTCTTTGTGTATACAATAACTTTTAATTTTAATGCCAAGTCATAGTGTACTCCTTTGAAGATATTTTAAACAGCAATTAAGCTCAATGTTTATACGTGATTGAAGCAAGAACAATATGAACAGCTATGACCAAGGCCACACATGTGCATGAAATGGCAATGATATCAAACTGCGCCCTGGTTGCCAGCAATTGTGAGACATCATTGATTATAAGAGGCATCCTTATTTCAGAGATGTTAAGAATGAAAAAATGTGCATCTTATAACAGTGCAGGTTATGCGTCCTTTGTTAGGATATTTAACTTCCTTGTGCCTCAGGCTCCTAATCTATAAAATGAAGCTAATAATAGTACATGCTTCATAGGATATGAGTGAAGATTAAATGAAACACTTAGCACAGTAACTCATGTACAGTAAGCATCCAATAAATATTAACCATGGTTATTATTAATGATCATCTTAGTTGTAGCCAAGTACATCAGATGTCTATTGTTACATAACAAATCACTTCAAACTTACTGGCTCGAAACAATAAACATTTATTATTTCAGTTTCTGTGAGTCAGGAATTTAGAACTGGCTTACCTGGGTGGTTCTGGTGCAGGGTCCCTCATGTAGTTGCAGTCAGGATATAGGCAGGGGCTACAGTCATTGGTAGGCTTGACTGAGGTTGGAGGATCATCTTCCTAGATGACTAACTCATATGATTATTGGCTGGGGCCTCAGCTCCTTACCACATGTATGTCTTCAGAGCTTCCTCTGTGTCTTCATGACACGGTAACTGGATTTCCCCAAAGCAGATGATCAAAGAGAGGAAGAAATAATTCACCGTACTTTTTATCACATAGTCTCTGAAATTGTATACTTTCACTTCCACTTTTATCCTATCCATTAGAGGCAAGTCACTAAGTCTTACCAACACTCAAGAATGGGGATCAAGCTCCACTTCTTGAAGGAAAGAATACCACAGAGAGTTTGTAGACACTTTGTAAAACCACCACACCACAGTAACTTTAGGTCAAAATAATGATTATCAGCGTCTCTTTCATCTTCTCAATTATCTATTAACTAATATCTATGCTGTAATTTTTCTTACCAATAATATTAGTTAAGTTCCCAATAAGAAATAGGTAGCACATTCAAATTAGGATACTTTGAGAAAACCTTATTGCAAATGTATGGGCAGGTGGTAGGTAGTACAGGAACCCGGGGCAAGCAGCAACAGGGCAATTAATCCCACAGACCTAAAGGAATAAAGCCGGAGAGTGAATCATAACCAACAAGAAGAGAAAGTCCTGCAGAGCAGGCTATATTGAGAGGAAGATCTTGGTGGGGGGACTCTGCCAGCCTTTGGCAACTTTATAGGGAGGAAGCCAGGGAAATAAGCATCCTGACCTTATTCTCCTCTACCTAAAAGAGAAAAAAACACTATTTTTCTCTATACTCTCTATACTCCCACACTTACTCTCAATCTTCCACTTCTGACATCAAGCAATTTCTCACTTTTTGGCAGACACCAACTGAGTGTCCTGTAATTTAACTCACTTCTGACTCAATTTACCTGGAGATAGCATCAGTTTCCACGTGGTAAGGGCCCAATCCCACAAGACTGTCCCCAGTTCAGATCAATGGCAAGCCCAGGTTGTCACCTGTGCTCTGACCAACAGCTGTACATCAGAGGTTTCCACAATTCCCTCCTTGGGTTTGATCACTTGCTAGAACAAATCACAGAACTCAGGAAAATAGATTTTGTTAACAGACTATGAGTTTGTTATAAAAGAATACAATTTAGGAATAATCAGACGGAAGAGATGCACAGGGCCAGATGTGGGGAAGGGTTACAGGGCTTCCATGACCTCCCTAGGCACGCTGCCTTCATGGTACCTACATGTGTTCACCAATCCAGAAGCTCTCCGAACTTTGTCCTTTTGAGTTTTTGTAAGGTATGTTTGATTAATCACTGGCCATTGGTGACAAGTCAATTTCCAGCCCCTCTCCCCTTCCTGGAAGTAGGGGGATGGAATGAGGCTGAAAGTTTTAACCCTCTCATCCCAAAGTTGGTTCCCCTGGCAACCAGCCCCCATCCTGTGGGCTTTCCAAAAACCACCTCATTAACGTAATTCGAGTGGTGAAAAGGGCTTACTATGAATAACAAAAGTTGCTCCACTCACCTTTGTTGTACTTAGAACCTACACAATTCCAAGAGTTTTAGGAGCCCTGTGCCAGGAACAGAGACAAAGACCAAACATATATTTTTATTGTAAATCAAAATATCACACATCCTACCGTTTTTTTGATGGAGGTCCCAATTTAGCTGAAGCCAAAGTCATGAAAGCCTTGTTGGAGGTGGGACCTAGAGATCAGCCTGCTGTGGGAGAGCAGGGCAGAGAAAGGGGAGTGCTTAATCTGGATAAGTACAGAGATGATAACCAACACGATCTGTCCCCTTTCCCCCTTAGCATCCCAAACAGAGGACTCAGAAAGACCCATCAGCAATTTTATCACCATGGGGAAATGTCAGAGTAGTCACATTTCTCTTGAAACTTGAAACACTAGTCACATTCTTCATTTGAGTTTGTAACAAAAAAACGAGGAGAAAGAAACTGTCTAAAGAAACATAAAGCACTGTAATAATCTCTGCCTCTGTACCATCCTGAGGTTAAGTGGGCATTGATAGTAGCCTTCTTCCATTACAGATTCCTTATTCCCTTTGACTTTTGCCAAAATCTCAGCTGAACAGGGTCCTTTACTTTGCAAGGATAATGAAACTTTAATTTCTGCAGAGTCTGAGTTCTTGGTGTTTAAGTCTTTATTTGGTCATAACAGATTTTCATTAACCAGGATTATGGGGCAAAGGAGTATTAAGAAGCAATTCAGTGAATACCCTGTGTTCTAAATATAATTACTGTTGCTGGTTTTGGGTAGCAGTAATGAAATTTCTCTCTGATAATTGGGATCAATCACCCCACCCAGTGCAGTGATCTCCCCTCTTCTCTGTTGTTAAGAGGTATGAGAAACTCAAAATGGATAGAGACAGACTTAGCATCCAATTCATCTGGAAGATGACTTATTGCCTTGATGGAAGCTTTTCTTCACTGAACAGTAGAACCTCCAAAGACATGTAACTCAAGTTCATAGGAAAAAGAAGAAAAAATATGTCCAGTAGGTTATTAGATAGATAAGAGAGAGAGGGACCTCTCCCACTTCCAGCTTTTGACTCCTGAACCTCTTGACCATGGGGAGGTGATGTTGGTTGAAAGCAGGGTGTTGACTCTCAAGTGGGACTATATCTGAACCTTTGGTGGTACAGGTCACTACTTTATCAAGATAGCTGCGTCTGGAAGTTGGGGCATGTGATAAAGTCACTGAATTCTGTGGTCGTAAAAGATATTGCTCTTTTATAAAATATGTCTACTGTTAAGACTTATTTTTATGTCTTAACAGTATTTTTGTGTCTTAACCATTGTGTGACATACCACAATGATGGATGAGGCATTTTTAAGTCTACAAATAATGATGCTGACTGAAACACCTCGGGTAAGAAAATAAATATGTGTTTCCCCCTGTGAGGACAAGATGCTGCCCACTTTAGAAGAAGCATGGCCCAGTGCAACCACCCTGCAAGCTGATAGCTCTCTGGGAAATGATGCCATATAGAGGGCTCAGCATGGGCCTTTTCTATTGGCAATTCACTCTGCCATCATGGTAGTTGAACTTGCTTTGATGGAGAATGACCATGCTGTGAGCCTTCGTCCATGCGTCCATGGCCACTTTGTACCTGGGTACATTAAGTAAGCACTGGGATGTCTGGGGAAAGAGGCTGATTGGCATCTACAAGATGAATCATCTTATCCCTTCGTTTATTTAGAGTTTCCTCAACCTTTAGTGGGCATTTATCAGAATAATCTCTTTAGTTTCAGAGCTCCATTGATGATTCGTTATCAATTTTCCAATTTTGTCCTTTCCAATTTCCTGGTCAGCTGGTCAATCATTAATCATTGCTCATAAATCAGAATATATACATAATTCAGGCCATCTTTCACACAAAGTGTGCAATAGAATAGACCGCCCAAAATTCTGCCTTATTGCAAGGATTTTTTCTTGCCATCTACAGTGCAGCATCTGCAGACTTTTTGCTGCATACAGTATAGATCTATAAATGAGTCAGGCCAATGCTTTTCTTTTCTAATTGGTCATAGAGAATACCACATGAGGCCATATGTGTAGACTCAGGAAGAGGCAATGAAATACAGTATGGGCAGGTGTTGTTATAATATGGTCTCTTTGTACAATTAACCTGTGCCCCCTTGACTGTTTTGGGTTTAGTCTTTTTATTTTACTTTATTTGTTTTATTTTTGAGATAGGGTCTTGCTCTGTCACCCAGGCTGGAGTGCAGTGGTGTGACCATGGCTCACTGCAGCCTCGACCTTCCAGGCTCAAGCAATCCTCCCATCTAAGCCTCCCAAGAAGCTGGGACTATAGGTGCACAGCACCATACCTGGTTAATTTTTGAATTTTTTTGTGTAGATGAGATCTCACTGTGCTGCCACAGCTAGTCTCAAACTCCTGGGCTCAAGCAATCCCCCTGCCTCAGCCTTTCAAAGTGTTGGGATTACCGGCATGAGCCACCACACCCGCTGGGTTCAGTCTTTTACATACCACTTCACTTTCATAAGGTAATGTTTCTCTGTATGTCCACTTTTATGGTTCTATAGAAAATACTCAGTTCATTATGGGGAATTCAAGTCACATAGTCACTTGGTGACCCATCGTCAAGCATTCAGTTTCAACCAGTGGCAAGCCATAAGCTATGTTCAAATGCAGAATAGATGTTGGCGGAGGATGAATTCGTAGCCTTATCAACCATAGCAAACTTATGGTGTGGTTTTCCTTAACTTCTGAAGGCTCTATTCTGCACCTGTGGCTAACATAAATGCTTCCAATATGAATAGATCTTTGGATCATAAAAGCCCAGGCAGAAGGGTATCTTGCACTATAGCTTTCATCTGCCACAGATCCACTTGTTCTAGGCTTTATTCAAAACTGACATACATGAGTTACTTGGTAAATGAATCAGAATAACATGCCAAAAAATATTTTGGTTTTAATACACCAAAAACAAAACCTATGAAGCTGTGTGCTTTGGCTTCATGGTGGGTGGTATAAATACAGCAAATGAGTAGGTTACTTTAGAAGGAACATCCGGCATACTCTGGACTATTGCTGGAGCCTGAGAAATACATCCAGTATGCAAACTTGAACTTTTGCAGGGTTTAACTCCTGCACTCAGGAATGCCCATGTTATACTAAGGCATCTAACAGGATTATCATGCCATAATGGCCAGTTCTAAATAGCATAATGTCATTAATTTACCACTGTGATGTTCCACTGGTACATTAGGTAATTCCCTAATGGGATAGGAGGACAATTGGGATATTAGGACAATTATGAGAGATAAGAAAGTTGTTATAGCTCCGAGAAAGGCTGTAAAAGTATATTGTTGAGATTGTCATGTAAATGCAAATCTGCTACTGCTTTTTCTTACTGATTGAAATAGAAAAGAAAGGAAACAAAGCATTTAGCAAGTCAATAACTGTGTCCGATGTCAGGGATAATGTTTATTTGCTATAATAATTATACCTCATGTAAAGTTGTAGTGGTGATTATAATAACGAGATAGTTAAGTTTTTAATAATTTGCTGACATTCTTTACAACCCATATGGCTTTTGCACCAGACAAACAGGCAATTTAATTGAGAGTTTAGAAGGAATTTCTACTTCTGCATCTCTCAAGTCTTTGATGAAGGTCCTATTCTCTGTCATTTTCTTAAGATTACGGTATCAGGCTGGGCGCAGTGGCTCAAGCCTGTAATCCCAGCACTTTGGGAGGCTGAGACGGGTGGATCACGAGGTCAGGAGATCGAGACCATCCTGGCTAACATGGTGAAACCCCATCTCTACTAAAAATACAAAAAAAAAAAACTAGCCGGGCGAGGTGGCGGGCGCCTGTAGTCCCAGCTACTCGGGAGACTGAGGCAGGAGAATAGCGTAAGCCCGGGAGGCGGGGCTTGCAGTGAGCTGAGATCTGGCCACTGTACTCCAGCCTGGGCAGCAGAGCGAGACTCCGTCTCAAAAAAAAAAAAAAAAAAAAAAAGATTATGGTATCGATTTTGTTTTGCTGTCTTGGTGAAGGTGTAGAGAAGTCAGTTTTAAAGACTTCCACTTGTCTCTTTTTAACCTAATAGCCTTACTTCAGGGAAAGGAAATAAAGAATCTGCCTTTTAATAGATGCAGGCATACCTTGTTTTATTGCACTTTGCTTTGTTGCATTTCACAGAGAGTACATCTATTACAAATTGAAGTCTTGTGCCAAGCAAGACTATTGGCACCATCTTTTCCAACAGCATATGCTCATATTGTGTCTCTGGGTCACATTTTGGTAATTTTCACAGTATTTCAAACTTTTTCATTATTAATATATTTTTATGGTAATATGTGATGAATGATCATTGATGTTACCATTTTAATTATTTTGGAGTACAATTAATCATGTCCAAATAAGATGATAGCGAACTTAATTTATAAATTAAGTTCTGTCTGTTGTGATTGCTCTACTGACCATCTATTCTGTCATCTCTTTCCCTCTCCTTAGGCCTCCCTATTCCCTAAGACACAACATTAGTAACATTACATCAATTAATAACCCTACAATGGCCTCTAAGTGTTCAAGCAAAAGAAAGAGTTGCATATGTCTCAAATTAAATAAGAAGCTGAAAACAATATTAGTGAGGAAGGCATGTTGAAAATCAAGATAGGCTGAAAGCTAGGCCTCTTGTGCCAAACAAATAGCCAAGTTGTGAATACAAAGAAAAAGTTCATGAAGACAAATAAAAGTGCTGTCAGTGAATACAGAAGTGCTAAGAAAGTGAAACAGTCTTACTGTCAAAATGGAAAAAGTTTTAGTGGTCTGGATAGAAGATAAAACCAGCCATAAGTTTCCCTTAAGCCAAGGCCTAATCCAGAGCAAGACCCTAACTCTCTTCAATTCTATGAAGACTGAAAAAGGTGAAGAAACTGCAGAAGAAAATTTGAAGCTAGCAAAGGCTAGTTCATAAGGTTTAAGGTAAAAAGCTGTCTTCATAACATAAAAGTGCAAGGTAAAGCAACAAGTGCTAACGTAGAATCTCTAGCAAGTTATGTAGAAGATCTAGCTAAGATAATTAATCAAGGTAGCTACATTAAACAACAGATCTTCAGTGTAAAGTAAGTAGCTTTATACTGGAGGAAGATGCCATCTAGAAATTTTATAGCTAGAAAGGAGTCAATGCCTGGCTTCAGAGCTTTAAAGGACAGACTGACTTTCTTGTTAGGGGCTCAGATAGCTGGTGACTTTAAGTTGAAGCCAATGTTCATGATTCATTCAGAAAATCTCAGAGCCCTTAAGAATTATGCTAAATCTATTCTCCTTATTCTCGATCAGTGGAACAACAAAGCCTTAACAACAGCACATCTGTTTACAGCAAGGTTTATTAAATATTTTAACTCCATCATTGAGACCTACTGCTCAGAAAAAAAGATTACTTTCAAAATATTACTGCTGATTGACAGTGTACCTGGTCATCCAAAGTTATGCTAGAGATGTACAAGGAGATGAATGCTGAAGTGGTCTGGAACTAAATTTACAATATATCTGAGGTATGTCTGCACTTCCATTTCTGTGATATAGTCAGGGACCAATGAGTCTGCATGGGCCCATTTTAAAATAAGCTTGGGTCAAGGCTTGATCTATTATCTGGTCTCCACTATAATATGGAGATTTTGGGTCAAGACTCCATCTATCATCTCATCTCCATAGTCCGCTACTTGACAAGTAGACCATGGTCACATTTTGAGTCTCTAAGGGATCAGTATTAGTTCAAAGCTGGTATCTAATAACCTCAGGGAAATATTATTGTTTCCTCTTTTCCACAATCACCCTGGTAAATGGCCTTAGATTCTTATGATGAAGTCTTGATTAAAGTTTCATGGTATAGAAACTTAATGGTATATACTTATGGCTATACTGTGGGGTCTAAACTCAAAAGAATTTGGCCTCCTCCTCAGTCAAAGGGCTCTTGGTCTGGCAACAGGCTTAATTCTGGGAACTGTTTCAGTGGTTGGGGATGGCCATTCTAGCAAAGTAAGTTAGGTTTCTGTACATGTAACCTAACATATTTTTCTTACATACATCAAGCAATTTTAGTAGACAGGCTATGTATATTATATCTAGGGACACTGTGACTCATTAGTCATTAACACACATTAAAATACTCTATCATTTTGTCATTGTGGCCTATGATAATAATTGTCCTCCTATTATCTGATGGTTCAGTGATACCAACTGGCCCCTGTGAGAATAGGATCTCATTAGTGCAATTGAGGTTAGGGAACCCCAATCTATTGCATCATCCCCACTATCCTCTCTAGCCTACAGAAGAGAACAATTACAAGAGCCTTTAGCTGTGCTTGTGCTCAACTCATCAGTGCATTTCCTAATTTCTTGGTGAAGGGAGTATCCCTTGGGTCTTCCTTTGGAAGGTATATTTACGGAGTATCTAATTAGAGTGCACATAATGAATTCATTTCAACATTCACATTTACTGATCCTTCAGACATATTCTTATACAGAATGTTGGTGCCATTCTAGCATTTTGATCTTGTTAATTCAAGACCACGATTGATTATAGGCTTTCATTCACCAAAGCATTAAGTCCCAAATTTTGAGTTAGGGCATCCATGTCACTGAAATCAGTTTATTTGAGTGTAATACTTATCCTCCCTTGTCTAATACTCTTAAAATTCATCCTCATGCTTCCCTTCCTCCTGTTTGGGGTGATCTTGCAGTTCTCTTTGTGTATAGCCTGTCTCCTCATGAGCAGCGCTCATGTCTCTCTAACTGGGCTAATCCTTGTTATTGGCCTGGAGGTGATGGCAGGTGGTGAGGGCAGGGCCTGAGGAGAGTTGGTGTCAGCTTGTGAGGCAAATGCCCCTGTTATACTTTTGCCTTTTTGACAGCCTTTTTATTTGGAGAAAGATGAGTTGAGGCAGAAGATAAGGGGAGAGGGTAAGGAAAGAAGTTGGCTTCTCTGACAAAGAAGTTCAGGGATTTTGGAGGTTCGAAGTTCTCAGTGTCATTTATGTCTGTCCATATATCTACGTTCCACATTTCATGGTTTCCCTTCTTCCTCACAGGACTCATAACTTAAGAAGCACAGAGAACAATTAATTGGCACTGCGATATTTACAACTCTGTAATACAGATTTGGGTCTTGGTACTCAGCCATACTTACCTCACAACTATTGGAGATGAAAGATTCTTCAAAGCTGTCATGATTCCGTACACTGTTTTCACTACATATTCACAATTTTAATTGTTTTTCCTTAGGTGTGTACTCTAGAGCATCACACAAAAGAATGTTATCTTGGCCCAAATAGAGTTCTTTATTCCCTTCTTTAAATCATACTTTTTTTCTTCAGCTTTCCCTACATCATTAGTTATTACTTGTTTCCACTTAATTGGTTAAGCCAAAAGCTAGGATTTCTCTCCTTTTCTCACTCCGCGTATCCAATGTTTTAGCAAATACTGCGACTCCACCTATCTTTAAAATGTGCTCCTATCAGTTGGAGGCCATTATTCTAAGTGAAGTAACTCAGGAATGGAAAACCAAACATCATATGTTCTCACTTATAAGTGGGAGCAAAACTTTGAGGGTGCAAAGGATGATACAATGGATGATAGATAAGAATGATAGTATGTATTGTGGTAACTCAGGGAAAAGAGTTCGGGGGGTGGTGAGGGATAAAAGACTGCACATTGGGTACAGTGTACACTGCTCGGGTGATGGGTGTACCAAAATCCCAGAAATCACCACTAAAGAACTTATTCATCTAACCAAACACCACCTGTTCCCCAAAAACCTATGGAAATTAAAAAAAAAATTAATGTGCTCCTATTCATTTCTTTGCATCAGTTGCTATAACTGCAGACTAAGTCAACCCATCTCTTGACAGTCTACTAACTGGTCCTCTTGACACCCTACAATTTATTCTCCATCGGAATTCTGAGTGATCCTTAAAAAACTAAAAAAATTGTATCCCTTTGCTGTTTAAAAACCCTTCATGCCTTTCTATCATATTTAGAATTAAGAAAATAACCTTTCCATCTTGTTGAAAAGCCACACATGCTCCCATCCCTGCTTATTTCTCTGTTTTTCTCTCCTGCTGTGCTCCCTAGCTCACTCTGGTACAGACACACAGGTGTTTTAAGTCCTTGAGAATGAAAGTTTATCCCCATCTTTGGACTTTTGCCTTCCCTGGTCCCTCTACCTGGAATGTTCTTCCTTCTGATCTTTAAAGAGCTGGCTCCTTGTCTTGCAGATTTCAGCAGAAATGTCACTCCTTAGAGACCTCAGCATAGCACTTTCCATCACTTAACTGATCTTTTTTGGTTAGTTATCCCTTTATCTATTTGTCTGTGTATTTATTATCTTTCTCTCTCTTTAGAATATAAGCACAAATCTTGTCCTGCTTGTTCACCAATACATCTCTACACCTAAAAAATAGCACGTAATAGTTTCTCTGCAAGTACTTGTTGAATGAATAAATGAAGCCTCCATCTGTGAGGGAACTACTTTGGCTCACATGATGTCACTATAGCAAAGCCATGGAATAAATGAACATTAACTAAATTGGAGGCAATAAATAAATGAACAAACAAGAAGTCAGGAATAAAAGGACATATTAAGCCCAATGAAACTGATTTTATAAAAATGCAGAGGTTATTCATTAAAAAGGAAAACCAAGGCTGGGTGCGGTGGCTCAAGCCTGTAATCCCAGCACTTTGAGAGGCTAAGGCGGGTGGATCACGAGGTCAAGAGATTGAGACCATCCTGGCCAACCTGGTGTAACCCCATCTCTACTAAAAATATAAAAATTAGCTGGGCGTGGTGGTGCACGCCTGTAGTTCCAGCTACTCAGGAGGCTGAGGCAGGAGAATTGCTTGAACCTGAGAGGCAGAGGTTGCAGTGAGTTGAGATCATACCACTGCACTCCAGCCTGGTGACGGAGCGAGACTCTATCTTAAAAAAAAAAAAAAAAAAGGAAAACTGAAAGCAGACCTATAAGAAATTAATTTACGAGAGACTGGATATACAAAAGAAAAATGACAAGACTGTCTGTAAAAATGGAACCCTGATTTACAATCTGCAGTAACTAGTTGAGGAAGTAAACCTAGTATGTATAGTAAACCAATACAGGAAACCAAACAATAAACCTTGTAGCAATCGGCTCCACATGGCCAGACAGTTTTCCTGATTTTTGCCTCCATTTCCAACTCAGGATCAGCTGGAAAGCCAAATATGCACCCTACTCCAATCACATAAAATGTCCTAATTCTAGTTAACCTGATTATAATTTTCCCAGGTCAACAGCCTCCAGTCAGGGCATACTTGAAGTCCTCCCTTTCTTCCACTGTAAAGCTTTACCACTCCTTTGCCTAAGTTTGAATCTCTTTCTAATGTGTGTGATGGTGACTGACTCCCTTGCTACAGCAAGCTCAGAGTAAATAACCTTTGCTTTTACTCATTTGGGTGGCCTTTGTTTATTTCCACAAATTATACCAACATATCTAATACCTGGATAATGCAGGATAACGGAGGCATTCAGCATGAATTTTCCAGATAATTGTATGTGAACCAGACCTCTGGGATTTAAAATGGACTTTTGCATTGAATTGCTGTGTATAGAGCCCCATGTAATGCTAGAATAGTTTAATGAGGTTGCATTGAATTGTGTGATATATATCCCCAGGAGTATTGACTTGATAGATCATTATGCAGTCACATTTCCTTCTCTCTTTAAAGAAAGAACAGGAGAAATGGGGGAAAAGAGGTTGCGCTTGAATATAGTATAAAGTTTCTTTTCTTTGACAAATGTCTACCAAATTAAATATATATAATTATATATGGTTATTTATCTTTAAAGGATGTTTCAGAGACAGAATTATAAGGGAAACTACCTTTCTGTTGTGGTTGCCTGTTTGGGTACTGTGAGCAAGAAAGAAATCGCTTTATTCAAACCATTAATGAAATGTCACTGTCAATCCACCTCTAACTGCATCATGTGCTTTTTATTCTTTGTGTTAAAAATAAAGAAATAAAGACAGAATATTTCCAGATAACATCTTGTGCCTGTAGAACCAAGCTGTGTTTTAACCCCAAGCTTTATGCTGATTTCTTGCTTATTTATAAAGTTTACTATAAAAAATCAAACATCTACATTTAAGTGCATAAGAAAATATTACCATGAGGAAATTTTTTGCTTGTCAATCATTATTTCCAGTAACATCTTCTGATTTTCCCAATGATGTGAATGTTTTCCCTTCTTCCCTCCTTCCTTGCTCCTTCTCTTTTTTATTTTTGTTATTGCAAAGAGAGGGCTGAGTTTCTTTCTAATTAACCTTTTCTATCTGTGGCATTCTGCTTTCTTATTCAGTTCCATGATATGTATACGCTGATCCCAAACTTTGAAAAGAGATATTCTTAAGAAACCCTAATGGGTTAATATCGAACCCTAACTCATTGTATGGTTCTAAAACAGAAGACCTGGAATAATTTGTAGTGTACTTAATAAACATTTCCTGGGTTTCATGTATCAACACATGCTTGGCTAAGCTAAGACATGCTGAAGGTATAGTCAACTGAATCTTTGATACTAAAGATACGGTATTTCCCCTGGATAGCTCCATGTCAGAGCAGACACACCTGACTCTGACCTGGCTCCCTCAAATTCCTCAGCTCTCTCAGAAACACTTTGGCAAAATGAAAACCAGGTAGCTAGTGCTTTTTGAAAGCAGTTGTATTGCTGGGGCGACGAGATTGCCTGCTGCTTATGAGGACATTGACTCAAAGTTTTAAGGTTGGCTTTTGGACACTATTGGTTGAGGGTGGATTGACCTGCCTATTCTAGGAAAAAGGATGATGCTGGAGGAAACATTGAGTTGAGAACAAGACAGGGTCACCTGTGGCATCTTTCTTGTAAACTTTTGTTTATTCTATGACATCAGATGAAAAGATATTGTCAGGAATATGCCTTGACCTCTAGATTCAGAAGGAGAGAGAAAATTGTTGTCAGTAGACCTGGCAGTATTCCCCTTGTAAGGCACAGTGAACTGACTGGGAGATGTGCATGAATGGAATACAGTCACTTGTGGGACTGCTGGGCTTAAAGTCTCTTTGTTACAGAATTTAGCTTTGTCTGGCAAGACTTTGAGTTGCCTTCAGCATGTTTAGAAACTCCAATAGCAGCACCTAAGTCTAAGGAAATTAGCAAATTTTCAAAATTCATCACCAATGGCACTGAGGTATTTTGAGTCTTTGGTAAACTGACTCACTCCACAAACAGGAATAGAACTAGATAATGTGTGTCGAGTACTTACCATGTGCAGGCACAGTGCAAAGAGCATTTGTACATTATTTCTTTTAGTCTTCCATACAACTTAATGAAGTAGATACATGTAACCTTTCTCTTTTCTAAAAAATGAAACTGAGATACAGAAAGCTTATGAGACTTGTCCAACCCAGAAAGTTTGAGGTACAGAAGAGATGTAGAATTTCTCTTCTACAAACCTATGACAGGAGTTTCTATGCTATCCAAAAGAAATAAAACTCACCAACCCATCCCTCTCTCCTCCTTTTGTCCTTGCTTATCCAAAGCAACTTCCTCTAGTCAAGGAAGAAATGAGATAATTTCTTG